>NW_027185655.1:18586781-18590601 GCF_028583685.1 Petaurus breviceps papuanus | reverse complement strand
GGGGTGGATCAGAGAGGAAAGGTAGAGGAGAGAGAAGGCCTCCCCACCCCGGTGCAAACATATACCCTCTCTACTTTTGCAACTGTGCTTTCCCGGTGTGCTTGAGCCGCAGTGTGAGCAGCTAAGTCCAGTAAGTGTGCGTGTATGTGTTCCAGCGCTGGGGTGGGGGAAGAAGACACGGTCAAGGGGGAGGGGGGGTGGGAGAGGGAAGGAAGAGGGAAAGGGGTGCAAAAATGAGGAAGGGAAGGAAGAAGGAATTCCAGAGACTTCTCTCTGGTTGCCCCCTGTCTTTGCAGTTCCGTGGGTGAGCACTGATGTATGAATAAACTAGTTATTTTGTAACTACAGAATCCTTGCTCTACATGATTTACTAGTGTCTGTTGTTGCTTTGTGATGAAAATGTTATTGTTGCTGTTATTCTATTGTTATTGTGTACACCGACGTCGCACCACCCCAAGGCCACAGTTGGCCCCAAGAACTTAGCAGAACACTAAAATAATGGTGCTTCAACCTGTTATCACAGATACGGGCTCTTTGATTTACTAAAGTTGAAGGAGGAAAGTTCAAATTGTAGCCTTATTGTCAGTCACTCAGGAAAATGTCCTTCATCACTAGGAAATTGAGGTAGGGGTGGGGAATGAAATTTGGTAGTGTTTCCTGATCCATCCATCACCATCAGCACATACAAGTGGTCCTGGCCATTGTGTGAAAAAGGCTGTATATTTTCCTTCCTGAAAATACATCCTTTTGGCATCTCCTCCTTACTTCATTGTTTCTGATATCTGTCAGATTGAGGGGTTTTAAAGCAGGACATAACCCGCTCACAGATCCATCTATGGAAGAAGACTTAGAAAAAGGCTTCAAACATATAGGAAGAAAAGTAATTGATAGATACTGCCCCTACCTTGAGATAGTAGGAGGGCCATTGAATAAAATAAGATCAGGAACTCCTTTCATTTATTCCAAATTTAAATCTGACAGTATCAGCCATGGCAAATAGCAAATAGGGTTTAATTAAACTAGAGATATAGACATACCAAACAAGAGGAAGTTTAAAGGGGCTGATGAGCTAAGTTTGAGCTACATTTAGAAGCATTTTAGGGGATGGTGTTTGGAAAAAGGTTAACCTTTTAGAATCATTAGTTTTCTTTGTTCCTTTATCCTCTGCATCATCTTCTTCCTGAAACCTTTCCTGATCTTCCCACAGTTGCTAGTACCTTCTTTCCTCCAATTACATTGTTTTTTGTTTTGTATGCACTTCTATATACGTACATGTTATCTCCCATGAAAGAGAGACTTTTTCATTTTTGTCTTTATATCCCCAGTGCCAAACATAGTGCTTGGCATATAGTAGGTACTTATTACATGCTTTGATTTGATCAACTCAGCTTAAAGTTTTAGGAAAGGAAATGCAGCAAGTCCAATATGGCAGGTGCACAAGGGAATAAACACTGCAGACTTCTCTGTGAGGTCTAGTCATCTTTCCTCTAGGAAGCACATGATTACCTACCGCTATTACTTGGGGAGGGTGGGTGGAGGAAGGGCTAGTTGGAACCAACTTTGTTAATGGATTTGAAGGCACACTAAATATTCCTGGCCTAGGAAGAACTACAGTACACATTTAGAAGTACTAACACCCTGCATGCTTCAATTAGGGATTTGGAGGGAGGTGGGAATGAGCTTTGAAAGCAGTGAAATCTCCTTCAGAAAAGGAATGTTGTACTTAAAGGAATTTACCCCCTTGACAAGGGGTTGGTTGATTGTTGTACCATATATTTAAATATTAACTCCAGATCAGATGACTTATAGAACCTGAGAGCAGGAAAGTCCCTTAAATATCTAATACAAGGGTTCTCAAAATGTGGTTCATAGACCCCCTGCAGGTCCCTGAGACACTTTCAAGGGGTCCAGGAGGTGAAAATTATTTTTATAATAATAATAATATCATCTGTTTTCCCTTTTCTAACTATATATCTCTTTGAGGTTGGATTTTCTTCCTGTATTCAGCCAAAACAACACATCACAACAGATTGAATGCAGAAGCAGATATGAGAAACCAGCTGTCTTTGATTAAGCAAGACATTAAAGAAATTTGCAAAAATGCATAAAACAAGGTCATTTCACTTTTTTTTGTATTGGGAAATATTTTTCATAAAAATGTTATTTTGTCAATATGTCATGAGCTTATTATCATTAGTTTTAAATTGATGAATAAATATATTATCTTTTCAGTTTTAATATCTAATTTAGTAAATATGGGCAGATATGACCTACATGAACAAGAAATGTTTAGAGCTATCAATAATTGTTTAAGACATAAAGGGGTCATGGGACTGCAAAGTTTGAGAACCACTGAACTAATCTGCCTATTAATTTTACAGATGCAGAAATTACCAAAGATGTCATACAAGTAATAAATGGTAGTGCCTGGGATCTGAATGCTGGTCAAAATCATTCTTTTTCTACCACACCATATTACATTCTACCTTTGACCTAAGGTCATAAGGCTTAGAGTGTCCAAGGACAGCATCACATAGGTTCAAAATAAAGACTTGTCTTACTTGTACACACTTAAGACCACAGCACCTCAAAAGTTACCTCCTAACTTGGGTTTGTGTGAAACAAGTTTGCAAATCATAACTGCTTCACCATTTTTTTTTTTATCATAAGCAAAGACTATTTTATTAAATGTTTCTATGTTGGTATGGTTCTCTACAAAGACTCACACAGATGAAGTTAGATATCCCTGGTGGCATGGTAGGGAATAGGACAATATTATAAAAGTCAATATGCCTAGTATCCAGAAATTTAAAAGTAAATCAAATTTTCCTGCTCTTCATTTTCTGATTTATTTATTTCCCCTTGAACGTATCCAATCATTCTCTGGTGCTTTATAAATACGTAGTAAGAGGAAACTGGAAGATACAATTAAAAGATCACTGGGCCTGAAATCATAAAGAGCTGAGTTCAAATCCAACCCCAGACACTTACTAGCTGTGTGACTCTGGGCAACAAACAAAATCTCTGCCTCAGTTTCCTCAATTATAAAATACTGATAATAATAATACTCACCTTCTGGGGTTGTTGTGAGAATCAAATGAAATCATATTTGTAAAGTGCAGAGTGTAATTCCTTGCACATAGTAGGAGCTACAAAAATGTTAGCTGTTATTATTAGGTTAGATTAACCTTGTGGTTCTAATCCTTAAATAATAATTATTAATCTCATGAAAATTGACTTGCAAAGTAGAGCAAGGGTAAAAAACAAGTATAATAGCAAAAAGATGTATTTATCCATCCATTCATTCTAGAATAAGCATTTACATGCCACGTGAGAAACATGGCACTATGGCATATGGAGAGATAATTAAGGCAATACCTGCTTTTAAGGACTTTATAATCTGATCTATCATTTCTTAATGTAAAAAGATCCAGCATGAACCTACCAGAGAATTTTTGTGTCACAGTTTATTAGAATAAAAAAAAATCATTTAATTTTCTGCCTAGGAGAGACCTTAGAAATGCTTTAGATCTAGTCTTTAATGAGATGAGGAAACTGAGGCCAAGTCATATAGTTAAAATTCCTCAGGTGACTGAGTGTATGATTTCTTTCCTTTAGGACATTAAAATCAACTAAATTATACCCGTGTGAATTATGCCCCATAATCTCTAATGGTTTGGGCATCTATATCTACCCTTCTTCCTTGAACCCAGTGCCATCACAGGTATACCACAAGGTTCCATTTGAAGGGCATTCTCCATTTTTTTCTTGACAGCACAAAGACACTAATGGAGCATGTGATATATCTATCATTTATCCC
>NW_027185655.1:18506529-18586771 GCF_028583685.1 Petaurus breviceps papuanus | reverse complement strand
CAGAGTTCCTTGTTCTTTGTGTTCAATTCTGAAATCAATCCATTGTTCATTTGCATTATTTGTCTACAGAAGACAAGGAATTTGTAGATTTACTATGGAAAGATAGGGTAGACAAAGGAGCTCTCTGTTTCAGCTAAAATAATGACCACTCTTTGAATCAGTCAGTGGAATTATTGGTAACATTTACTTAGCCTAGCAGTGGAAACTGGCCAAATAAACTCCCTACTTGAAACTGCTTAGAGCTTAGAGTATCATGTGTGACACTCTAGTTTGTATACCTTGAGTCAATCTGAATAATATAATAATAATTATAATAATAGCATTTAGGCAGTACATTAAAGTTTATAAACCACTTTACGAATATTATTTTAACCTTACAGCAACCCTGGGAATTAGTTGTTATTATTATTCCCATTTTATAGATGGAGAAATTA
Organism: Petaurus breviceps papuanus; assembly: GCF_028583685.1. Taxonomy (NCBI): domain Eukaryota; kingdom Metazoa; phylum Chordata; class Mammalia; order Diprotodontia; family Petauridae; genus Petaurus; species Petaurus breviceps. Next base: position 18,586,337 of record NW_027185655.1, on the reverse strand, counting down.
AAACAGAGGTGAAATGACTTACCCAGGATCATGCAACTAGCAAGTGTCTGAGGCTGGATTTGTACTGTAGTCTTCCTGACTGACAGTTACTAAGTTCTATCCACTGTACCACCTAGTAGTACTTTATTTAGGTTCCTTGAAGCCTAAATCCAGATGGAAACAGTGATTGGGAAAGGCCCCCCCTAAAGCTGTTTATTCCATAATCTGAGCAATTACAAAGAGCTAAATGATGATGTGTTTATATTCCAATGTGGAAGAAAAATGTGCCTTTAAAAGGTTACTTATTAATGCTGAAAACACACCCTTTTCAGGATTCATTTTTGCTACTACGTTGTGTTCATCACTCTCTTGGTGATCTCATGGTTCATGCTTGGGACCTCTACAGACCCTCCTTCCCACATCCCTCCCCACATGTAGTCACATATATATGTGTGTATAGATACATGTGTATATATGAACACCATATGTTAATTCATATGTACATTGTATATACATATATACATGTATATATATAAATCTACATGTAGTATATATGTGGAATGTATCAGTGTGTATATAAAAACATATATGAGCACATACACAAACACACACCAGGACAGTGAATCCCCATTCATTAAGGGCATGTTTCCAGTATGTCTATGTATTACTCCACTTCATTGCATAGTATTATCAGGATAATAAAACTTGTTTATTCACTTGTTTTTTTTCTTGGATAAACCCTTGGGCCAAACACATTAGTGTTATTATTGATTTGTTATTGATCTCATTTAGGAGTATCTACAATGTTATAAGACTTGATGAAACCAGCAAGATGTCATCACTCTATGATGGAGGAACTTGCCAGATTAACATGGAAATTTTTCTTCACTTTGGACTCAATATTCATGATAATGGTGAATAATACTGGAAAGGAAACATCCTCCTCTTTCATGCTTTGTTTGATATTAATAATCAAGTTGTTGAACAAAGTTATTTCCTATATTATGCTTCAAAGATTCTTGTATAATTCTCACATGTACATAGGGACACTGCTGGAGGAGAACCTTTAAAAGCAGTATTTTTAGTCAACCTAGTGAATCCTTTTTATGTAGTCAACAAATAGTGAGAACAATTGGATTTTATAATCTTTACATCTCTAATTATATCATGTGATGGTAAACTTGTGGTCTACTTGGGTTCTTTATGAATACAATGGTGATGGGAAATGTCCTAGCCAGTCTATTTCCCTTGATAAAGACTATAGGAAAGAAGAAAGTCAGAAGGAAAATGATCAAGAAAAACCAAGGGAAGTCATAGTAAACTCCTCTGTGCTGTCTAGAATGGTACAAGAAAATAACCAGAAGTCTGCCAACCCTTTATGTGGGGAAAGATCAACATTTCAGGAAACCAGCTACATCTCCAGTGAAGGGCCTAAAATCAGGAAGATCTCAGTTTGGGCCTGTTAGGAGCCTCATGACTAGGGGGTAGAGTCAGTCTTCAGTCTTGGCCCTTATGGGACATGAAGCTAGGCAGTGAACACAGAGTTGGGAGCCATTGCTATATCTAGGTAGGCCATGCTAAAGTCCTTGAGGAAACCTGAGACCATTGAAATCTCAGATATTTACTTGGGACCTGTCAGAGTAATAGCAGGGAGCAAAGCAAACTCCTGATTAGTGATTGTCTAAGGAGAAGACAGAGATGGGGCCAAAACCAAAGCCCATGTTCAACTACCAGAAGACAGAGGGAGAAACCAGGCACTGAGACAAAGCCATCTTACCCAGAATTGCATTGGCAGTGTCACATAGACTTCAGAGACAAGGGTATCCCACTCCATCCAAGAGTATAGGAGAGGATAAATAGAATATGCCCTTGATACACAATCCCAATCTAACAACTGAGATTGGAGCATAAATAAAAATAAAACTCTTGAATAAATTAAGAAATATCATGGACTAAAAATACCCCAAGAGGAAAATTCAAAATCCACAGTAAGGACAAAGAAAACCTGGGGTGAGGTGGGGGAAATTTTTTTAAAAGTTGATAGAAGAAATGAAGCAAGGCATTAAAAAAAAACTTTTGTGGAAAAATATTCAAAGGACAATAATGTAGAATGAAGAAAACCTTACTCAAGTCGTGGAGTGCTGGAAAAATAGAATGGAACAATTAAGTATTAAGAAACATTAGAACAAAGTCAAAAGACTGAAAAAATATTTTTAAAAAATAATGTATCTATTGTAAAAAAGAAATGGTCAGAAAATAAAGTTGAGAAAATCTATATTGCAAAAACCAAATTCACTGAAAACCAGGATCAAGCAAAAACAAAAGCAAAAAACAAACAAGCAAAAAACCAAAATACCCAACCAACCAAACACACACACACACACACACACACACACATATCAAAACAAAATTGAAAACACAAAATCCAGATTTCAAAAAACATAAAATTGTCTAGTTCTATTAGGACCAGAAGCCAAAAAACAAAAACAAAAACAGAAATAATTCTCGAATCACTACCTTAAAGAAACGTCCATCTCTAGGTATCAAAATATCCAAGGATTTCTTCTCACATTAGAAATTGGCAAAAATGACCAGAAACAAAATAACCATAGTCTATGTTGGAGGGGTTGTGATATGATAGGCACACTGATGCATTGTTGGTGGAGTTGTGAATTGGTACAAACAATTTGGAAAGAAATTTGAAATTATGCAAATGAAGTGAATAAAATATCCATACTGTTTGACCCAGAGAGTCTATTACTAGGCTTACACTCAAAGAAAACCAATGATAAGATGAAAATTCCTAAATATTTATAGCAGAGCTTACTGTGATAAAAAGAATGGGAAACAAAATAGATATTTATTGATTAGGGAATGTCTAAACAAACCGTGTTACTAGAATGTGAGGGGTAATTATTGTGCTTTATGAAATCATGAATGTCACAACTACAGAGAAGCATGGAAAGATCTTCAACTGTGGCAGAGCTAAGAAGGCAATGTACACAATGACTTAAAACAATGTAAATAGAAAGAACAATAACACACACACACACACTGAAAGTCACAAAGTTATAAAGATCAAGGACATCTCAAAATAAGAGATATGAGAGGACATCCTTAACACACCCTTTCATGCAGGTGGGAAATCCACAAATATTGCACATTGCACATGGATTTTACTTTTTCCATATAATGATGATGTGTGCTGTCTTTTTCCTCTTTTAATTATTTGGAGGGTGATTCCTTAAAAAAATATTCTTTGTTATACAGGACAAATCTCTGGGATGGGGAAGGGAGATGGTGGGGAAAACCATGAGAATGTAAAAAAATGAAAGACATTAATAAAAAAAAATTTTTGAAAAGAAAATACTTGAGAATGCTATAGGCAAAATTCAGAACTTTCAAGTCAAAGAAAAATACTATAAGCAGTCAGTATGAAAGAGCAAGTACACTGTGGAGATTAGTAAGATTTTGCTGCCATCACCAGAAAGGGAAGAAAATCATGGAATATCATTTTTCAAAAGACAAAAATGTAAAGACTTAGTATAAGGATACTATACTTACTAAAGAATACTATAATTTATCTTGCAAAGATGTGTATTTACCTGTGGGGAAAATGGAACTTTAATACAGGATTAGCAAAGATTTCTGATGGAAAGAACAAACCTGGATAGCACCTTTGAAAAGCAGAGGTAGAAGAAAATAGAAACCTAGATATTAAATGTTATTGTTGAGTCCTTTTCAGTTGCATTCCACTCTTTGGACTCCTTTGGGGTTTTACTGGCAAATATATTGAAGTGGTTTGTCATTTCCTTCTCCAGCTAATTTTATAGAAGAATAAACTAAGGCAAACAGAGTTAAGTGACTTGCCCAGGGTCACAAAGCTAGAGGATTTGACCTCAGGTCAAGACAGGCTCTATTCACTGTGCCACCTTGCTGCCCAGATATGTAAATATATTTAAGTGAATGAAAGGGGATCAAGTGTTTGAATTTTAATAGTAATGAAGAGAAAAGTATACTTTAAGTATCTGTAGGTCTTCAAGGATTTTGGAAGCAGTGAAGAAAAAAAGAAATGTAGAATGATTTATTCCCTTGTTTGGCAATAAGAAGAAACAAAAGGAAGGTAGAAAGCAATATACTAGAGAAGAAATAAGGAGAAGGAGAAACATTACTATGTCTCTTCTTTTGCTGTGATTTTAACTTGTTCATTTAATTCTTTGTTGATTTGATTTTCTGTACTCTTTTTATTCAAGTTTGCTAAAGGTTTAACAATTTCACCAGACTTTTGAAAGAACTACATTTTTATTTTGCTCATAAATTCTACAGTGTTCTTGGTTTCTAATTTATGTATCTCTGCTCTGATTTTCAACATTTTAATTTTTGTCATTATTTTGGGTTTAGTTTCTAATCCTTAAAAAAGATATATTTAGTTCATTAATGCTCTCTTTTTTCTATTTTGATAATTTTTAGGGATATAATTTTTCCTCCAAGGACTGCTTTTGATGCATCACTGGAAATTTGGTATGATATGTCATCATTATTTTCTTTCAAATAATTATTGTTTCTATGATTTGTTCTTTGATCCATTTGTAATTTAAAATTTCATTGTTTTAAATAGACTCCTTTTGGGTTTATGTCCTTTTTTTACTTCCTGAATTGATTATTCTTTTTATTGTGTTATGATTGGTAAAGAATGTGTTCAATAGTTCTCTTTTTTGGTGAAGGGATTTATTTGCAAGGTATCTGTGTCTTAATACATTATCTTTTTTTTTTTTTGTAAAAAAGTCCATGTGGCACTTTAAAATATGTATATCCTTTAGCAACCTCATCTAGAAAATGCCATATTTAGCAATACTTCCTCTACCATTTTGTTGAATTCCATGTTTATTTATTCTTCTGTTAGAATTGTCTAATTCTCAAAGAGGGTTATTATAGTTCCCATTATTATGTTCTATGTTATTTTCTAAGTCATTTTATTTTGTATTTATTTGTGAATTTAGATACTATGACATTTTGAATATGTACATTTAATACTGATGTTGGTTTATTGTCTAAGGATTCTTGCAGCCAGATTTGATTTCCTTGTTTATCCATGGAGATGTCTTTTCTTTTTGATAACCCACAGCACTTCCTTTCCTGCAAGTAAATGAAAGCAGATTGTATTTCTATTTGTTGTAAAGGATCTTCAGAGACTGAGCCATTCCATATGGAGAAGAAATAATATGAAATTTTACATGGTATTTTGAGAATACTGCACTTTAAACATTGAACTTTTCATTAGTCTTTAGTTAAATATGCTATTCTTTATGTATTGTACTGCTTACTGTCTTCTGAATTTTGCTCAGAATATCTGATGGTAAACGTAAATATATCTGACCTATTTTTACTTCAGATGGTGGGTCATTATATTAAAGAAAGTGAAAGTATATGGATCATTCCTGGTGGAATAACAAATTTGTATTGGAATTAGATTTATTTCTGCCTAGAAATTCATTCCTTTTATGCACTATTTACTTCTGTCAGTTGCAGTTGGATATTCCTTTTCACTGAAGTTGTTGATAAAATTAATTATACATCATAGATTTCCCTCTCAGTGTAGAGCTTTTCTTATGAATTATAAAGTTTCTTAATTGTTCATCCTTTTTATTTTAAAGTTTAAATTTGTTCTTTCCTTTTTCTGAAGTGCTATTGAGATTTGCCTACATATTTTGGTAATCATAGTAAGTTGCAAAAGATCTTTTGTAGATAACATTATAAAGGGACACACACAAAAAACACATTCAGGAACAATTTCACTTATCCCTAAAATTAATGTGTTTAAAGGTACAGGTACCAGTAGTTTCCACCATGAGTAAAACCCCTGTATATAGGTAACTGTGGGCATAGGAGGTAGACAAACAGTTGAGTGGGTAGCCCATGTAACTTGCCTCCTTCACACATATTCAGATAAAAATTGCTTGCCTGTATATCTGTGCATGCATTTCTAGTTGCCTTCAGGCAACATGTAAGCCAATAGTGGTTTGGGATTGGGCCTGAAGGAGTGGAGTTGGACTCCTTCTGCCGATCTTGGCCATGGGTAGACCAGAACCCTATGGGGTTTCTGCATCTATAAGGCCAAATTCCTATTATCTCGTTGTATTATCAAGAAAAGACTAACCTATGGTTCTCTCAGCTTTCTGCCTTCTATTGTTTTCATGGATCTCTATTTAACTGAAGAAGTAACAATATTCATTAGTTATATTCTTTGGGAAGCTTCATCAGAACATATGAGAGTTTGCAGTACTGCTTGTTAAAAAATCATTACATTTCACCTGGCTTTGCACTGCCCTTTCAAAGTCTAGGTCTATTGGTCAGCCAGTCTGAGACTTGGGCTTCTCTTGTTGGTGGTCATCATCTTTGATGGAAAAAAATAAAACTTCTTCCTGCTACCAGTAAGTTAAACCTTATGAACCCAGAAAGACTAGATCTTTTATATTCACAAGGTTGCCTCCAATCCTGGACATGCCTGTGTCAAGATCAAGGATCTTTTACTGAGGTTCAGACAAAAACAAACACAAAAGAAGCATTCCCAAACTTAATTTTAGGCCCACATAGGGAAGACTTATTCTACTATGTTCTCTACATTTGCCATTTATGTTGAGGCGGGGAGAAACACAAAGCCTATCTATACTTCATGGTAGACTACTTGCTAAAGGGAGAGTCCAACAAACAGTAGTTCATGAAAGAGTCACTTTTTAAAAATCTACTGTCATTGCCTCTTCCTCTTCAGTGTCCAATAATAGGGATTGCCTTCTAAGAGTATAAGTACTTAAAAAAAAATTAAAGAGTCTAAATATTAAGTCAAATATCACTTACAGGAAACAGCCAGGGAACTCACCATGCCCAAAGTACTCAAGTACTGAGCAAGCATAATGGCTAGAAAAAAGAAGAAAGGTCATCTTAGTGTATGCCCTGCTTTTAACCATTGTCTGAAGCTTGTTTGCTCCCCATAAGTTTGCTCAGCTGATATGGCTTCTTCACATGGAGAGCTTAGGATGTCTGCTTTTGAGAAAGTCATGATGACCCTTAAGGGGAATGCTTTGAGTACGTGTTGAGATTCTGCTGTTGGTTCTGGTGGGCTAACCACACATTGAAGAGAAAGTTTATTAAGTGACTTCCACAGACATTCAAAATGACCTTTAGTTACTTCCTGTGGGTCTCATTGAGAGACCAATGAAAGACAATGAGTTAAGAAGATTAGCTTTTTCCCCTCTGATGTCACATGACCCTTGAGAGATGGGTTCCATGGTTATTCTTTTCTGTTCTAAATGTAGACAGTGGAACCTCCACTGGATGCCTTGCCATTTTGGCATTCCAGGTTCCAGAGGCTGTGTGGCATTTATTTATTCTTCAGGGTCCAAGGAGTGACCTTTGGAATCCAAGTCCAGTTCAAACTAAGGCAAGGAATTTTCCCTTGTCATAAAATAGTGGATAGGAATTTAGTGGAATCAAAGAAGTGAGGTAAGTTATGATCCTATACAAAAGACCTAGAGAACAAAGTGGTGTAGGGGACAACTGAGGGGTGAAATGTTTGTACTCAAAATAAATATCTCATTTGTAAAAGTCAATCAATTGTAAGTGATGGAACTGAGGTCCAAGTAACTGATCCCTAACATGGGGGGGGGGGGGTAGAGGAAAAGTCAAACTTAGTGGGGACTAAAGCTATGGCATGAGAGAATAGTTATTCCAGTCCCTTAGGACTGGATAGAACCAATCTGATCTTGAGGCAGTAAGGTCCAGAGCATAAATTCTACAATATAATCTGTCATCCTACAAACTCAAGATGTGAATCTACCCCCAATGATTTATTTTAAACTAATTTGAAGCATTTCTGCATCTTCACTGCAATTCAACAAGTATTTACTGTCCACCTCCTATGGACCAGCTACATATGGATGCAAAAATGAAAAGAAACATATGGGTCTTTCTTCACAGGACTTTGTCTGAGTGGCTCTGATCATTAACAGTAGTTGTCAACTATGAGTCCCAGGCACCTAGGAGTGGAGGGAAAGGGGAGAAGAATGGGAAAGGGTCAGAGGGGACACCCTAATTAAAAAGTAGAGGAATTCTCTCCCCTCACTCATACTCTACAATATTAAAATACAGCACATTGATACAGGCTGACATTCCCCAGCCTGTCTGAAGCAATAAAATAATGCCATGTTTTTTTTTTTTTGTTTTGTTTTTGCCAACTCTTACCTCCAGTAATTGCACAAGCAACAGATACCACCCATCTCCCATTACCACTCCTGGAAAGTTTTGGGTTTTAAAAATTGGGGAGGGTGGTTCTAAGGAAGGGACCTCAGTTCCATTTAATCACCATATATAAAGCAAGAATTTCATATTCATTCCATATCATTACCTTAGCTTAGAGAACTAACCCTCATTGATATATGTACTGGTGAGATTAATTGTAGAGAAGATACCGTGTCACAGAAACATATGCAGCAGCCCCTATGCACCATGAGAGTCTATTATTAAATTTTCAGTGTGAACATTTAGACCTCAGAAATATGAAAACACTACAAATCAAAGCTTGATGTATCGTTTTGGTGACTATCTAGACTTAAGAAAGTGATGGAAAAAATGTTAATAATGTTAAAGATTAAATTTAAGAGTATGTTATGGGTACATTCCCCCCCCCCCCAGAGAACTAGCTATTAAACATTTACCCACACAGAGCTGCCTGAATGCCATGTCTTAAACTGTCTATCTTAAAAGACTTATATAATCATTGCACCATAGGATTTACAGGGAGAAGACATAGTTTAGACTTCTCCAATGCCTTGTTCTTTCTTTATTTTTCCATATGAGCACTTAATAAGGACACCAAGGATATTCATTATTCCTTAAGGAAAATGTTCTATGTTCATTGATAGCTGCCATTGAATGGAATTTTACCTTTATTTTTAAGATACCACAATGCCTTTAATTTCAAAGAGAAATCTGTGGATGTGGATCAGAGGGGCTACTTGCTAAGTCACTCTAACGCAATGAGTTCAAAATTCTTTGATAACTGTAGAAAAGAGAGATGCTAGAAAACTTTAATTTTCAAGAGTAGGACAAGTGCAAACTGTGACCTGAAATATAATTTCTGGAAAGTTATTTGAATTAATAAGCCTCAGAATTTTGTGTATCTATAAATATCTTATATGTTTCTTATATATTGTTATTTTCTCTACATTTCTTTGTATTTTTAAATGGGATATGACAGCTACATAATTCTACTTCATTAAGTCTGTAATCTCACTAATATGTATATTCCTTTTACTTATATATATATATAGTTACATAATTATATATGTATATATATGTGTGTATATGTATATATATAATGTGTATCTTCTTAGCCTGTGTGATTCCTAGAATTTTTAACTTGAGGTCTATTGTGTGGACAGATTTCAGAGGGTCCCTGTACTTGGGGAAAAATAGGGAAAACTTGATCATTATTTCCACTAAATTCTTCTAAAATTTAGATTTCTTTCAATTATTAGCTTTTAATATTTTATTTTTCCAATTACATGTAAAAACACCCTTTAACATTTATTTTAAAAATTTGAGTCCCCAATTTTTTCCCTCCCTTCTTCCCCTCTCTCATTGAGAAGACAAGTAATTGGTATAAGTTATATATAAGCAGTTATGCAAAACATATTTCCATATTAATTATGTTCTGAAAAACAGAACAACAAAAAAGAAAAAAAATGTTTTTTTAAAAGTATGATTAGATTTGTGAACTGATCCAACTATTCTGGAAAGCAATCTGGAATTATGCCCAAAGGGCTGTAAATAATTTCATACCCTTTGACCCAGCAATACCACTTCTAGGGTTGTATCCCAAAGAGATCATAGAAGTGGGAAAAAGACCCATATGTACAAAAATGTTTATAGCAGCTCTTTTTGTGGTGGCAAAGAATTGGAAATTAAGGAGGTGCCCATTAATTGGGGAATGGCTGAATAAGTTGTGGTATATTAATGTTATGCAATACTATTGTGCTATAAGAAACGAGGAGCAGATGGACTTCATATTTACCTGGAGAGGCTTATACGAACTGATGCTGAGTGAGAAGAGTAGAGCCAGGAGGAATTTGTACACAATTACAGACACAACGTATGTGTGATGACCAGCTTTGATAGACTGGACTCTTCTCAGCAATCCAGAGTCTTAAGTCAACCCCAAAAGACTCATGATGGAGAGAGATGTTTACATCCTGAGAAAGAACTGAGATTGAACCCAGATTGAAGCAAACTACCTGTCCTTTTTCATTTTCTTCTTTGGTTTTGCTTCCTCTTTTCCATTCTTCATTCCATCTGTGACAATCCTTTATAACCTGACTAATGCCTAATGTGAAAGTATTTGCAGATACTATACTTGATTGTATGCTACCATGGCGGGGTGGAGGAGGGAGGGCAAGAAAATCTGAAACTGAAGGAATTGTGGTAATGAATCTTGTAAACTAAAAGTAAACAAATTAACAAAGACCCCCCCCCCAAAAAAAAAGTATGATTAGATGTCTCTTCAGACTAAATCAGTTCTTTCTCTGTAAGTAGATAGCATTTTTCATCATAAGTCCTTTGTGATGAGGTATGGGCTCTGGAGCCCCCTTGAGCTCCCTTGAGTCCTTGAGGTACAGGCACTGGGAACCTCCCTTGGACTCTTGATTAAATTATCCCCTTTGATGAGGCATTTGCATGAGGCAATAAGTCTTACATTGTGGCTGGGCCCAGACCACTAGCCTAGTTACTAACTGCTAACTACTAGCCTAGTTACTGGCTAAACCCTCCATTGTTCATCTACTTCCCACCCTTGAGCCTATCAAAATAACTGGGCCAGCCCACCATTGTCTGTAGCCTCCAGCTACCTCCTATGCTTAATCACTCATTGACCTCATTAACTCCTCCTGAAGCCCCTCCCCCCAAAAACTCCTCCTCTAGACCACCCATAGATTCCTCCCACAACCTTCTCATAAGATCCCATTTCACACCATTTGGTGTGAGAGCACCATAGAATGGCATAGAATAGTGAGAGTGCCATAGAATGACCTAGCACTAGACTATTTTGTGTCTAATGCTAACAAAGTTTTATTAAATTTTACTTTTCTTTGGCTGAGAAGACTCAAATCTAATTCATTCGGCAGGAATCTGCATGTTGGTATTTTGGGGTCTCCAGAGCAACCCTAACCCTCTTAGTGGGTAACCTCTTTATTTTTATGGTTCCCTGACCAGGAAACACTGCTAATCTCAAGCTCTTCTCCAGCAGGGACTGGAAGGTAGGTAAGCCTCTGTAATGGGAATGTAAATTTTTAAGATCTTCCCTGCCCCTAGGCTAAAGTGCACCTGGAGCCTGGGGTAGTAGGCTTGTTTTCAGTAGATACTTTTTGATTGGCCAGTGGGTCCAAAAGGTTGTTACATTCTCTGAGCCAGGAGAAGGCTATATAAGCCCTGATGTGTAGCTTTGTTTTGGGGCTCACTTTGAGAAGTGTTCTGTGATTTGATCAGATGAGATTCTGGGAAGCCATTGTTGAGAGCCCCCTGGCTTTGAAAAACCCAGATGTTGAAACCCAGATGTTGATTTGGTATGGATGTAATGGTTGGACAGTTTGGAAACTGTCTACTTCATCTGTTTCTCTGTCTTGATAATTCTGTCTGTATATTCTGAAGTTCGGGGTGCTGACCTCTGTCCCCTGAACTAGGTAAACGATACATATTTAACTGATTAAAGTAAGCTTGTTAACCCATTTTGAGTTGCTTTCCTTTATCAAAGCAGATCCAAGAACCTGTGTTGGCAGACACCCTGGGGACTCTGGGGTGCTTGCCTCTACAGCCTCTTTCCTTAGTACCTTGGAAGTGAAGTGTTTTTTGTTGTTGTTGTTGTTGTTGTTTTCTTTTTGTGGTTGTTGTTGGATTGTGTGTGTGTGTGTGTGTGTGTGGTTTTTTTGTTTTTGTTTTTTTGGATATGACCTCTCAGGTACCATTATCAAAAAGCTAGGAGGCTGTTTTGTGCTCAGCCTGACCTCAGGTTTTCGGTCCTATTTGGTTATTTTGGAGAACATGGACATGTGCACAGTTTCTGAAGAATGGAAGATAAGGACAGATTCCCCATCTGGAAGTGTAAGCCATATTCTTTCAATTCTCTCAGCACTAGGGAATGGGGAAAACTTTAGATACTTTTTTTGTGGGATTTTTTTTGTTTGTTTTTCGAGGCTTACTCTCAAGCCTTCCTTTATGGAAGAAGGGACTTCCAGGCCCTATGCCTGTAGCTCCCAAAAGTTCCCCTTTGGGTTGTCTTTTACAACAGTGAAAAAAATTTGGTTTCCCTGAAGATCTTAAAAAGGAAAAGCTTTTTTTTTGCCTTTTTTTGGAGTGCAATTGGGGTTAAGTAACTTGCCCAAGGTTACAGAGCTAGTTGTGTGTGTGTGTGTGTATGTGTGTGTGTGTGTGTGTGTGTGTGTGTATGTTTGTGGGTGTTAAGTGTCTGAGGCTGGAACCGAACTCAGGTCCTCCTGACTCCACGGCTGGCACTTTGGTACTCTACTCACTGCGCCACCTAGCCGCCCCAGTTGTGTGTGTGTTTTTTTTTTTCTACACTGTATAGCCTAGGTATAGCCTAAAAGATGATGAAATCATGGCCTGTTTTTGGGACTTTAAAAGAGAATACACTCTTGTAGTTAGAATCATACTGTCGCAGAGAAGGAAGATGGATAGAAATTGCCTACTTAATGGCTTTTGTTGAACTTTATCAGTACAAGGCTTCCAGGAAAAACTGTGAGATGCTTGAAGCCAGAGCCCCTCCACAGAGGGGCAACAGGGACCAATTAAATGACCCCTTTCCTATGGCTTCAGCCCCAGCCCCTCCCATCTCAGTAACTCCTGCTTAGGTCACTGAGACAGCTCCCCCAGCTCCTTCTGCTGCACCCAAAACCTTTTCCCTTTGATTCCCATTCTTTTTTCCTCTAGCCCAACACCCCTCATTTCCTGTCTCCTATACCATCCATATCTCCTACCCCTGCATCTCCCAAAATGGCCCTTTCTCCCTCAGGGACCCCTGCTCAGGTCCCAGCCACTGGTCAGGCTGAAATGCCACCCTCTGTGGCCCCCTCCCCATGAGGCAACACCCACTCAGGCCTCAGACCCTACCCTCAAGTCAGTCATAGAGGTATCTCCTCTTCTGACTGCTTCCACTCCTCAGGTGCCTGCTGACTTTCCCCCTTGCCAGCCAGATCCCCCAGTCTTGCAGTCTGATCCAGTTCAGCCGGCACCCCCCAGTCACTCTCACAGAAAGTGGGACTTCCAATCTCCCTTCCCAAGCCCCTGCCCCCATAGAACCTTCAGGACTTTTTCCCTTAAGGGGAAGTAGCTCTCTCATCAGGTGAGACAACTAGATTGCATGTTACATTCTCCATTTCAGATTTCAATCAAATTAAAGGTAACTTGGGTAAATTCTCCAAAAACCCAACAAAGTTTGCTGAAGGCATTTGGGACTTATCCCTGCAATTTGAGTTTTCTTGGGGTGATTTGCATATCCTCTTCTCTACCTGTTGTTCCACTGAGGAGAAGAGGAGAATCTGGGAACCAGCCTAGAAATTTGGGGATTGTTTGGCTAGCAATTTCCCCAGAAAATATCCCCCAGAAACAATTGTTGTTCCCATTAGTGACCCAGGATGGGACTATCATATACAGGAGGACAGGAAAAAGAGACCATATGGTACTTTGCCTGTTAGAAGGACTAAGAATTACATTTCAAAAGCAAGTAAATTATCAGAAAGTTAGAGAAATTTCTCAGACAAATTAAGAAAACTCCACCCTTTTCCTAGATAGACTTGTAGAAGCTATTAAAAAATATACAAATTTAGATCCTGACTTTATAGAAGGGGAAGTAATCCTTAACATGTATTTTATTAGTCAGTCTGCCCCAGATATTAGGAGGAAACTGCAGAAACTGGCATTGGGACCCCAAACACCTCAGGCCCAATTACTGGAAATGGCCTTTGGAGTCTTTAATAATAGAGACCTGGTTGCAGCAGAGGAGAAAGAACGAAGGGAACAAACCAGAGACAGAGAACATGCTTGATTCTTGGCTGCTGCCATGGCCAGGAAAAACCCTTCCAGGGGACCCCCTTGTAGGAAGCCCAGTCACTTGGGCAGGGGGAAAACCTGCTTTCAATGCCACAAAGAGAGTCACTGGTCCAAGGAGTGCCCCTCCAGGGCACCCCCCCCCCTCCAGAGGGAGCCCCAGGAACCAACACCTCTAGAACTTTGCCCATCTGACCAGGAGGGACATTGGAGGAAGGATGCTCACTGAGGTAAAAGTGGTAAAGCCACCTCCCAGCATCCTGTCCTCCAGTGTTTTCAAGTTTCTGAATGACGGGGCAGCCTGGGGTTTGGCAGTGCTCCCACCTTCTCCATTTCCCTCACTCAATCCTGGGCAAGCATTGAGATTGAAGGTAAGGTTACCTGCTTTCTGATCGATACGGGAGCTACATTCTCTGTTTTAATTAATTACTCTGGCCCTACTCGGCCCTAGACCCATCGGGTCATGGGCATAGAAGGGAAAACTAAAGGATGTCGCAAGACATACCCCCTCCCCTGCCTTTTTGAGGATCTGTTGTTTGAACACTCTTTCCTTATGATGTCTTCTTACCCTGCCCCCTTGTTGGGAAGGGACCTGATGGTGAAATTGGGGAGTCAATTTTCTCTAGTTAAACCTCCCATCTCCCTTTGCCCTCTGTTCACCAGACCCCCTCCCCATGTTCCCCCAGAAGTGTGGAAGACAGTTGAGCTGGGATCAGGGAGTCCCTGGGAGAGCTACTCATGCTTAGTTACTGTTCACCTACAAGATCCTAACATGTTCCCCCATTGCTGTCCATATCCAATTAACCCTGAGGCCTGGGAAGGACAACAACCATTCATTGAAAAATTCCTCATCAAATGGAAAGATTCAATCAGAGTTCAAGGGTGTTCCCAGAGCCTGTACCTCCTCATTCCCCCTTCAAACAAATGGGACACAAATTCCTTTGGGGTAAAGCGCAAAGGTCTCAGCTTCTGAAAGTGCTTTGTGCTGGCAAGGGGCTGTCTCTGCCTCTCTGGATTCTGTTCAAGGGGGTCAGACTTCACATTCAAGGCATTAGACTCCAGAACATGGCTGATGCCAGGTCCAGTGGGCTGGAGAACTTGGATTCAGTTGGAGATTGTTATATAGCCTGAGTGGTCATCTGGAGGTTGATGGCTTGATCCCTGGAGGAGACATACCTGGTAAGGAGGGTAAGCAGACGAAGACCAAACAGGGACAAAAAAGTATAGAGAAAAGACCATTTTCTTGGTTGGAATTAAAGATGACAATGGCAAGACCAAAATGCCGTCAGATATCCCCTTTCCAAACTGCTCCATGGACATTTAGCACACAGAAAGTAGAAGCATCCTCAGAATCTAATAGTTTTCAAAAACAGGCAACAACTCCCAAAGCCTGTTCTCTCCTTTCATCATCATAGGCAGTGAAAGGTTCTAGATTGGATAAACCTGCAGTGGTGGTCAATTTAGTTTTCATAGTCTCAGAAGCTTTCACCTCTTCTGGGCCCCACTCTCAGACAGAGTGTGTCAGGGCTATGAATAGCAATTAATGGTTGTGATTCCTCCCAAGCCTTGGACTTAATTGTATACAGACCAAGATGGGGGAACACTTTGGGACCCAGGAGTAGAACAAATGCTGGAGTGGCAGAAGCATCTCACTGCCCATCATTTCTTATAGCACAGTACTATTCTATCACAATCATATACTATATATATTGTAATTTGAATTTGAAAATCCCTTTGTGTTGGCAAAGGTAGCAGGTGCTTAGCACTTAGTAATTGACCAAGCCTCTGTTGGGGAACAGAAGGTATGAACTCCTGTCTCCTGTTGTTGACATAATAGGAAGGGATTGGCTGAAACAGGAAGTAGCTAATGCTGTATATATAAGAAAAAGTCCCAGAGAGGCACAGTCCGAATTTCTTGGGACCAGCATCTGGTGGCAGAGCAGCTACGGAAGAGAGAAATGAGAACTGAGCCAGAATTTCCTGAGAACTTGTGGTGGTGGAGCTTCTTCTGAACAGGAGCGCTGAGCCCTGAGCCCACAGCCTGCAGCCCACAGCCCTCAGACTGCAACCCGCAGCCAGGAGCCCAGGTGACTGAGGAAGCATGACTGTGATGCTGAGACTTTGTTTGTGGCTTGGTTGAGCCTTGAATTCCCTGAAACAGAAATGGTGACATGGACCAGAAGACCCTGTGAACTTCAGTGTGGAGCAGGACCTACACAGAGGGCTGGGCAAGGACCTGGGAACTGTCTGCCTGTGAACCTAGGTGACAGTGTGGTGAATCCAGGTAAAATCTGGGAACGTGGAAAGGGATCCAGGGAATCTGAGAACAGGTCCCAAGTCAAGATGAAAAGACCTTTCCCTGGGTACTGAGTAAAGATGAAATTGTGGTTTACTAGTGACCCAGGGGTGGAAGGGTTTGGGTATAATACTTAATAATTGATTGCTGAATAAGGGACTAAGTTAATCAAGACTGCCCCATGAGTGGAAGACTTTGATTACTGTACTTTGAGACTATATTGTGATCTTATTATATTGTGATTTTCTGTGATACCTTGCTGCTTCATTGGAAGACTTTGACTATTGTACTTTGAGAAGTTGTAATATTGTGAATGCTGTACCTTGATATTCTGTGAATATCTACACTGTGTAATTGGAACCTTAAAAGCTGTTCACAGTAGCAGTTCTTCTGGAAAGCTTCTGTGCATGGCATTACACCATCATCCCCACCCCCCATCCCCTTCCCCCCTACTGTCCTGTAGGGTGAGATACCATATTTAGTGTGCTTGTCATTCCCTCCCTTAGCCAAATTCAGTGAGAGTAAGGTTGACTCATTCCCTTTTGCCTTCCTGTCCTTCCCCTCCATTGTAACAGCTTTCTCTTGCCTCTTTTATATGACATAATTTACCCCATTCTGTTTCTCCCCATCTCCTCTCATTATATTCCCCTCTCACCTCTCAATTTCACCTTTTAAGTATCATTCCTTCCTATTCAATTGGTCCTGTGCCCTCTATGTATACCTGTACACATATACCTGTACACATACACATACCTGTATACACACACTCACATATGTATTCAGATGTCCATATACATTTCTGTGTAGACATACATTGTAATGGGAATGTAAATTTTTAAGGTCTTCCCTGCCCCTAGGCTAAAGTGCACCTGGAGCTTGGGGTCGGAGGCTTGTTTTTCAGTAGATACTTTTTGATTGGCCAGTGGGTCAATAAGGTTGTTACATTCTCTGAGCCAGGAGAAGGCTATATAAGCCCTGATGAGTAGCTTTGCTTTGGGGCTCACTTTGAGAAGTGTTCTGTGATTTGATCAGATGAAACTCTGGGAAGCCATTGTTGAGAGTACCCTGGCTTTGAAAAACCCAGATGTTGAAACCCAGATGTTGATTTGGTATGGAGATAATGGTTGGACAGTTTGGAAACCGTCTACGTGATCTGCTCTGTCTTGATAATTCTGTCTGTGTATTCTGAATTTTGGGGTGCTGACCATTTTCCCCTGAACTAGGTAAACGACACATATTTGACTGATTAAAGTAAGCTTGTTAACCCATTTTGAGTTGCTTTCCTTTATCAAAGCAGATCTGAGAACCTGTGTTGGCAGACACCCTGGGGATTCTGGGGTGCTTGCTGATACATATATGTACATATATATATATATATATATATATATATATATATATATACATGTATATATATATATATATTTACACACACACACGCACACACACATATATATATTCCCTTCAACTATTGTCATACCGAGAAAAGTTTCATAAGTTACAATTATCATTTTTCCATGTAGGAATGTAAATAGTTGGACTTTGATAAGTTCCTTATGATTTCGTTTCCCTGTTTATCTTCTCATGCTTCTCTTGCTTCTTGTATCTGAATGTTAAATTTTCTATTCAACTCTCATTTTTTCATCAAGAATACTTGAACGTCCTCTATTTCATTGAATGACCATATTTTCCCCTGAAACATGATACTCAGTTTTGCTGGGTAGGTGATTTTTGGTTTTAATCCCAGTTCCTTTGATCTCTGGAATATCATATTCCAGGCTCTTCAATCCCTCAGTGTAGAAGCTGTCAAATCCTGTGTTATCCTGATTGTGTTTCCACAATATTCAAATTGTTTCTTTTTGGCTGTTTGTAATATTTTCTCCTTGATCTGGGAATTCCAGAACCTGGATATAATATTCCTAAGGGTTTTCTTTTTGGGATCTTTTTGAAGAGGTGTTCAGTGGATTCTTTCAACCTCTATTTTGCCTTCTGATTCTAAAACATTAAGGCAATTTTCCTTGAGAATTTCTTGAAGGATGATTTCTAGGTTCTTTTTTTGATCAAGGCTTTCAAGTAGTCCAATAATTTTTAAATTATTTTTCCTGCATCTATTTTCCAGTTCAGTGGTTTTTCAGAGATATTTCACATTGACTTCTATTTTTTCATTTGTTTGTATCTGTTTAATTGTATCTAGATTTCTCATAAAGTCACTAGCTTCCATTTGCTCCAATCTAATCCTGAAGGAATGATTCTTTTCAGTGAGCTTTTGTGATTCTTTATCTCTCTGGCAAATTCGACTTTTTAAGGCATTCTTCTCCTCATTGGATTTTTGGGCCTCTGTTGCATTCTGAGTTTGTCTATTTTTTAAGGTATAATTTTCTTCAATCAGGTTTTTGATACTCTTTTCCTTATTTTCTTGCATCATTCTCATTTCTCTTCCCAATTTTTATTCCACTTCTCTTATTTGGTTTTCAAAGTCCTTCTTAAGCTCCTCTATGGGTTGTAACCACTTCATATTTTTTCTTGAAAGCTTTTGGTGCAGGAGTTCTGACTTCATTGTCTTCCTCCTGTTCCATGCTTTGATCCTTTTTGTCTCCAAGAAAGGAATCTAAGTTTTGACTCTTGTGCTTACTTTGTTTCCTTATGTTACCAGTAAATTATTTGACTTTTGAGCTTTTTGCCACAGTAGAACTCTGCTTCCAGAGAGGACAGCTTTGTCCCAAATTTCTGGGTTTTCTCAGCTGCTGGAGCTATTAGTTGGGTGATCTCTTAGAAGCCTCCACTGGCTCTGGCACACTGGTCATTTACCCCAGGTCCTCCACCCTAGACAGCAATCCAGATCCAAGTAGGTTAAAGCAAGAGCAATTGCCCCTCAGACTGGTCACTTGATCCCCCTACAATCTACAGGCCAGGAGCTCTGAAGCAGTTACATGGCAGGGGCCTCTGCTCCTCAGCCACTTCTCCCTCCAGGGCAGAGGCTGGACCACACTCCTGGACCCCCTATTCCCACAAAGTCCACACTAAACTCTCACTTTGTCTTTGGCATTTATGGGCTGATAATTCTGGAAACTGCCACAGCTGTTGGGGATCCACTTGCCAGAAGTCCCTCCAGTCAGGGCTGGTCATCGCCGCCCTGAGGCTAAATCCATGGACTCATGTGAGACTGGGCTCTGCTCCCAACATGCTGCAGTGGACCCTTTCTGTCAGCCTGCTGGACTACCTTCAGGGGCATGTTTGTTTCTCTTTGTCACTTTGTGTGTTTTGTAGCCCTAAAGTTTGTTTAGAGATATTTTTTAATAGGTTTTTCAGGTGGTTGTGGGGGGAGTGCAGGGATTTTTTCTACTTCTACAGTGCTATCTTGGCTCCAGCCTTGACTCTTTATTCTTGATTCTGTTCCATAATCTTAATTTATTTTCCCAATTTTTCTTCTACCTCTCTTATATGATTTTTCAGCTTTTTTGTTTGTTTGTTTTGAGTCCTTCAATGAGTTCTCTCTGGGCTTGAGATCACTTCCCATTTTTCTTTGATGTTTAGCACAGAGGTGTTTTTGTCATTGTCTTCTTCTGAGTTTGTGTCTTGGTCTTCCCTATCATGTTCGTTTGTTGTTGTTATTGGTGGTGGTGGTTTTTGCTCAACTTTTTTTTTTTTTTTGCTTTTTCCTTTCTTTTCAATTTGATCTCTGCTCCCTGGGTGGAATGGACTCTGTCATAGGCCTCTTATGTCAATGGTTTCAGGCCCTGGATATTTACCTGGTGCTATGCTGATATTGTCCTGAAGCTAACAGGAGACCCTTGTTCTGTTGCTGTATTTAGAGAATGGGTTGGAAGGTAGATGGCAGTGCTTAAGACTGTAGGAGTCTGGCAGCTTATCTGGTGCTGAGCTGGAGTCCTGGTGGTTTTTTTCTGGCAAATGTTTGTGGGGTGTTTTTGTGGTTCCTTGGGGCTACACTGACGCATGTGTTGATTCTTGGAGCTGGAGTCTGCCAGTTTCTCTGGCCATGCTAAAGTACATGGTGGGGTTCAGGTGTCGGCATTTGCCTGTTCCATCATACTAGGGCTCAAAATCACCTATTTCTTTGCTGAAATGGGGCTTTCTGGGATGCTTTGATACTGGAATGTACTTCTCTTTTGCCTGAGTGCAAGGGACTTTCTCACCATCCTAAAAGACCACTCTCTCCAGTCTTTCTGTTGGCTCTGCTATTCTGGGATTTGTTCTGGGGTGCTATTTCATGTTTTTTTTGGAGGTGAATATGGGAGAATTACAGCAACTTACTGATTACTCTGCTATCTTGGGTCCCAGAAATAGAATCCAGTAATTCTAAAATTATCTCTTCTTGATCTACTTTCCAGGTCAGTTATTTTTCTGATGAGAAAGTTAAAATTTTATTCTAATTTTTCATTCTTTTGATTTTGTTTCATTGTTTCTTGACATTTCATTGAGTCATTAACTTCTACTTCCCTGATTCTAATTCTAAAGGAATTATTTTCTCTATTAAATATTTGTATCTTCCCACCTCCCCCATTTGGTCAATTTTACTTTTTAAGGAGTTCTCTTCAGTTAATTTTTGTTCTTCTTTTAGTATTCCGCCTATTCTATTTTTTAAGGTATTTTTTCTTTAGAATTTTTTGGGCCATTTTCACCAACCTGATGACTCCATTTTCATGATTTTCTTGCATTTCTTTTTTCCAAATTTTTCTCTACCTTTCTTATTTTATTTTTAAGTTCTTTTTTGAGCTCTCCTAGGATTTATTTTTTTGGAGCCTGAGACCAATTTACATTTTACTTTAAGACTTTGGCTATAGCTTTTTTGATTATTATCTTTTACTGAGTTGGTGTTTTGAAATTCCCTGTCACCATGGTTATTTTCTACTACCAGATTCTTTTGTTGTTATTGTTGTCTGCTTATTTTCCTGCCTTTTTTTTTTCTTTCTGGAGGAAAATTGGGGTTAAGCGACTTGCCCAAGGTTACATGCCTAGTTTGTGTGTGTGTGTGTGTGTGTGTGTGTGTGTGTTGTGTCTGAGGTCAGATTTGAATTCAGGTCCTCCTGACTCCAGGGCAGGTGCTCTATTCACTGCACCACCTAGCCACCCCCTGCTTATTTCTTTCTTTCTTTTTTTTTTTTTAAAGCAATTGGGGTTAAGTAACTTGCTCAAGGTTACACAGCCAGGTGTTTCTGGGTGGGTGCTAAGTATCCCCGCACATTTCTTGATTATTAGTTTTTTGTTAAAATTTGTAGTCTGCTCCCAGTGTGGAGAGTACACAGTCCTAAGCTTCAGGTTTTTTTTGTGTCACTGTTTCAGAGTTAGTTCTGGGGGTCTGTAAGTTTTCAGTTCTTTCAAAGTGGTCAAATATAAGATATAAGAAGAGGTATGGTCACTGCTCTACTTGTCTTTGCTCTTGTCTGTGAGTTAACACATGCACTCTTTTCTGCCCCAAAGCCGTGACCAGGGTCTCCACTTCACTACTGCTGCATGTTAACATGCTAGTGCTCCTTCTTGCCCTGGGACTGTGATAGGGAACTGCCTTTTGACAATGCTACAGAGTCCTGTATCCAGCAACAGCAAAGGATCCCCTGTAATCTCCTTCTGAACAATTACATGGCCTGTTACCATCTATGAACTGAGAGCTCCAGAAGCAGCTGCTACCAATTGAGTTGCCCCTAAGGTGTGCTGCTGGTTTGTCAGGGAGTGATCTGTGCTGGATTGTGTGCCACCTCACCCCAGTGAGGCACACTTTCTGCTGACCATTTAAGTTGTGTTGGACTGGAAAATTGTTTCACTCCTTCCATTTGTTGCTTCTGTTTCTCCAGAATTCCTTTTGAGGTTTAATGTTAAAGTTCTTGGAAGAGAATTGTGAAGAGGTCTGGTGAGTCTCTTCCTTTACTCTGTCATTTTGGCTCTGTCCCAATCATGATTTTTTTTAAAAGAAAGCTTTATTCTGAGGAGTCCTTACTCTTTGCCAGAATTCCAAAGGAGTCTATGACACACACACAAAATTGAGAATTCCAGTCCTAGAGGCTTTTCTCTAGTTCTTTTAATATTTTTGCATCTCAGTTTAACACATTTAGATTTGTCTTTTCTCTCTCCCTTGTTCTTGTAACTTGAGCAACCCACTTTCCCATTTATACATGTCTTTAATTACATATTTGATGGTACTTTTCATATGTATGTAAGTAATAAGAAGAGGCAGTGCTTTTGTTTAGTACATTTTTTTCAGTTATAATTCATCATTATTTTAAAAATCCAGATATAAATATATTGTTTCATTCTTTCTGGTTTTTCCCTTTTTACAAAAGCAAAAAGGCACATAAAACTTTCTCATAGATAGATATACAGTCAGACTCATCCTGCTTCCACCCTCTGTCTCCCCTTACTCTGATATTTACATAGTTCATTCTAAGACACCTCTTTTATGTACTTCAGTGCTTCCCTACTAGAGTAAAATGATCAATTCCAAGACAAAGAAGAGGTGGTAAAAGATACAGAATATGTGGAATGGCCCATCTACTTAAGGAGTAGATTTTACAAGAGACTTAAGTAGTAGGTTTCATTCTCTACCCAACCACCAGGGCTCCTTCTGAAAAGCTTTCCAACTTCATCATCCACAAAGATAAGGAGAGAGAAAGAGAAGGCATGAAACTACCAGGTTGGTTTGATAGGAGGCACCCTTAGGATAACATTAATTCTGGGATAGTATGAAAGTATGGCAGCCAGAGCAGTTTCTTCAAAGAGATCAAACAGTAAAATCTTGTTCTTTGTTCCCTACTGGAAGATGAAGTTCCTTCTGGTTTTACAAATGACAAAGGTAGTCAGCTGCACCATCATAATGCTGATAAAGACCGCTGTGTGGTGAGTAAACTCCACTATTTTCCTCTATTCATAGGTCCACTGCTGACCATAGGGGTCTTCTAGATCATTTACCCATTAGTCATCCCACTCTACTTAGATGCCAAGGGAATCCAAGTTAAAAATCCCTCTTCTGCCACTAACAATGGGGAAGTCACTTATGCTTTCTGATTCAGTTTCTTCTACTGCCTTCCTTGTAGAACCGAAGAAATGAATAATCCAAAGGATTTCTAATCCTGAAATCTCAGAAGACTTGTCAAGCCACTCACAAATTAATTAAATCTCCTGGGGAGAAGTAACGATAAGGAAGTGTCAAGTGGGATAATGTATATGAAGTCATTTACAAACTTTAAAGTGTTACATAATACTTTAAATATGGTGATACATAAATATCACCAATTAATATTGATGACATATGCCAACTGATTTACACCCACTAGGAATCCTTCCATTTGCTATTGTATCACTTGTAATTAGAATTCTTCTAAAATCATGTTCAGTGATTCATAACTATAGAGAATATTTGGGAGTACACTTTCATTAATGTCAATGTGATGGAGTGAGAACATGTGAAAAGGCTAAGATTAAGTGTCTGTCCCTTGTCCCTCCTAGTATAAATAGATAAAAAATACCCACCTACATGTAGGTGCACATGTATGTATATGTATGTAGAAATGCATGTTTATGTGTATACATATGAACAAAAATATGTGTCTGCATATGTGTGTGTGTATTTGAAAAGACAAAAAAGACAAGGGACAGGAAAAAGTGAGAACAACCACAGATCTCCGAATGAGAACAGTGCCTCAGCTCAGGACAGTGAAATGACTAAACAAAACTTTAAAAAAATTACTTAGATGAACAAATATTATGCATTAAAATATCCAAAAGCTGAATAATCAGAAGTAAAAAAAAATACAGCAATTATTTTTCAGGGTATAAGTAAAGTCAGAATTAGCCCAAAGCATAGTAAAATAATATTAGATAATAAAAACTTTAAAGCAGGGGTCTTAACCTGGGTTCATTGGAGACTTTTCAGGGGGATCCTGAACTTATATGAGAAAATACATCTTTATTTTCATGGACTTTTAATTGCAAGATGGCATTTCCTTCAATTGTGATTGTAAGTAAAAAACCACGATTCTGCAAATTTATCCTTGGGTTTAACCAGACTTCCAAAAGCGTCTATGAAACCAAACATATTAAGGAGATGTGCTAGATGAAAACTCTGCTATTGATAAAGCAAGGTTTTACATCTATAACAGGTAATTTACCATGGATAAAAATGGAACAGACAAATTAATAACAAAATGACAACAACAGGAAGAAGCTGGTACAAAATTTGAATAAAAGAATGGAACCAATTGTAATGGAAATGCAAATTTAAAGATCATCCCTGCCCCTAGGCCCTTTGATAGGCCTAAGAGACTCTGAGAACTTTCCTTGATTTGAAAATATATTCTGCCTTCTAATAGGCTGAATGTGGTCACATGGAGCCTGTGGCAGGAGGCTTGGTTTTCAAGAATGCCCACATTTTGATGCTGTGTGATTGGGCAGTGGGTCAAGAAGGTGGTTGCATTCTCTGACCCAGGAGAAGGCTATATAATCCCTGATGTGAGGCTTTGCTTTGGGGCTCACTTGGAGAAGTGTTCTGTGATTTGATCAGATGAGACTCTGGGAAGCCATTGTTGAGAGTCCCCAGCTTTGAAAAACCCAGATGTTGATTTGGTATGGATGTAATGGTTGGACAGTTTGGAAACCTGCCTACTTGATCTGTTTCTCTGTCTTGATAATTCTGTCTGTATACTCTGAATTTCGGGGTGCTGACCTATTTCCCCTGAACTAGGTAAACGATATGTATTTGACTGATTAAAGTAAGCTTGTTAACCAATTTTGGATTGTTTTTCTTTAGTAAAGCAAATCTAAGAACCTGTGTTGGCAGCCACCTGGGTGATGCTGGGGTGCTTGCTGCTACACCAATTGGAAACAAAAATCTTAGGTTGGAATGCAAATCCAAAGAAATGACAGAAAATACAGTAAAATTAAATAAAAAAATTCTTCAACTAGAGAAAAGTTTGAAACCCTCATAAGCAAAAGTGATAGAATTAGAAGACAGGTCTCAGAGAACACATCTGAGTCATTATATACCACTCCTTATTTTTTTAAAAGAAGTAGTCTATATACCACTTCCAAGAAATCACTAAAATGAATTTTCTAAAAGTGGCAAGATCTAGGCACAGAGGGCCAAAAGATAGCATGTACCAATGCCCTATAAGAAAAATATCAGCCTCAACTTAAACAAATACATTGCTACAAAACTTTGGAACTTTGTTGATAAATAAAGGTGGCCTGAATTTGTAATGCATAAAATTATTCATTCACTGTGAAAAAACACAGAAAAACCTAGAATGCGATTTGCAGAAAATCAAAGCACATGGTTGGACTGCATCTACAGAATCTTCTACCTAAGAAGACTAGGAATAATATTCGTAGTTAAATATATTTTTATTCTCTATGACATTTCTCCAAGAAAAAAAAAAGATCATTGTGGAACCTTTGACAACCCAGGAATATAGCAAGTAATAATAACAACAACAATAATTTACTTAGCTCTTTAAGGTTTGCAAAGTGCTTTACAAACATTTCATTGATTCCCACAGTAACCTTTGAAACTGAGTGCTGTTATTATTATGATCATTTTACAGAAGAGGAAACTGAGGCAGGCCAAGGTTAAGTCACTTGCTTAGAATCACAGAGGTAGTTTCTTAGGCAAGATTTCAACCCAGTTCTTCTTGACTTCAGATCCAATACTGTGCTACCTAATTGTCTTTAACCAATTCCTAAAGGGATCATACTAAATTGGTAACATTTGATATGAAAATCAGTGGTGAACATCAGGTCAAATCTTGAGTTATTAGACTATGAGAGGGGGGACTATATATAAATATTGTGCAAATTTACTGAAAACAATAGGGTAGAGTGGCTGGGGGAAGGAGAGCCTTAATGTGAAATTATGTCAAGAGACAGGGTGACATAATTGGCTGGAAATTTTTATTTATTTATTTAAGGTAATCATCTTCATGGGTTCTATCTGGTCTTAAGCACTTACTAGCTGTGTGACCCTGGTCAAGCCTCACTTTTCTCATCTATAAAATGAGCTAGAGAAGGAAATGCCAAACCACTCTAGTATCTTTGCCAAGAAAACCCCAAATAGGGTAACAGAGAGTTGGGTATGATAAATCAACTAAACGATAGGAATGGGAATCTCCGTGCAGCCCAAGATAGTCAATAAACAAATGCCAGCAGCAGGACATTCTGACTAAAAATCTGAAGTTTACAAAGAGTCTTGATAGAAAAGTAGAAGAAATCAATAAATTAACAAACCAATGAGATTCATACACTTACTATTTAACAAGAAGAAAATTTAATGGAGAAGATAAAAGTTCCAAGCTCTTTGATTATGAGCAACATAAATGTTGGGGGAAAAAAAAGTGCTAGAAAGATGAAAGAGGAGACTGGGGGTAATCCCAGTAACATTTCTACTGTACTTATTAAAGCAACTTGGAGAGTGAAAAAGGTAAATAAAAAAAAGTAGTGAATCAATTGAACCAATATAAAAATTGGGGTTTTGTTGGATGTTCGTATGATAAGTTTTTTTACTAATAGGGAAAAAAAGGGGGATAGCCATAAACGTAGACATATAAAATATTCCAGTGGTAGAAAACATAGTTAGTGCTTTGGAGTGGGTGTTGGGTTAATGTATGGGTGTGTCTACAAAAAACAGTATACAAATTAGGTCTAGAGCTATGGATATCTATGAGCATGTCTCTGTGTGCATAGAATATGGAAATTGTAAGTGGGCATGATAGAGGGAAAGCCAAATGTAATTATAACTTTGCAAAGTAATACATTGAACTAATCTATTAAAATGGGTGAGGATAGATAAAAACTAAAGAATCAATAATACATTTTCTACAAGAAAAATAGCTAAGACAAAAAGATACTTAAAATTTGGTATTGGGAAAATAACTTCATTTGGAAAATTGAAAGCTAAAATCATGATTTCAGCTAAAGCTGAAGTAAGATAGAAAAATATTAAGAGAGATAAAAGTAGTAACATAATGGTTATTATATCATCATTAGAGGGATGATGGAGACCAAAATTATATCAATATTATCTATGTTTTAAAATTATTTTTCCAATGGTGTAAGGAGAGTTGGGAGGAAAAGAAGACAAATCTTCTTTATATAAAAAACAATAATTTAATTGAAATAGGTTCTAAACAGAGTTTCTCATGACTTTCATATCTCTTGCCTTGGAAAGGAGAAAAGATGTTTGCTGGCTGATGTGTTTTCTGCTCTTTTAGTCACTTCATTATAGTGATCAATTCACATAAGACAAACATTTTCAGGAAATATTGACACAATTTGTGTTGCTGTCTGTTCAACTTTCTCTCTCTGTCTCAGATTACTCTAGTTGAAAGTCGCTCACTTGAACATGGCATTTTCTCATTTTCATTCTTTCTTTTAACTTATTTTAGATATTCAACTTAGCTGTAACAAGCTGCTGGTTAAGAATTGACTCCCACATTGGCAACTAGTCATTTTTTGACCATTAAAATATAATTTTCATATATTATTTGGTCTTTTTCCTGATGGGTGCCTCCCAATTCTCTTCTTGAAGAAAGCATTCATGATATTTATATATTATTTCTGTAGAGTGCATAAAGCCATGATCTGTTTTATTTCTTATCACTGATCAATGCTTTCAAAACTATTTTTGCTGTTCTTTCCCATGCTCATTTGTATACTGAAGATATCAAACATGCACATATATGTTTATATAACATGCATGTATGTATGCATGGGTGTGGGTTCTTATCCAGTTCTTAATATATTTTTCCTCATCTTCTCCAAGAAATTTTGGTAAGGAAACTGTGATTTTTCTCATGGTCATCATTTTGCTGATGTGTATCATGGACATTGAATTATGAGAGGATGAAGTATCCAATGCAATGATTTCTTGTTGCCTTTTGATTCATGATAAGCTCAGTTCTCTCACTTCTTTGGTTTCCTATCCAAGGAAAACCTATGAGATTTTCCTCCATTTAGATAAAACCTATTTTTCCTTTTAGTTTAATTTATAGTAGTCTGTTGAGATTAATAGGATTCGTTTCCTCAAGAAGTCTTTCAGATCATTCATTGGTCACTAGCAAGGATATCAACATTAGAGAACTAAAAGCTAAATGATCATTTTTGAAACTTGGATTCTTGGCACCCGTTCTTCCATTTTCTGCCACTGACACCATCACCAGACAAGGAGATGAGGGAGGCACAAAAATGAGACGTATTTCAAATTTTTCTTTTTCATAAGGTGTTGCCTGATGAAAGAATTAATCACCAAGTGACCATTTACTAGAGATGAGGTTCTTCATGCTTAGCTATGCAGGTCCTTAAACAGTATTCATAATCTTCTACAAGGCCATTTTGGAAGCATTTCCAGAATGAGACAACCTACTAGACCTTGAGATACAGGTACACTTTTAAGAACTCTGAATCATCTCCACACTATGATGAGGAAATATAAGATTCTATGGACTGATATTAGACATATTACAGAAAAAGAAGTCCACAGAACAGGAAGGGTCAGCAAATGAAGAACAATGGTTAAATCTGGCACACCCATTTCTTTCATTCTTCACATACACCTTTTGTACCTGGAGGTAATAGTTATTTTTACATTTTGAAATAAAGTTTTATTGTATTTTATAATGTAAAGATCATTCTGATCTTTTGTTCCCTATAAAATCAGGTTGTGGGTTGGATTTGGCCTCAAGTTGTGATTTGTGATTCCTGAGCTAAACTATATTGATCATACATGTGTTAGTGTGATGGTCAGTAAACTCAAGAAACATAAAATTAATTCAATAAACTTAAGAAAATACTGGAGAAAGTATCCATTATTTAAAAAGTGGGGGGAAACTGAACAATTTGTTTGCTAGGTAATGGAAGCAAACCAAAAAATACTCCCACAAATTCTAAATTGTTCACCGAAATAATTACATACATAAATCATATAACAGTTAGAGCACAGGATTTGTTATGTCTTTCATAGTTATGGAGAAGAGGTACGTGTTTAACAAATTGCATATTAGAAGAAATTATAAAAGATGGAAGTGGTGAATTTGATTTTATAAAAAATAAAAGGCTTTTGTGTAACAAAAAAGCTTTCAGGATAGGAATTTAAAAAAAATATACAAAATAAAAATCTTTCCATCACATACTTTTGACAAAAGTAGTTGGCATTCAAAATCATTCCCTCACTTGTACTTTGACACACAGAATTTTAAACTGCTGAATGGCATTATCTCCTCTCTTACTGTATCTCCCACCATGATCAATGGTGGTGGAAAGAGAGAGGCATCTTCCCCTTGTTCCCATCAGATGTCTTCTTCACAAGGGGCTTCCAGGACTTTACTACCTTGGAAAGCAATCCTGTCTCTAAGGTTTCAAATGCATGTCTAATTTTTTATTGACTCAAAGGAGGTTTTTTTCTTTGATTCTATCATAGAAATGTATTCACACATCACAAAAGCATCAGGATATAGACAGATCTTTACAATTAATGTAACTTATCATTTACACCTTGTAATTATATTCTTGGTTGTCTTGACTCAGGGTTAGACATAGGTCAATTCCTACATTCTCTTGTTCCCAATTTAATATAAGCTATCCCCAGAAAATTAAACTTCTGGCAAAGTCCACCATCTACAACTCTGAATATCTCTCTAGGGCATTGGAGAACCTAAAACATTGTCTCATTGAATGATTTCTCTAGTGCTTCATAGAGTAATAAAGAGACTCAAAAGAATCCATGCAGTGAAGTGGTTCAGTTTTATCATAAATTATGAGTCTGTGTGCTGATGGAAGAATGTTAATAAGGATACAAGATTAGCATAGATGTTAGGCATGGGGATGACATAATCTAAAATTCCACCTTACTTTTATTTTACAAGCAAAAATTACAAAATTACCATATGCTACTACTGCTTTTTCCTGCTTGGAAAGATCTTCTACAACCCAAAGAAAATAAAGAAAAAAAAAGAAAATCAAGACTTTCATATGGACAGAATCATCCCCAAGGGCTCCCAGAAAAGGGAAATTTTCCTCAGAGGAACTAGAGACCTAATCTTGATTGGAGGTCATCTCTCTACAGGTGGGAAAACAAATCACTTTATCTTAGGGTTTCTAATACAACAGGGACACATTGGATTTGGAAGTGGGGCTGGGACACTGGTCACCTTCTTCTTGCCCTCCTCCCCATCCTCCATTAAGTGCCTCTTCTTCCCTACATCTACAAGAGTAGATTTGGTGTAGTTCAGAAGTATTTCTGAATATTTTGGATATTTTCTCCATTATTTTCTTAAGTTTATTGAATTAATCTTATGTTTCTTGAGTTTCTTGACCATCACACTAACACATGTATGATCAATATAGTTTAGCCCAGGAATCACAAATCACAACTTGAGGCCAAATCCATTGACATTTCTTCAGAAATCTCTGCAAAACATAAGGAATCTGAATGGAATTCCAAAGTTAATTTTTACAAAGACAAGCAGGAGAATTTGAAAAAGGAAAACGAACTCAGAAAATCCCCAAATACTTGTGGGGCTCCCAAAAAGGAATTAAGCATTTGAGGCTGAGTTATCAGAAACTCAAGGCCCTCAGGCAAACTTAATTCTAGGAACTTAAAGTCCATATGTACATCAGAACAACAACGTTCATAACATTCTAAGAAAAGCAGTCAGTCTGCTAGAAGGATAAAAATAAACAGCATGTATGCTTTATGTGAATTACTAGACAACATCTTAAGGATGCAAAATCCATACTGTTCAAATTAGCTTCCATACTCATAATGGGTATAGTAATATAAAAGATATTAATACTTAAGCATTTAACCATACTAAACTGGTCTGACTTGTAAAGGAAACATTCCAGAAAACTGTGTCGAATTGTAGTCTAAAATGAAGAAGAAAAAACACTAATTATTTTCTTGAGTTGATTCTTGCAATACTAGGGCATACAAAAAAGACAATCAGAGATAGGCAATCTCTTAAGTCAGTAACCAAAATATAGGAAATTGAGAGATATCCAAGATAAAGCCAGTGTGATGTAGTATTCCCTTTGGTCAATTCACCATGGGGCAGCTACCATTCTTAGGTTCTAGGCTCAACATTGTGGGGTCTGCTGTTACAAATCATCGATTAGTCACAATTACCTCTTAAAAAGGCTGTTTTCTTTTTACTAGGATGGCATAGTGAAAAAAATAGCAACAAAAAATTTTCATAAACCTAGAGTGCACCATATTACAAAAGCAAACATTATCCATGAAAAGAGCAGACTCAAATTTAGAACAACAATGACAACTCATAACTCCCAGAAGTACAGACTTGGGGTCTTTTCTTTGTCGTACCATCATACAGCTACTTTTGAGTCCAACATCTCTGCTGGGAAAGTTGATTAGCTTGGGTGTGACCTTTTGACTGAATCCAGGTTTTACAGAACAAATTCTTTTATAAAAGGGATTTGTTCTATGAAATTTGGATTCAGTCAAAGGGCTGCACTTGAGGACCTAGAAGGCCACATGTGGCCTCTAGCCTGCAGGCACCCCATCTCTGGTCTAACACAATACATTATTAGCTAAATTGAGAAAGAGAAATAAAAATTTATGATTTATGTTGGTTTATTTTGCATCCTACAACTTTGCTGAAGTTGTAAAGTATTTCAACTATTTTTTTTAGTTGATTCTTTGGGGTTATCTAAATATACCATTACATCATTTGCAAATATTGATTGTTTTATTTCCTCACTGCCTATTCTAATTCCTTCAATTTCTTTTTCTTCTCCTATTACTATATTTAGCATTTATAGTACAACAGAATAGTGGTGATAATGGGAATCCTTGGTTCACCCCTGATTTTATTTTATTGTAATAGTTTATCCCTATTACAGATAATGCTTATTGATGGTTTTAGATAGGTATTACTTAGCATTTTAAGGTAAGCGCCATTTATTTCTATACTTTTTAGTGTTTTTAACAGGAATGTGTGTTATATTTTGTCAAAGACTTTTTCTGCATCTATTGAGATAATTGTATGATTTCTGTTGGTTTTATTATTGATATGGTCAATTATACTGACAGTTTTCCTAATATTGAACCAACCCTGAATTGCTATTAGAAATCCCACTTAGTCACAGTGTATGATTCTTGTGATATATCACTGTATTGTCATTATTAGTACTTTATTTAAATTTTTTACATCAATATTCATTAGAGAATTTGATCTGTAGTTTCCTTTCTCTGTTTTTGCTCTTTATGCTTGATGTATCAGAACTGTACTTGTGTCATAAAAAAAATTTGAAAGTACTCCTCTTTTAAATTTGTGCCTTGATCTCTGTCATAACAGTAACATTCTATGGTCAAATTATTTGTTTTTTGCCTATTTTGTGATTTTTTACTTTTATGTAAGTACATATGTGCTCTGTTCTTGCACTCTACTTGGACTCAAGGCTTTGCTCCTGGCTTTTGTTGGGTCTCAGGGCCTAGTTGCTGGCTTGCACTGGCAGGAGAATTCTCTCTTCTGCCTTTTTCTGGGGGCAGAGTCTCCATGGTGGTCTACCTCAAAGGCAGGGTCTTGTTGCTAGTCTGCTCTGGGCCTTACCTCTGGCTGGCAATGGGAGTGGGGCAGGCCTCATTTATGACTTGCCTCAAGGCCTCACTGCTCTCCTTCCACCCCAGTGTGACAGACCTTTACTGCTGATCCTCCGAGTTTCCTAGGTTAGTAAGATGCTTAGTCACTCAATTGGTTCTTAGGTGATTTACAAGGTTGTTTGAAGAGAAATTTGGGTAGATTCTAGGGAGTTTCTGCCTCATTCCATCTTGGCATTGGATCTCTGGCTCCAGGCATTTTCTCTGGTCATCCCACATGCCTAGAATGCTGTCTTTCTTCATCTAAACCTCCTAATTTCTTCATTTCCCTTCAAATTCCAGATAAAATTCCCTGTTTTATTTGGAAGGCTTTCTCAACTTTTCTTAATTCTAGTGCTGTCCCTACATTAATTATTTCCTATTTATCTTGTATATAGTTTATTTGTAAATATTTGCTTGTTGTGACGAACTCTTTGAGGTCAAGGACTGTGTTTTCTTTTTTTTTCTCCCAATCCTTAACATGCTACCTAACATATACACTTAATAAATGTTTATATCATGACTGAATGATATCCTACTCTGAATATTTTCATCAGAATTATAGATTGTAAACACTACCATCCAAATGAGTTCCCTCCCACACAAATCCCTCATGGAATAAGTAGAAGATATTACTATTGTTGGGTTAAGGAAGAAAAGTAGGGAGAGATGTTAGTGAAATTATTCCTTACCATGGGTTTTACTCACTGAAGATTGAATCACTTTTCAATTCCTTCCTAATGACCCTCCTCCTACTTAGTCATCATTATTTGCTTTATCTCTTCCTATTCCTCTCGATGTCTGAATTTCCTCTCCTTGCATCTCTTTATAGCCACATGAATGTTGTAAAACTCAAGACCATGCATTCTTCTTTTTTTTCCATTTTTCAAATGCTTTATTAACTTCTGATTTACATCATTCATTTCTGCCACATTTTGAATTACAAAGTTTCTCCCCATTTTTCCCCTACCCACTGCCCCAATATAGCAGTCCCACAGGATATCCCCTCCTCCAATCTGCTCTCTCCCTTATTTTCTCCCATATCTCTTTCAACTTTTCCAGTAGGGCATTGTGGATCTCCATGCGCCAGTGCCTATATATCTTATTTCCCAATTACATGTAAAATAGTATTAATAATATATATATATATATAAACATTTGATTTAAAAATTTTTAATTCCAGATTCATTGACTTCCTCCCTTTTTGTTACCCACCCTTACAGGGAAGATAAGCAGTTCAGTATAGGTTGTACATGGGTAGCTAATGCAAAACAATAACATAGTAGACATATTGTAAAAGACTGACTATATTTCCTTCCCTCCTATCCCACCACCCACTTGTTCTATTCTGTACTTTGATTCCATCCCTTTTTAAAAGTGGGTGCTTCCAAATTCCCTCCACCCCAGCCTGCTCTCCCTTCTATCATCCCCCCTCTCATCCCCTTCCCACCTACTCTCCTGTAGGGTGAGATACCCTATTTAGTGTGTATTTCATTCCATCCCCAAGCCAAATTCAATGAGAATAAGGTTGACCCATTCCCTTTTGCCTTCCCATTCTTCCCCTCCATTGTAACCATTTTTCCTTGCCTCTTCTGTATGAAATGGTTTACCTCATTCTGTCTCTCCCCATCTCCTCTCATTATATTCCTCTCTCACCTCTTAATTTAACCTTTTAAGTATCATATCTTCCTCTTAAATTGGTCCTGTGCCCTCTATCTATGTATACATGCAAACATATATACACACATTCACATATGTATTCATATGCCCATATACCCTCATATATATATTCCCTTCAACTGTTTTTGTACTGAGAAAAGTTTCATCAATTACAATTATTGTTTTTCCATGTAGTAATATAAATAGTTCAACTTTGATAAGTTCCTTATGATTTCTTTTCCCTGTTTGCCTTCTCATACTTCTCTTGCTTCTTGTATCTGAATGTTTATTTTTTTTTAAATTTCTATTCAACTCTGATTTTTTCATCAAGAATGCTTGAAAGTCCTCTATTCCACTGAATAACCATATATTTCCTGAAACATGATACTCAGTTTTGCTGGGTAGGTGACTCTTGGTTTTAATCTCAGCTCCTTTGACCTCCAGAATATCATATTCCAGGCCTTTGATTCCTCAGTATAGAAGCTGCCAGATCCCCAGTTATCCTGATTGTGTTTCTACAATATTCAAATTGTTTCTTTCTGGCTGCTTGTAATATTCTCTCCTTAATCTGGGAATTCCAGAACCTGGCTATAATATTCCTAAGAGTTTTCTTTTTGGGATCTTTTTCAGGAGGTGATCAGTAGATTCTTTCAACCTCTATTTTGACCTCTGGTTCTAAAACATCAGGGCAGTTTTCTTTGAGAACTTCCTGGAGGATGATTTCTAAGTTCTTACTTTGACCATGGCTTTCAGGTAGTCTAATAATTTTTAAACTATTTCTCCTGTGTCTATTTTCAAGGTCAGTGTCTTTTTCTCATGAGATATTTCACATTGCCTTCTATTCTTTCATTTGTTTGGATCTGTTTAACAGCATCTTGATTTCTCATAAAGTCATTAGCTTCCATTTGCTCCAATCTAATTCTGAGGCCATGATTCTCCTCATTGAGCTTTTGAGATTCTTTTTCCATCTGGCAAATTTGGCTTTTTAAGGCATTCTTCTTCTCATTGCCTTTAAGAGCCTCTTTTGCAATTTGAGTTATTCTATTTTTTAAGGAGTGATTTTCCTCAGTCAGGCTGTTGATTCTCATTTTGTAATTTTCTTGTATCGTTCTCATTTCTCTTCCCAATTTTTCCTCCACTTCTCTTATCTGCTTCTTAAGGTCCTCTATGGCCTGTAACCAGCTTGTATTTTCCTTTGAAGCTTTTGGTGCAGGAGTTCTGACTTCACTGTCTTCCTCCTGTTCCATGCTTTGCTCCTTTTTGTCCCCAAAATAGGAATCTAATGTTGGAATCTTCTGTTTGCTTTGTTTCCTTTGCCTGGTCATGTAGTCCCTCAGTCACTTGACCCTTGGGCTTTTTGCCACCGTAAGACTCTGCCCCCAGACAGGGGATCTTTCATCCTAAATGCTGGGGTTTTCTCAGCTGCCAGAGGTATTAGATGGGTGCCCTCTCTGAGGCCTCCCACACAGCTCTGGCAAGCTGGTCACGCATCCCAGGACCTCCACCCTAGACTACAATCCAAATCCAAGCAGGTGAAAGCAAGAGCAATTACCCCTCAGACTGGTCGCTTGTTCCCCTTACATTCTGCAGGCCAGGAGCTGAAGCTGGCACCTGGTGCTGGCTGGCTGTGCAGGCATCTCAGAGGCTTCTTGCCCCTGGGGCAAAAGCCAATGTACTCCCACCTTCTGGGTCCCAAAGTCCAGACTGCACTGACCTTTCATTTTTTCCTTGGCATCTATGTGTTGATAATTCTGGAAAGGGCCACAGCTGCTACTGATCTGGAATCCCTCTGGCCAGGGGCTGGTCAGGCCAACCCTGAGGCTAAAACCTCTGGCTCACATGGGCCTGGGCTCAGCTCCCAGAGTGCTGCACTGATCGATTTCTGCCAGCCTGCTGGGCTGTCGTCTGTGGGAGGTTAGCTTCTCTGTGTCATTTTGTGGGTTCTGTAGCTCCAAAGTTTGTTCAGAGTCCCCTTTTTACATTGATCGGGGAAGGTAGAAGCCTGAGCTGCTGGGAGGTCCTGCTTTTACTCCACTATCTTGACTCCACCCCAAGTCCATGCATTCTTAAAGCAATGCAGCAGATAATATTATTGGTATCTTCAGGGTTTCCTCCCTTTGCTCCACCTTGAACCTATCATCTCTCCATTTTTAACCATTCCCCTCTGCCCAACTTCCTCTTCTATGTATTTTCCCAACATTCAAAAGCAGAAACATAGATAGGATTGGCAAGAATCAAGAGGAAAATATAGGAAAGGGAAATGTGGTGACAAAGAAAGAGTGGAGACATACCCCAGAGATACCTACATGCCTGTGCACAGAATAGAAGGATAAAACATGGAGAATTTGACACAAGAATATAAAGTGAAAAATGAGCAAAAATACAGTCAGAAACAACAGCAAAGATTTTCCTTTTAATAGAACTATTTTCACTCATAGATGAAGAGAGGAAAAAAAAATAAACCCCAAAGAATTCTAAGTCAAAGTCAAGGTCTTTTCAGTCTAGCATTTCTTTCTCTAACAGAGCCACCAAGGGCCACATAGAAGAGTAGAGTCGCCCTTCTTCATGTGTGCCTCAAATACAAGAATTATAACCAGAAAAACCCTCATTTCTCATAATCACCTAATGTTGTTAATTTATCCATTTGTTCATAGAAACCTTCTTTTAATATAATTGTATTCATATTTTTACATTCTTCAATACTTGGGGAAATGAGCTCTATAAATTATTTGCACAATTTATCAAATGCCACTTTATTTGCTTTAAGCTTATCTGTCTCGTGTTTTTGCTATATGATGGTTGGTAATGTGGAAGGGAAATTAGATGTTTCCTTCTTGGCCACAGAGAGCAGACTTCAGATTAAGAGGCAGAAGTTACAGAGAATCTAATCTTACCTCTATATAAGGAAGAACTTATTAATGAGACTGTCCAAGGTAGGGTGTGTTTGCTTGTGAGGTAGTGAGTTACATATCTCAGGAGGTATCAAACAGGAACTTGGGAACCTCTTAATAGGATGATGGGGGAGAGAGTTACACTAAATGAC
The DNA here is from genome assembly GCF_028583685.1 of Petaurus breviceps papuanus. Lineage (NCBI taxonomy): Eukaryota > Metazoa > Chordata > Mammalia > Diprotodontia > Petauridae > Petaurus > Petaurus breviceps. The sequence continues at coordinate 18,548,660 of NW_027185655.1, read as the reverse complement.
TTCTGTTCTCCTACAACTTTCTGGTATCTTCCTCCCCCAACTCATTCCCCCATTCTCATCTGGTATTTGATGACCTTCATGTTCAATTTATCCTAAGAATTCATAAGTTTAGGATGCCCATTGTAATGAAAGGAGCACTACATTCAGAATCATTCAAGCTGAATTTATCTGTTATTTATTACTCATGTAATCTGGAACATGTCATTTTTTGGGTCTCCAAGTTTCTTCATCTGGTGACTGAAGATGTTGAATTAGACAATCTCTAAGATTATTTCTAGTTCTAGCCCCTTGGTGCTATTGTCATTTATTTCTAAATAATCTCTTTTAGTTCCATGGTGACTCAGATTTTATCATATGTGCATACATACATACACATACATACATACGTGGGTGTGTTTGCTGCAAAACTATCAAAAGAGTTTTGCAAGTCTAAGGGGTTTTGTCCACTGATTGTTCTTTACTAACACAAATATATACTCCATTCCCTCTCAAATAATTACAGTCAAACACAATTTACCTTCACAGAATCAGAATTCCAGAACTGAGGCCACATAGTGCAACATATGCCTGGAAAAGGATTACTTTTCCTTTGAAAATTGGGACACTTACCCTTTCCCCAGTGCTTTGGTAACTTTCCAATTCCACACATTCTTTCAAAGAGCAGTGATTCCACAATCATATCTGATGGTTCTTTTAGTATCCTAACATATATTTCATCTGGATTTGTTGGCTGAGGTTCATGGAAGATAACTAGATGCTCTTTTTTGTTTCCTTAGTTATTTAAGGCATAAATTTCATTTTAACATATTTTCTCATTTCAACCTCTAATATCATTTCCTTGACAGAAAAATTCTAATCAAAATAGGACCAATGATGCCCTTTATCCTTCAGATATAACAATCCTATTTATTCTAGCTAGTGGTTTTATTTACTCTCCCCAAATATTTCTATAAATAGCCAGCTTTGCTTCTTCTCCTTCTTTGAGTTTCAATATATCTCTATTACCTATCATAGAACCTTGTCACAGTCATCCCCTTAGCTTTCTCATGGATTTAATTATTTGCCTCAATTTTCCATTATCACCTAATGCCACCTTCATACTCAAGAACTTCAATATGCACACGTGTACCTGATTGAACATGCTGCATGCATGGCTCTTCAACCTTCTTAACTCCCATAATGTGCATTTTCACTCCATCTCCATCCACAGAAATGTCATCTTGCCATCATTAATAACACATTAACCCATAATGGGTTAGGAGATGCTGAATGATACTAGAAGGTACACATAATCATTTTGATAGGATTCACTAAAATTTTATGTTATCTTAGTTCAATCAGGCCTTTATTATTCCACAATAATATGAGCTTTTATGACTTTCCTTATTCTTTACTAAACATCACACCAAAGCTATTCCAAAATGTTCTTTGCTCTGATCACATGGATGTCACATTTCGCCCCTCTGTCCTTTAACAAAGGACCTTACCTCCTAGTATTTTTTCAAAGAGTTTATGGATTATTAGAATTAATTGTACTTTAAACATTTGGTAGAATTAATTTGTACATTCATCTGGTCCTGTTTTTTTTCCCCCATAGGGAGTTCATTTATGACTTTTTCATTTTCTTTTTTTCTAAGACAGGGTTATTTAAGTATTCTATTGTCTCATCTGTTAATCCTGGCAATTTATATTTTTGCAAATATTCATCTATTTCTTTTAGGTTGTGAGTTTTATTCTCATATTATTGAGCAAAATATCTCATGAGAATTCCTTTTATTTTTTTCCCACAGGTTGTAAATTCGTATTTTCCATCTTTGTATTGTTATTGTGGTTTTTTTTTTTACTCAAGGTGGACGAATGACATCATGATGTAGGAGTCAAGGTACTATGTGTTCAGCTGTGACTAATCAGTCCAATACAGACTTGAAAAAGTCTACCACAGATTGGGCACAAATAGTTCATTTGAACATTTGGCATTGAGAGGTCTTTAGATTTGCACATCTCACATGTCCTTTGTGATACTGTGATTCTGCTTTGCTCACAGAGCACAGCATTTTTGATGCAAGCATGCCATGCTGGGTAGACCTGTGCCAGCATCTCCACTATCTCACAATCAATAATAAAGTTCTTCAGAAAAACCTTGAGAATGTACTTGGACCATATCTCCTGACCTTGTGAGTGCTTGCCTTGTACAAGTTCTCCATAAAATTGTCTCGTAGGCAAACGTGCATTTGGCACTAGTGCTATGTGGCCAGCCTGTTGGAGTTGCAGTAGAGTTTGAATTTTTGTTAGATCATCTTGAGAGAAGATCTGATTGTCTCATAACTTTATTTTGCCAGGAAATGTTCAGAATCTTCTTAAGACAATTCAAATGAAAGTGATTAAATTTCCTAGCATGGCCCTGGTATTTGGTTCAGGTTTTACAGGTATACATACAACAGTGAGGTCAGTACAATGACTGTAGATCTTCAGTTTGGGAGGCAGTCTAATGCCTCTTGTCTTTCACATTTTCTTTTAGAGCCTCCCAAATGCTGTCAGTTTTGGTGATGTGCGCATCAACTTCATCATTTATGTGTACATCCCTAGAAAGTACCTGCAAAGGTAAGTGAAATTATCCACAGCATTCAGAATTTCTCCATTTGCTATAATAGTTCCACATATGGATGATGCAGTGCTGGCTGATGGAGAACCTCTATTTTGTTGGTGTGATCATCAGGCCAAAATTAAAACAAGAGGCAGAGAATCAACCCTTACTTTGTTGCATCCCAGCCCCAAAGAATGCATTGATTGTACAATCATCTGCAAACAAAAAATTATGTACCAACTCTCCCTCCACTTTAGTCTTGACTTGTAGCCTTTTTGAGTTTACCATCAGTGCAATAGCTGACCTTGATGCCATTTTTGTCCTTGTTGCAGCCATCTAACAGGATTGCAGAAAACATCATGTTCAAAAGCATGGGGACAAGCAGATAGTCCTGCTTCCCTCCACTGGTAAGTGGGAAAGTGTGAGAGCATCATCTTTTATCCAGAGCTTGTGCAAGCGTGACATCATGATGCTGGCATATAATACTGATGACCTCCTTTGTCAATCAAATTTTGCCATGATCTTTGACAGGCCCTCAGGAAAAGCAGTAGCAGAGGTCTTAGATTGATGAATATGGTGTTTAGACCTCTGTTCTGCTCCTGGCATTTCTCCTGTAGTTGTCAGACAGCAAATACCATGTCAACCACTACTTGACCCTTTCTGAAGCCACACCAGCTCTTAGGAAGATGACCATCTTCGGTGTGAAGGATCAATATTTTAGTGCATGACTCTGTCAAGGACTTGCTGGCCATGACTAAGAAAGAGAACTCCTCTGTTATTTTCACAAGACAACCTGTTTATTTTGCCTTTATAGAAATGGACAATGGAGCCATGCTCGATCTCCCAGGGGATAAACTCCTTTTGACAAATAACCTGGGAGATTTCAATCATCTTCTGTATAAGCAGCTGACAAGCACTGGAGATACAAAGAGAGGCAAAGATAGTCCCTTCCCTCTAGGAATTTGCAATCTAATGAGAAGGAAAAGATGCAAATAAATATATACCAAAAAAAAATGTATACACCATAAATAGAAAATAATTAAGAGGGAAAAGGCATTAGAAATAAAGATGGATTGGGGAAAGCTTTCAGTAAAAGGTAGGATTTCAATTGGGACTTAAAGGAGGTAAGGTAGATTAGTAGTCAGAACAGAGAAAGGCAAATATCCCAGGTATAGGTGACAGTCAAAGAGAATGCCCCGAACCAAGAGATGGATTGTCTCTTTTGTGGAACAACCAGGAAGCCAACATCACTTGAACAAAGAATACATGTTGGGGAGTAAGGTATTAAAGACTGGAAAGGCAGGAGGTAACTAGGTTATAAAGGGCTTTGAATGTCAAACAGAACATTTTGCATATGCTCCTCTAGGCAATAGGAAGTCACTTGAGTTTATTGAGTACGACGTAACATGAAAGGACCTGTGCTTTAGGGGCTGAGGGGGGAAACATGTTAGGGAAGGAATGGAGGATGGATTGGAGTGAGGAGATGGTTGAGACAGGGAGACCCACTGGTAAGGTATTGTAATAATTCAGGCATTAGGTGATGAAAGCCTGCACCAAAGTGGTGGCAGGATCTGAGGAAAGAAAGTAGCTTATTTGAGAGATGTGTCAAGGGTAAAATTGGTAGGTCTTAGCAACAGATTAGTTGTGTGGGGGAGATGAGAGATAGTTTGAGCTTGAGGAATTAGGATGGTGGTGTTGTCTTACAGGATTTTTTTTTGGAGAGGGAGAGAGATAATGAGTTCTACTTTCAACATATTGAATTTGGGTTGTCTACTGGTCATTGAGCTTGAGGTATCTGACAGACAATTTGAGATGTGAGATTGTAGGTTAGTAGAGAGGTTGGGGAAGGAAAGGTAGAGTTGAGAATCAATAGCATAGAGATGGTAATTAAATCCATGGGAGTTAATGAGACCACCAAGTGAAGTAGTATAGAGGGCAAAGAGAAGAGGGTCCAGAACAGAACCCTAAGGGATGCCTATGATTAGAGGGTGTGATCTGGAAGGAAAAGCCACAATAGTTATAAATAGGGAAGGAGTGGTCAGATACATAAGACGAAAACTGGGGGAGAAAAGAAAATCTAAATCTTAAAGACATGAGAGAATCAAGGAAGAGAGAGTGATCAGAAAATCAAGGGCTGAAGAAAGGCTAAGGATAGTGAAGACAGATAAAATACCATTGGATTTGGCAACTAAGAAATAATTTGTAATTTGGAGGGAGCAGTTTCAGTGGAATATTAAGGTTGGAAGCTATGTTGTAAGAGATTAAGAAGAGAGTGAAAGTAGAACAAGTGAAGGTACCTGTTGTAGATAGTTTTTTTCAAGGAGCTGGAGGACAAAGGAGAGAAGAGATACAGGATCATAGTTATCCAGAATAGAAAGATCCAGTGAGGTTTTTTTTTTAAGGATGGCAGAGACATGGTTATGTTTTTAGATGGCAGAGAGAGGGACAATTGAAAATAAGTTAAGGAATGGGAATGATAAAGGGAATATGGGAGATGAAATGGAATAGAAACACATGAATACATAGATACATTAACTTTGGTAAAGAGTAAAGCCACTTCATAATGTAAAGGTAAAGGAGAAAATAATAGTAGAAGGCACTGGAATGGTTGAATTTTAGGAAGAGGGGTGAATAGAGATATCATTGCTAATAAGCTCAAGTTTTGACTGTAAATTATGAGGCAAAGTTCACTTCTTTGACATATACTTTGTGGAGAATACAACAACCCTGGGAAAGGTAGCACCCTCCAGATCACCATCCCTGCTTTTGGTCCAGCCATCTGATGAAGCAACTTCTGTGGAAAACAGGTCAGTTATATCCTCCAACTCTCAACCAATTGTCATCTGGAGTATAGGCAGCCCAAACTAGTTGAAGCAGTGGGGTATCTTGAGGGAAAAAGATGCGGCAATATGTTCTGGGAAAGCCAAACTACAATCACTACCTTGATCACTATCTTTCCTCATATCCTAGTGGAAGCATTCCAGGATGCTGAACTCAAGAGCCTTGGGAAAAGCAATGCTGCCATCATCCTAGAGTTCAATCCACATAGAGATGCATCAAGGTAACTGGCCCAATAGGTGCTACAGACTCAGCTGTTGAAAATGCAGAAAAGAAATGACTGGCCACCAAAGCCTTTGACTCTTTCAAATGGGTCAGCTGCAGAAACTAATACGATTTTACATGTGGAAGTGACATTTAAAAAGAGGCGTAATCAACTCCTTTGCTGCTGTGCCCTTAATGACCGTAGAGCCTTCCCATTTGACTTGTAGCTGGACCTTCCATATGTGTTATTTCCTCCATTAGATGTAAGCTCTTGAGAGCAGGGATTGTCTTACTTTGTTTGATTGTCATATTTGTCTTCCCAGTGCTTTGGACAATGCTTTCCACATAGTAAATGTTTAATAAATGAATAAGCAAACAAATCATTCATTCACTCTTCATGTTATTTTCAGCTTTAAACCAGGGTTATCACAGAGGGAAATCCATGTTTATTAAGCATCCACTGAAATTTCAAAAATTTCATTTATTAAAATGATTCTGATTTTTGTTATTCTAAACTTTAAAATATCAACAAACATTAATATCTCTATATCCAAAGAATAGAAAAAGAGGTTTGGATATGAAATCACAAACCTCTGTAATATACATTTAGCATTTTTTTTTGAAAAATAACTATAATAAATTAAACAACATTTTAATATTTTTCTACTTGTTTCTTATTCCCTCTGTTCTACTCTTCCATTCATTTAAAAAATGCTGAAATTATCCTCTAATATGGGGGGTGCCAGCAACTAGTATTGCTGGATTTCCTCTTACATCCAAAATCCTTCCACCAATCAAAAAAAAAAAACATTTTTATAGCAATTAAGCAAATCTAAACCATATATTAAGTGTATCTAACAATGTTATGTTTCAAGCTGCAGTTCAAGTCCATCTACTTCTCTGTCAGGCAGCAGGTAGCATGCTTAATCATTAGTCCTGTAGAGTCTTGGTTGGTAAATGAGTTGATCAGACTTCTTAAGGATTTTCCCTTTCAACCTTGCATTTATGGTATACTTTGTTCATCTACTTTTGATTGCCTCACTCTATATCAGTTTATATATCATCCTGGATTTCTATGAATTCATCCCTTTTGTCATTTATTATGGCATAATAAAATTCCATTATATTCCTACTAATATAATTGGATCAGTAGCTCCTCAATTGGTTGGTACCTCTGTTTCCTCCAGGTCTTTGCTACAACATCAACAAAAAATGATGCAATAAAAACTTTTGTACATATGTATCTTTCACCTTTTTTGATTTGGGGGGGGTTACATATATATTTTATTACTGGGTCAAAGGGTCTGCACAATTTTGTGACTTCTGTGGTATAATTAAAAATTTCTTTCTAAAATGGTATGACAAATTTACAGTTCCACCCAAGATGCATTAGTGTACCTATACTTCAAAGTCCTTCTGATACATTTAACTTTCATTATTTTTTATCATCTTTCCCAAACTGATTGATATGAAGTAGAACTTAGAGTTGTGTAAATTTGGATTTCTCTATCATCAATTTTGAGCATTTTAAAAATATGGCTACTGATACATGGGATTTCTTCTTTTGAGAATTTCCTATTCATCTCATTTGAACATTAATGTATTGGAGAAATTCATCCACTGAAATTTCAAACAACAGATTAAAGGAATTTTCAACAGGACCCTGAAGTTTTCAGTCAAATCTTCTGTACAAGATATTTATTATCTCTTGAATTCTAGGGACACTTAATTGCTCTCACCAAAGATTTATTACTAAGAGGTGAAATTTAGGGACCCTTGGTATTTAATTTTGCCCTCAATCTCTTCACCTGAAGTGTCATTTGAAATAGTTCTTCATGGAATAATTATAGCCTGAAAATGACAATCTAATTAAAAGTGCCTCTTCACAGCATAGACTAGAATCAATCTAATAATATGAAATTTATTAGCATTAATTGTAAATTCGCAGACTCAGGTTCAAACCAATCATTTGTACAAGGTCTGGTAGGGAAGGCATAGTTAGACAAGAGTTTGCTGAAAAAAGATCTGGTGATTTTAATGTATTTGGAGGTCCAATATAAGTCAATGATTGATCTGTCAGTCAAAGAAGCAAATGTGACCTAAGCATTTATACATTTAAAGAAGCATAGGAAAGTCACATAGTAAAATATACAGAATGTTAGTCTTGTTGTATGTTCAAAGCCTGACTCAGACACTATTAGTTGTGTGACTGCAGACCAAATCAAACAACAAGATGGTCCTGTGGATAGAGTACCAGATTTGGAGTCAGGAAGACTTATTTTCCTTATTTTATAATTCAAATCTAGCCTCAGACACTTACTAGCTGAGCTCTGTGAGCCTAGGCAAGCCACTCAACACTACTTTTCTTCAGTGTCTCGTGTAAAATGAATTGGAAAAAGAAATGGCAAACTACTCCTGCATCTTTGCCAAGAAAACCTGAAATGAAGTCCCAAACAGTTGGACATGCCAGAGACTACTAAACGACAGTTAAAGTCACCTAAAGACAGGGTGAGAAATGCCTGGGTTCAAGGCTCACCTTTCATACTTGTTGACTGTGCAAATTCCTTGACTTTTCAGTGCCCCCAGAAAGCTTCTTACAAGTTGTAGTTATTGAAGATATATATTAGTTGAGGGAATTTAATTTCTGGGAGCTCCCTAAGCTGATGTTATCATGGCTTCAGATTTTTTTTTTAATGAAACAATTCTTTTCATTATTATTATGTTCAGGATTAGAGGCAATGAGACACTCCCTCCTCCCATTGTATTTAGCTCTGGTCAGCCAATTTTAGGATATGTACTGTCTTAGTCACTTATATTTTAGGAAATGTATGATAAGATGGAGTGTTTCTAGAGGATTGCAACCAGGAGATATTGAAAGGAATAAAGAAAATGACTCAGATGAAGCAAGTGGGACTATGGAGCTTAGAGAATGGAGAACTCAGGGCAGGAAAGAAAACTATGAAAGTATTTAAAGGTCTGTTTTGTAGAAAATAAATTAGACTTGTTCTGCTTAGACACAGGGGTCACAAAAAGGAGCAATGACTGAAAATACAAAGAGGAAAATGTATTAAGGAAAAACCTTTGAACCAATTAGAACTATCCTAAACTTGAATGAACTGCCTTAGAAGATAGTAGCCTTACTTCCCCAACTTAAGTTGGATGATGAGATATCAAGACTGCTGGAAAGAATATTATTGTTTATTTAGTGGATGGGCTGGGTAGTGTCTAAAGATCCTTCAAAATTTGGGATTCTGTGGAAATAAGTATTTTTTCCAGTGTCATGCACATATTCATTTTTATAAACCTATCTATATATCTATCTAGTCAGCTATAGTCTACCATCAGTTCATCCTTTAAAATAAATATATGATGTTTGTATATACAGTAGTTTTATTAGTAGTTCTTGAAATTTGCATAGGCATTTTCAAAGAACTATTCATATTTGATAGCTTAAACTAATGAATAAAACTGGAGAATACAGAAAAATATAAATCCCAAAATAATTCCAAGGCTTCAGCTAGTTTTTCAACAAAATTGCCCTTGAAATGATCTTTAGCATTTCATGTTTTATACGTGAAGCCCATGAATGGCTTTGATACATTTTTCAAATGAATTTTCTTACTGCTCGTTTTCAAAGAAAGGTATTCAGTATACCATAACATGAATATGAATCTTTTTCAACCAAGGTGAAATTCTCTTTTCCGAGTCCATTGTTGAGACGAAAATGACTTTGCTGAAGAATTATATAAGCCATTTAATGTTGAAAGTACTAGGTCTTTTCTGAGGGGACTTTCAGTCAGTCAATAAATATTTATCAAATGCCTACTATTTTTCATAGTGACATTGTACTAAATTCATGGATAAAAAAGAAAGGCAACAGACAGTCCCTGCTCTCAAGAAGCTCACAGTCTAATGGGGGAGGAAACATGCAAATTATTATGTACAAACCAGATGTATATGGGATAAATTGGAGGTAGTCAACAGAGGGAAGGTACCAAAATAAGGGGGATTGGGAAAGGCTTCCTATAGGGGGTGGGATTTTAGGTGGGACTTGAAGGAAGTAAAGAAAGCCAAAAGGAAGAGATGAAGAAGGACAGAATTCTGGGAATGAGGGATAGCTAGTGTGTCAAGGAAATTTCCCAAAGGGGTCTATATCCCTTAGGTGGATACATGTAAAGAAACAGGAGGTAGGGACAATAAAGTGAATGGTAGAAGGGAAGTTCATAGGAATCCCTCTTTATCCTAGATTCAAGACTGACATCTCTAAGTTAGGGAAGCCCATCAACTTTTTCTTAATGGGTCTTGGACTAACAACCTCCAAGGATGAGGAGAGGGATATTATCAGGGAATACTGGGCATAATAGTCTAAGTTCTAAGTAGAAGTGACTCTGCATAATGGTTTAGGATTTCTGGGTTCACAATTCAGTGCAGCTCCTGAATTAATTCAGACAGGGGTCATGACCAGTCCTAGATCAGAACATCTAGTTAAGGTGTTTTTATAGGAAGGGAAGAATCCTTGTCAGGTGGTTTCTGTTTCAATTTCCACCCCTGAGCTTATGGGCAGAGAGACACCAATTAACTAGGAACCTGGAAGTTACTCTTTTGGAATGCTTTAAGTATATAAAGTTGTCAGATACCAGGTATTCTAGAAAAAGGACATGTGAAAGGAAAATGGTGCTAGGTGGGAGGCAGAGGTGACCCTGGAACAGATAGCTTATTGGACATAAAAGTCTAGTTTTCCCTCAAAGCAGCAGAAAGTAATCAGTAATAATTAAGGTATGTTTCATGTAGCAAATGCACACTTAAATTGCTCTCCCCAAAATCAGAGTGAATTTTGTAAAAATGTTCCTGTTCAGTGCATTTGTAACCAATCCAGCCACACTGGATATATTTGCCTTCTTGAGGTCTAGACATTTTTATTGATTTTCCTTTTATTTCACTTACATGCTCTTTGCCAATAACAAACATATCAAAATTTAATTAAAATGGGAGGAAATGTAAGGACTTCAAAGGCATTTTATTAATATTTCCTAACATGGCAACAGGAGCAAGTCTCATCAAGTCATATGCAAATATGTATGAGGGCTATTTAATGAAGACATGATATATTTATATGTAATGGAGAAGATGAAGGATGTAATGAGATAACCCAGTTTATCCAGTTTATGCTCCTATTTGGAATATAGAAAGCCAAGTTTGGCAGAGAGCTCCAAACTATGTACAGATGAGGATCCTACAGATTGTGCAGGAGGCAGAATCAACAAATCTTAGGATCTCTGAATTGGAACCACCATTTTTCCAGTTGCGAGAATCTCACAGTCGTCCTCAACTCTGCCCTTCCTCACTGTTTCCAAGTCCAATTAGTCATCAAGTCTTTAATTTCTACCTCCACAACATGTCTCACATTCTTCCCTTTATTTCCATTCTGATGGCAGCCTTCATAGTCTGTGATTTCCTTGCCTCTTGCCTGGACCAATGACTTCTTTTTTAATCTCTCTTCCTCCAGTCTCTGAACCCCACAATCCATCGTCCACAAAACTGACAAAGTGACATTTCTAAAGCACAGTTCTGACCATAGCACTCTGCTCAAAAAATCTCCAAGAGAACCTATTGCCACTAGGATGAAATACAAACTCCTTTTATTCACATTGAAAACCCTTCAAAATCTGGCTCCAGGCTATCTTTCCAAAATTATTGTTTGCTTTACACTCTATGTTCCAGGCAAATTGGCCTATTTTCTGTTCCTAATACATTATATTTCCCTTTCTATCTTCCATCTCTGTACTTTTGGACAAGTTGAATCCTATGTCTGGAATGTACTCCATCTCATTTCAGCCTCTAAGAATCCCTCACTTATTCCAAAATTTGGCTCAAGCTATATAAGCCATTTCCTGATCTCCTCAGCTATCCCTCCCCCCCATCCATAAAAAGTACACATTCCTTCTTATGCTTTTTAAAAAATTACTAATATATGTACATGTTGTTATTGCTAATGAAATGTAAAATCCTTGGGAACAGAGACTTTTTTCTTTTTTATCTTTATCTTCACAGCACCTGGTCCATGGACTGGCACTTAATAAATGCTTTATGATTGATTTATTTAAAAACACTTAGGAACCCTTTAGTCCAACCAATGAGTTCTTTTGGTTTTGATTACTTCACTTTGTATCAGTTCATGTAAATCTTCCCAGACTTTTTTGAAATTATAGTACTTGTTATTTCTTCAAGCACAATAATATTCCATCACAATCATATACCGCAGCTTGTGCATCCATTCTAAATTAATTTCCAATTCTTAACCACCACAAAAAGAGCACCCAGCTTTTCTTGAAGAACATCTGTCATGTTTATGTAAAGGATATCCATGTACACAGACACACATATAGTATGAAAATACTGTGTGCATACATTCATATGTGTGTGTGTGTATATATATATATATGTAAATGTGTGTGTTTTTATGTGTGTGTGTGGTATCAGTCTAGAATGGTGGTTCATTACTACAATCCTTGCTACTGAGAGGTTGAGCCTGGTGAATTGCTTGATCTTGGGAGTTCTGAACTGCAGTATGAATAAAGTTGTTACATTGTCTCTGCTAAGTCTGGCACTAATGTGGTGATCCCCTGGGAACAGAGGGATACCAGGCTGACTAAGAAGGGGTGAACTGGATCACATAAGATGATAGGGGAAGGTTAAAATTTCCCTGCCATTCAGCATTGGTATTAGCCTTATGAGTGGCCATCCAGTAGTATATAAACTCATGAAGGGCAGAGACTTTTTTGTCTTTGTATCTCTATGATCCAGTTTAATAAACGCTTGTTGGACTAGACCGCATGGAAAGATGCCTAATATTCTAAAACATTGTGAATGGTAGGTCTTTTCCAGAAGCAAATTGGGATTAATAGATTAATGAGGTCATGAGGAAGATAAGAAATGTATATGAGCATAGATTCCCCCCAAATCTTCAAATTTCCTTTTTTTTTTGCCATTGAAAAACTGTTCTGATGTGAATTTTAGGGTATAAAAGAGTTGAATTTTTGATTTTTAATTTTATCATTTAAAAATATTTTACTACATTTATTTATTACATTTAACTTATCAATTTATTTACTTACTTATTTATTACATATATAAATTTACATTAAGACAAAACTTGGCTTCCCATATGGAGATTACATTACATATATAAAAGTAATTTATTTTTTACATAAATTAAATTTATTATATCACCTTAATTGAATTTTGAATCTGAATTTCTAATGTAGAGAGTTTAGGTCCAGAAGTGAGGGAAGAGGATCTTTTATGTTAACATTGGAGAAACTTTTTTTTTCCTGAAGATATCTTGGCTGGTTGCTAATGTAAAATACTGTGCTGTAAACATATTATGTATCACATTCCCTTGCTGATCAATTAATTATGTGATAAGCTACTTCTCTGTAGCTTGCAAAAAGCAAATGTGTGTGTTACATGTATGTGAATATAACTTTAGCAACCTTCCATCTAACCTGCCTACTACCTAAGACTTCATTAGTTTTCTTGACCCCAGATTCTATCAGTTTCATATTCAGTTTATAGAACACAAATATCCCTAGATATTTGCCAGAGAACTGTTTCTGAAATTCCTCAATCTTGTATTTGTGATTTATTTTTAAACCCATATTTTGGACTTCATATTTATGCTCATTGAAATTCATTTTATTAAATATGGTTTGAAATTCTTCTCTATTAAAGTCTTTTTGAATACTGACCTCATCATCTTTTTGTTGTAGTCATCCCTCTCAATTCTGTCACCTACAAATTTAGTAAGTATCTATGCTTTTATATAGTATATTGAGAAACATGCTAAAGAGCACACAGCTAATCACATATGTCTGGGACATTGTGCTTATGATCTCTTTCCAAGTTGACATTAAGCTCTTAATTACTACCCTTTGTGTCCTGACCTTTTATCACATCAAATCCACCAAAATGGTCATTTATCTGGCCTTTGTCTCTTTATCTTATGAACAAGAACACTGAGAGACTATGTTAAATATTGTTTTGAAATCTAAGTAAACTATATTGACATTACTCATTAATTTACCTATTTCCTTTTCCAAATAAGGAAATCTGACTTATTTGTCCTTGGTCTTTCTTTTATTTTGTTTTAAATTAATTAATTTTTAGTTTTTAATATTTGCTTCCACAAAATTTTACATTCCAAATTTTCTCCTCATCTCTCCCCTCACCCCATCCCAAAAGCGTGCACATTCTGATTACCCCTTCCCCTCAATCTGCCCTCACTTCTATCACTCCTCCCTTGTCTTATCCCCTTTCTCTTCTATTTTCCTGTAGGGCAATATAGATTTCTATACCTCATTGCCTGTATATCTTATTTACCCATTGCATGTAAAAACAACTTTTAAGATTCATTTTTGAAACTTTGAATTCCAAATTCTCACCCTTCCTCCTTCTCCACCCATCCTCATTGAGAAGGAAAGCAATTCAATGTATATTATACATGTACAGTCATGCAAAATATTTCTATAGTAGTCATGTTGTGAAAGACTAACTATATTTCCCTCCATCCTATCCCTCTCCCTCCCCATTTATTCTATTCTCTCCTTTGACCTTGTCCCTCCTCAAAAGTGCTTGCCTCCAATTACCTCCTCTCTCAAACTGCCCTCCCTTCTATCCCCCCTTCTCTTATCTGCTTCCTCCCCACTTTCCTGCACGGTGCGAAAGATTTCCATACCCAATTGAATGTGTATTTTATTCCCTCCTTAAGCCAAATACAGTTGGCCTATTCTCGTTCACTTCCCCCCTCTTCCCCTCTACTATAAAAGCTTTTTCTGGTCTCTTTTATTTGAGATAATTTACCCCATTCTACCTCCCCCTTTTTTGTTCTTCCAGTACATTCTTCTTTCACCCCTTGATTTTATTTTATTTTATTTTATTTTATTTTCTGCTTTTTGGAGGGCAATTGGAGTTATGTGACTTGCCCAAGGTCACACAGCTAATTTTTGTGTTAAGTGTTTGAGGTCAGATTTGAACTCAGATCCTCCTGACTCCAAGGCTGGTGCTCTATTCACTGTGCCACCTAGAAGCCCCATTGATTTAATTTTTTTATATAGCATACCTTCATATTCAATCCACTCTACCTTCTTTTTGTGTGTGTGTATGTATGAATGTATGTATATGAATGTATGTGTATCTCTCTGTGTGTATGTATACATACATACATACTTACATACACATTCCCTCCAACTACCCTAATACTGAGAAAGGTCTCATGAGTTACAAATATCATCTTTCATGTAGGAATGTGAATAATTCAACTTTAATAAATCCCTTATTATTTCTTTTTACTGTTTACCATTTCATGCTTCTCTTGAGTCTTGTATTTGAAAGAAAAATTTTCTATTCAACTCTGGTCTTTTCATCAAGAATGCATGCAAGTCCTCTATTTCATTGAATGTCCATTTTCCTCCCTGAATAAGAGAGGATGGACTATATTCAGTTTTACTGGATAGACAATTCTTTGTTTTAATCCTAGTTCCTTTGTCCTCTGTAATATCATAGCCCATGTCCTCCAATCCTTTAATGTAGAAGCTGCCAAACCTTGTGTTATCCTGATTGTGTTTCCACACAACTTGAATTATTTCTTTCTGTTTGTTTGCAATATTTTTTCCTTGACCTGGGAGCCCTGGAATTTGGCCATAATATTCTTAGGAATTTTCCTTTGGGGATCTCTTTTAGGAGGTGATCTGTAGATTCTTTCAATTTCTATTTTTCCAATTTCTTGAAATAATAAGTCTACTCTCTCTCTCTCTCTCTCTCTCTCTCTCTCTCTCTCTCTCTCTCTCTCTCTCTCCCTTTTTTCATGGCTTTCAGGTAGTCCAATAATTTTTAAATTCTCTCTCCTGGATCTATTTTCTAGATATTTTTCTTTCACATTTCCTTCTATTTTTTCATTCTTTTGGTATTGTTTTATAATTTCTTGATTTCTCATACAGTCATTAGACTTCCATTTGCTACTTTCTAATTTTTAAGGAATTTTTTTCTTAAATGAGTTTTTGGAACTCTTTTTCCATTTGGCCAATTCTATTTTTTAAGGCATCCCTCTGTTTGCTCATTTCCTAGCCAATTACTTGACTTTTTAGCTCTTTGTTAATTGAACTCTGCTTTTAGTGTGAAGGGTTAATCTTCCAAGCTTCAGGGGTTTTTGTATAGCTGTTTTCAGAGATATTTCTTGGAAGTTGTAAATTTTTAGTTCTTCCAAGGTGGTATGATCAAAGGAGAGGTGTTTACTCTTCTCCTGGCCTGTGCTGTGGTCTGTGAGTGAACAAAAACACTGTTTTCTCCCTTGAAAGTATAAGGAGAATTTCCCCTCCACCACCAGCACAAGCTCCACCATGTCCACACTACACCTCACACGAAGATTGCCACCCACGATGGGGACTCAAATCCAAGCAGGGCAAAGCAAGAGAACCCTGCCTCAGTGCCAGCAAAGGGAACTCTGTAATACAACTGTGAGCAGCAACTCCATTTCCCCACAGTCTGTGGGCAGGGAGCTCAGGAAGCAGAAGCCTCTGCCTCCGCCTCTGCAGCCCCAGGGACTGGTGCCCAACCAAGCTCTTTCACCCAGGTGGGAAAGAGTCCTCCCATTGACCTTCTAAATTGTCTTTGGCATTTGTGGGTTGAGAAGTCTGTCTTGAGAAGTCCCAGCAGCCCTGTTTCATCCTGTTTCTGCTGGCCCAGCCCATGCTGGACTGCTCTCAGCTTCTAGCCCCATGTAATAGACCCCTCCTGCTGGCCTTCATAAAACCATGTTGTCTGTGATTTTTGAATCCTTTCTAGATATTCACTCACCATGCCTTTAAAAACAGTTCAAAATTTTGTTAGTAATTAAATTCACAGTAACTGGCCTATATTGTAAACTCATTTCTCTTCCTCCCTGTGAGAGATGACTTGCAGTGAAGTTTCCCCATTCTGAACATCCTATTAAATTCTTATTTCTTCTTTAAACTTTGTAACTAAGTTCAGTCAAAAGGTTGAGTTTCTACAGAACTGCAGGGATTGCTGAGACAAGAGAACCGATAGAAGGTGCCAGATAGTGGCCTTGGGTTGAGTTGGGCCAGTGGGGGGGGGGGGGCATTCCCAGGTTCCAGGGAACTCAGCAGCAGATGGATTTAACCAATTAGAAAGCAGACAGCAGCCTTGGGACATTCAGGCCCAGATAAGGGCACATCTGGGTTGGACTGGTGGGGGGTTTAGTGTTTTGGGGTTGTGGCTGTGCTTGCTTGGTGAGCCTCATGTATTATGTGTTCTGTCTAGCAAAATTGGAGCCTCATTCATTAGTAATAATTATGGTAATGATGGAAATTGCTTTGTGCCAATTGGTTAACATTAGTAAGAAGATTATGAGCTTGCCTTACCAACCAATGGTAAAGTGGGACAGGGGTTGGAGGTGGGGTTAGGATTAGGATCAAAGAAGCCTGAGAGCTACTGCAATTTGTACTCCTTAGTCAGCACCATCTTAGATGCTCTGGGAGTTCCCTTTCTTGAAAAAGCACAATAAAGACTCCTTTGCTTTTACTACAATTTTTTGAGTCTCCACAAATTATTGTTAAGGGTCTTCATGTCCCATACATCCCCTTTCTCCCTCCCCCAATTGAGATATAGTTATCCTTTTCCAGGTAAAATTATACATCTAAAAATCCATTTCTAAGCATGATGAAATGTGTGATAAATCTTAAATATTTGGGAAAATTGGGATTGTTCTGGAAATGATTAGTTCTATATTTCCCTCTTCCCCAGAAAGATCCAACAGTCCCAATTCAACAATCTGGGTTAATGCCCAAAGAAAGTTTTTAAGCAGATTTTTTTTTTGCCTTTAATGCATTATCTATTTCAGTCATGACAAGCTAGAAACATTTTTTATGAAAATGCACTATGTATTATGACAACATTTCTAACCTTTCCCCCATTTTAGAACACTTGGAATTTTGGCTGGTCACCAATAGCACCTTTATCATGTAAATGGCCCTTTAAATTCCAAACTTCACAAAGCCCTGTCCTAGAATTTTGGCTAAATGATACTGATGCTTTGCTGTTCTTCTCTGTTTGTGCTTGATGTATGTATCCATAATGTCTAGAAAAGAATACAGTTTCAAGTAATAAAAACAAAATTAAAGGACCTAAAATTTTCTAATGAAGTCCTGCAAGCATAACTCTTTCCCAAAGCAGTAATTAGAACAGCCTCTTGGATGTAGATTTCCCCAACAATCTGACTGATGTCACCATGGATATAGGCAGCTAGGGGTGTATAGCTTGTGTATAGAAGGCTGCATTTGGGGTAAGCAAGTTTGAACCCTTATTTAGCAATTCATTAGATGAGTAACCCTTAATCTTGCCCAGCCTCAGTTTTCTTATCTATAAAATGGGGATACTGACAGCACCTTCCTTAAAGTCTTTGAATAAGGGTTTAATGAGACAACATATGTAAAGTATTTTGCAAACATTAAAGAGCTATACAAATTCAGCCATTATTTTGCCTTCCAATATTCGTGAAAACAGAAATAGCAGTGGAGAAAGATGAACTTCAGGGAAGATATAGGATGAAATACTCATATAATTTTTGAAATGATCTGGGAGTGGTGGCAGTTGCTTTTGAGCCGTGCCTATGGAGTGGCTAAAACTGTTGGATGGCTTCATTTTCCAAGTTTCAAATTGCAGTAGGGCTAAAATGAAATTGGATATCTGCACTAATTCCGACACTTAATGAACCCCAGTGAATGAAGGGGCCACCAAGCTTCCCAAGGAGGGGCAAACTGGCCCAGGTTAGAGAAACAGAGCTGGTTAAAGCTTCCATGCTAAACAATATTGAGAATAAGTCCATGAATGGCTATTGATCTTCCAAAATGGATGAGAGAGGAAGGCCTAAAAGAAAAAAGAAAGAAACAAAGGAATAAAGGAGGAAGGAAGGAAGGAAGGAAGGAAGGAAGGAAGGAAGGAAGGAAGGGAGGGAGGGAGGGAGGGAGGGAGGGAGAAAAGAAGGAAGGAAGGGAGGGAGGGAGGAAAGAAGGAAGGAAGAAAAAAGGCAAAGATAGGAAGAAAATGAAGTAGGAAGACAATGAAAAGAAGCAGAACCACACAGAAAATGAGTAAATTAAATAGGATGGTATAGGAGGAAGACCACTCGATTAGACATCAGGGCACTTGGGTTCCAGTTCCGTTTTTGCCATTAGCTTACTATATGACTTTGGTTGACTCCCTTAACTTCTTTGGGACTTAGTTTCCTCATTTGCATCATGGAGGGCTTAAGTATAACTGTCTCTAAGATCTTTTCTAGCTCGAGGTAAATTTGTTCACAAATCTTGTTAATGGTGAAGTTGAAACTTATTGTACATCAGCACTGTATACAGCATCCAAGATTCCTAAGCCAAGTTGATTTGTACCTGCTGGTGTAACAATAAACCACCCTTTGACTTGTGAAAGGTTCCTGCTACCAGATGGGAAAGGGATTAGAGTTTCTGGCACTAAAGGACAGGTCAGCCCTTGCCTGACATTGCATTCTTATGAAACAGCTCCTTCCTTTTAATGTATTTGTAGGCTGGGCCCTTTTCTTCCAAAAGGAGTATAAGGAGTTCAGAAAGAACCCCAGTAAAGACCCAAAATATAATGGTAAACTTTTCCTTCTAACTGCACCAGTACTACTTTGGGGATATATATGTACATGCATATATGCATACACAATATACATGCATGCACACACTAGGTATATACATGCATGCACACACTAGGTATATACACCCATATGTATATACAATATAGATGTGCACACAATTCATTATATAGGTATGCATGTACATATATGTATGTATATACATACATGCATGTCTCTGAAGAACTCTGGATTCGATTATGTGTAATGGAAGACACTGGCAAAGAATGACCCAGTATGGCATGCCTGCATCAAAGAAGGCACTGTACTCTGTGAGTGAAGTAGAATTGCAGTAGCTGAAAAGAAACATGAGATGTTCAAATTTAGAGCCACTTTCACTCCAGATCTTCATATTGATGATTTGTGCCCGACCTGTCAGAGAGCCCTTCAAGATCATCGTGGTCTGATCAATCACAGTCAGACACATTGCTCCTTGCCTCCAACAAAGGACAACAACCAACCAACACACATGCACACACACATACAACATACATACACATACAGGGCTACTGGGTGATTGGAGATAGGGCATGAGAAAATCAGAAGCATTTCATTTGTTGAAGACCTCATATAAAAGAAAATGAATAGACTAGATCAACATAGTTAACAGAAAGGAGAGAAAAAAACTAGTCAGGGGAAGAAAGAAACTATACTTCACAGGACATAAAATTGGAAATATAGGATTAAGAATGAAGATCATTTCTTGGACAAATCTGTGGAAAATGGTTCAATCAGGATATGTTCTTATTTTAATATGTTAAGATCAAATAGTACATGCAAGACACTTTTCAGATTATAAGACTATAGTAATCTTAGATATTATTCAACAAATTAACTTCAGCAGTCATTTCTTAACCACTTGCTATGTTCCAGGCACTCAGCTAAGAGTTAGAGATATAAAAGGAAAAAAAATGAGAGTCCCTGCCTTTGAGGAGCTCATACTCTACTGAGGGGATTATAATATGTATGCAGTTAATATGAAATATACACAATGTAAGTACCAGCCAATTTATGGAAGAAGGCTAACAGGATATTAGGGAAGATTCATGAAAAATCTCCTGTATAAAATGGTACCTACACTGCTCTTGTAAGGAAATTAGAGATTCCACAAGGCAGAGTTGAGGATGAAACACCTCATACGTGTTCAAATGGATGAAGAAGGGAAATGAAATGTATGGGGAATAACAGAGTGAAGGTTTACTTTGCTGAAGAGTATTTGGAGGGGAAAAATGGAGACAAAAAGATTGGAAAGACAAAAAAAAAAACATGGGAGCCAGATATTGGAGGAATTTAATGTTAAGCTGAGTATTTTGTATTCTGAGAGGCAATATCAAGTTTTTCAAGCTTTTTTTGCTAGGAAGATGTCATAGTCAGATCTGTGTTTTGGGAGTGTCCATTTGGTAGTTGTGTAAAAATGTATTACACAGGGGAGTTATGAAGGAAGGAGACCAATTAGGAGGCAATTATAACAGTTTTGGCAAGAGGCAAGGAGATCCTGAATGATAGTAAGATTAATAACTATTCTCCATTTAAAATACACCATTATCATCATAATATAAAAAATAACTTATATACAATGTGACATTTTTTTAAGTCCATCACATTCCTGTGCACTGTTAAATCTATCACTATTTCTCCTCAACAGAACTATATATAGTGAGTTTGACTAAAGCACTTAGTTAATCACTTGATGTTCAAGAAATTCAGTGTGGTCCCATTGAAAAACACATTAAACTACCTTCATCGGGGGGAATTTTTCTCCAATTATATAAAAATGCCATCTGGGGGTCTTGGTTGCAGGAGGAAGATGATGAAGGTGACATCTTCATTTGGTAAGCACCATAATAAGACGCACACTTTGTGCCATTGTCGTGGTTCTAAGGCCTACATTCTTCAGAAGTCAACATGTGGCAAATGTGGATATCCTGAAAAATGCAAGAGAAAGTATAATTGGAGTGCAAAGGCTAATCGACGAAACACCCCTGGTACTGGTCGAATGAGCCAATTCAGTAAATCCAAGAAAGCAGCTGTTGCAGCATCAAGTTCATCTTGAGGATTCAACTGTTTGTTAAAATAAATGTCCTGAATGAAAAAAAGAAGATGCCATCTGGATTTGGTTAAGTATAAAATTATTAATGCACATCAAGAAAAGATAGAAACTGAAAGCATCATGCTTGATTTTACATATCACATTGAACCAACAGATGAAGCTGAAACCCACAAGTACCTTGGACTCCTTTAGACAAGACACATTGAATATAAAGGTGTTGTTCAGCCATTTTTCAGTTGTATCCCATTCTTCTTGATCTCATTTGGGGGTTTTCTTGGCAAAGGTACTGGATTGGTTCCCCATTTCTTTCTCAAGTTCATTTTATAGATGAGGAAACTGAGGCAAATAGGGTTAAGTAATTTGCCCAAGGTCAATCACCTAGTATGAGGCTGAGGGTAGATTTGAACTCAGGAAGAGAAGCCTTCTTGACAACAGGCCTGGCATTCTATCCACTGTGCCACCTAATTGTCCTAAGCATAAAAGTAGTAAGTAGGAATAAAGTAACTTTCTGTATTTTGAAATTAAAGCTGAATGGGAAAAGCACATTTAAGAAGATTAACACCTATGCAATGTTTCATGAAGTCCTCCTTCAGACCTGTAACATAAGTAAAGAAAATTTGGAAAATATCCTCAAAAAACCTTGGCACTATATTAATACAATTGAAGATGCATTACCTATATACCCAGAAAGATTAATTCTCCCTTCCCCAGAAGGAGGAAAAAGTAATGATATATTCTTAGACAACCCAACAAACAAGTTGAAATTCCCAAAATATATTTGGGACAAGTAGACAACATTTTCTGAAGTGATATCTGTAAAGCTGATTGTCAAACAGCCCAAAATGGTTCACCTTTAGATGTGTCTTATGAAATGGCTAAGATTCAATAGAAGAATTGAAAGGCCCTACACTGATGTCATCCACATCAACTCAACCAACAACATATTGATAAGGAAATTTCAAAGTGGTTGAGTCACCTAAATTTATGGAAACTAAGGTTTTCTAATAGCAATTCAGGACCAGGCCATGGCCACTAGGAATTACAGATTACAGAATTATAGATTCATAGATTTCAAATCATAGAAGGTGTATCTTTAAAGAGATAAGACAGCAATCAAAATACATTGTTTAAGGAAGGAGAAACTGTATAAAACATTAATGCATGTAGCAAAAACTTAGCATCTATTTATCAAGGTAGAACAGGGTGGCTAGAATTATACATCAGAATCTTCCTATCTTTCATGGAAACATTTAATTTTTATGCACCTAAAACATTATTTTGAGAAAGGGTTTGCCTATAGGCTTTACCATTCTGATAAAAGGGGCCATTATGCAAAACAGATTAAGAACACTCGATTTAGTGAGTGTCTAGTTCAATCACCTCATGTTACAAATTAGAAAATTCCACGTAGTCAGAATTATTTATTTTACTTTACTGTAATAATCTGTGTCTCTTGTTTGGTCATAAACTCTTCCCTTATGTATGTATCTGACAGTTACAGCTTTCCATGTTCCATTAGTTCATTTAGAGCCTTTAGTTTTAAGTCAAGTTTTTTCAAGAATTTTCAACTTCATTTAATGCCATGTGCTAAGCTTTTACCTACTGTTGTATAACTCTTCCTTGACTGGTCTTGACCATTGAATCGGGTTGCAACTGCAATGGTATTTATAGAAGAGGGACCCTTGCATTGGAGAACACCCAAACAAGGGAATTACTAGATTGTGACAACTTAAACCTAGAATTCAGGACATTCTAAGATTACAACTAATTAACAGACAGAGATCAAGAGAAACAACCACCATAAACAATCATATGAGACTCTGAAAAGGGAAGGTGGCATGTCAATCATTTTGGATAAAGGTTTCCAATCAATGGCCAGAAAAGATTTCTGGTGTCCTTATGTAATGTTGAAGATCTTCCCTGCCCATTAATAAGTCTCATGTGGAGCCCAATAAGAGAAGCTTTATTAGGAGAGGCTTGTTTTTCAGGAATGCCCACACCTTCTATTACTTTATTACTTCTATTACTATTAATTAAGCACTGGATCATGAGGATTGTGATGCCCTCTGTTCCTGAAGAATATACTCTAAGATTGAGGTTTTGCTTTGGGGCTCAATTATTGGTAGAATGTTTGTGTGTTTTGACCAGATGAGATTCTGGGTAGCTGCTAAGGAGCCCCCTGGTTTTAAAAACCCAGATGTTGGTACTTTTCTCTCTGGTAACCATGTATATATATATATAGCTTTGGTCAGATAGCTAGAAGCCCTGCCTGTTGTTTTGTGTTATTTTCTCTGTCTGTATTTTTTCTGCTTGTAATTTCTGTTTGTACTTTCTATGACATTCAGGGTGCTGTCTTTTTCCTCTGAACTAAGTGAATGATACATATATAATTAAAGCAAATCAGAAAACCTATGCCAGCTGCATCCTGGGTGTGCTAGGGTGCTTGTTGTGATAGCCTATTCACTTCCTTGTTTCTTATGTTTTCCTTGCCTTTCTATTGTGTCTCCTCTCCATAGCACTTGATTTATTTGATCCTCAGAGCTCCTTCTGTTCAGCTGAGTGAAGGGATGACTCTAGGGTTAGTCAGATTAGATGGTGACCTACTTGATAACTTTTAGCCATATCAAAAGGCTTAGCTTACTTACCTGCAAATACCTCACTTACCCTTTCATACCTGAAATTTCTGATAGTAACAGCTGGTGTCCCCAGAATGTTGGGGCTGCTTTAGGCTTTTAATGTTTAAAGCTTAAAACAATACTAAGATTCCT
This sequence comes from Petaurus breviceps papuanus, assembly GCF_028583685.1. Lineage (NCBI taxonomy): Eukaryota > Metazoa > Chordata > Mammalia > Diprotodontia > Petauridae > Petaurus > Petaurus breviceps. The sequence continues at coordinate 18,524,511 of NW_027185655.1, read as the reverse complement.
TTGGGGACACTCTGGATTATATTTTATACTTAGAACACTAATCTTATTTTACAAAGAATTTTATATATGTGGTCCCAGTTAATTTACACAACTCTGTGAAGTATTTTTATCCCTAATTGGTGCCACTAAAGATAATTCATGCCAGATTAACTTCATCTCCTTTTTAAAAATTTTTGGAAAGGGTTTCTAAACTAATAAATCAGAGGAATGTTAGATAAGGTCTCTAGAAGCATTAGGGGCTTACTTTGCCTTTTGCACAATGCCTGGCACATATTAAGCTCTATATGAATGTGAGATGTTATTATTGGACATAATTATTATAATGGTGGTAAAGAAGAAAAAAATTGGGACAGATATATATGTGGGCATGTATGTATATATAGATATAAAGATTGTGTGTGTGTGTGTGTGTGTGTGTGTGTGTGTGTGTGTGTGTAGACTACTGGACTCTGAAAAAGAGAATCAAAGTGGTCCCGTATGTCTACAGAGGATGATGGAGTGGGGCAATAACACCTGAAGGTGTGAATGAGGCCATAGTGTAACAAGTACTTGGTGGCGTGATGCCCTGGGCTACTCAAGATGTGGTCAGTGCTTCTTGATGTTGCATTTGGGCAAGAAATACCATCAGATTCTTATGGCAGAGGAAAACAAGAAGAAAGCTTTTATTTTCCCACTTGGCTTTTACTAGTTTAAGCTTTTACTCCAAGGTACTTCAAGGGTATCTGTCATTTTCCAACAGGTGATGGAGAAAGTGTTTTGATTCATAAATAACCTAGGGTAACTTGATGATGATGGGCTTTTAGAAAGAATGAAAAACTTGGGAAGAGGTTGATGAAACTGTGATGAAACTAATAAAACCTGGCCTGAATTTACAAATTGTCAGATGCCAATTTTGCAGATCTTCTTTTAAATATATGGCTCACATGGTATTTTAGGACATGAAAATTGATTCCAACAAGATACTTGCACTTATTAGTTGACCTTGTCTAAATAACCTGTAAGATCTAAGACTTTTCTGGGATTTGGAAGTTATGCTCACAAATTCATAAAGAACTATGTTGCTAGGCCTAAATAGAAACTGAATGGTCTCTGTGGCAAATATGTGATTAAAGAGAATGTTTCTGTAGTTTTGGTCATTTTTGAGATTCCAGATCATACCTACCTTTGAACTGTCACGTGAAAGAAAATTTCAAAGGAGACAAGTGTAAGGGTTATGGGATTTAAAGATCTTCCATGCCCCATTGGACTTGCTGACGTAGCAGGAAGGGGCAGAACAAGAGGAAGCGGAAGCCAAGCTAGCGTTCCTGTGGTGGCTGGCGGTGGTGGCGATGGCGGCAGCAGCAGCAGAGGCAGCAGCAGCGCAAAGCCCTTTTTGAGCCCTTTCTGCTAAGGACTCCTGCTGAGGACTGCCAGGGGCCGGAGCTGCTGGGAGCGCTCTTCCAGGACGCTGGGTGGTTGCTGTGAGTGGGGAGAGGAGGACCTTTGCCTGAGGTAGCCTGCTCTGTTTTAAAGGCTTGAAAATGTGGGTGCTTTCTACTTTATCTACCTGTGCCAATATCATAACTACTCTGATGGCTTTCACTTTCTGGTTTTGGGACTCAGTCTTTTGGTATCTTAATAAATTTTCTAGTTTATTTCCCCATATGGCAAGCATGATATATTTTGTGATGGATAATTATATCAGCATATTTGTCATCTCCATAGGCATTGTGAATATGGCATTGCTGATACAACAAGTCGGGGTGGGAGGTTTTGTCCAGAGTGTACTCTTCATAGATATGTAGCACACACCTGCACCCTACAGATGTTGGCAAGAAGCAAGGAAAACTGTCACATGCAACAATGCCTCCATTTTACAGTTGTGTCTTATTTGAAAAAATTAATTTAAAAATGAACAAAATTCTATTTTTCTCCACCTAACTCCCCAGTTTAAAAAAAAAAAGAAAACCCTTTTAGCAAATATGCATAGTCATAAAAAAAATCTAGAATTGGATGGGTTTAAAAATATCTCATCACTTCTCTTTGTCAGAAGATTCATAACATGTATTATTAGGGGTCCCCTGGAATTACATTCAGTCATCATATTGATCTGAGTTCTTGTTTGTCTTTATAATGTTATTGTTGTTGTATAAACTGTTCTCGTTCTGTTTGCTCCATTTGGCATAAGTTCATACAAGCATTTCTAGATTTTTTGTACCCAGCTATTTCATCATTTCTTATGACACAATTATGTCCTTTTACATTTACATACCACAATTTCTTCACTCTTTCCCTTATTTATCACCCCCCCCTTCCACTGCCTAAGCTTCCATTTCTTTGCCACCATGAATGAAAAGATCTGCTATGAATATTTTGCATATATGGGCTTTTTTCTTTCCCTTGTATCTCTGTGGGGGTATGAGCTTAAAAAGAGCATTATGTGTCCAAGGTTATACATAGTTTAGTAATGTTTCGATTGTTACTTTAAACTGATTTACAGAATGATTGTACTAATTCACAGTTCCACCAACAATACATTGACAAACCTGTTTTCCTACAGCTCTCTATTTGTCCTTTTGGTTACACATTTGTCAAATGTGAGGTAGATCCCCAGAGCTGATTTAATTTGCAGAATTTTATTTTTGTAATGGTTATTGATCATATGGATTTCTTCCTCTGAAAACTTCTTATTCATATCCCATGACCATTTGTCAATTGAGGAATGGTTCATATTCTGATAAAATTAAATCAGTTACTTATGTATCTCAAAGACCTAGGTGACAGTAACTAGCATGGGAAACAAATTTCCTTTCCCCGGCCAGACCCATTAAGCTCTTAATAGCAATGCTTTTTCTCTAGTCAACTTGGCTCTCAAAAGTAGATGTAAAACTTGTCTTCTATTTTCTAATTCTTTCATATACTGTTCCCATTTCACTTACAAAATCATTAAAAACATTTTTTTTGAACTTTGGACACCCAGAAATTCTTGTTGAACTTGTGCACATATTGTGTTTTGTTTTTAGGCTTTATTTCAAGATGATTTTTGATCAATCTCTACTCGTTTTGTGTCTAGAGTGTCCCTTTCACTGTAATACCTCTTTATGGTTAGACTCTGTGTGTGTGTATGTGTGTGTGTGTGTGTGCGCGTGCGCACGCACGTGCTGCTTCCCAGATTTGACCTTTGTGTGAGAACTAGACTCTACGTGGTTCTGAAAGTCCTTGCTTAGTTTTATTTTGCATTCCCTCGGCTATTATTGTCTTTAGGCATTATTGGCTTTGTTCTCCAAGTATCTTAAGGGTAATTCTGGATGGAGATCTACAAACTTACAGAGCTTCCAAGTGGTCTGATCCAGGGCACAGTCTAACTATTGTCCTTCTGCTCTGAGCTTTGCAAGCTTCTGACCCAGGTGGGATCTAAGCAGAAAACTCTGGGCTTGTTTCTAGATCCAACCACTGTCATCAAGTTGGAAGGTTCTGAAGGTCAATATGACAGAACTGCAGGCTCTGGTTTAATCTAAATTCCCTGCTCTGGTTATTCCTTTAAATGCTTTGGACTGACCTTGGAGATGGAGCTGAGTCATACAGCTGCTTCTTGTTTCTGTTCCTATATCTAATCTAGAACACAGCCTCATTCAACAATGCTAAGTGTAGGCCCCTTCCTCAGTTTGAACAAGATCTGAAATTTAGCTGTGGGTTATGACTGACAGTGCTACCAGTTGGTACCTGTTACTACTTCCCATACTGTGTTAAGCCTACTGTGTGTAATCTAGAACTTCTTCTTACCATTATCATTAGTAGTATTCACCCTGTGCATTCCTGGCTAGATCCTGTCTCAAATATCTACAGACCTCTCTATCTCTCTACAGGAATTGAAAAATGACTCATGGTGGTATTTCATTGGTTTTCATAATCAGTGCTTTGTGTGGCATGTTTGCTAGGTTTTTGTGGAGTAATTGTGTGTGGATACTGGGCTATATTGCTTCTTTCTGTTTCATTCTCTTGGCTAATATCTTTAAGATGTATATCAAGCCTGTCTCCATGGAAAACTTAGTTTCTCTGATATGTTTAATTTATAAAACTGTGTGCAGAACTCCATCTTTACAAGGCTGATATGGGGTTTCTCTTGTGCATATTGTTTTGGCAAATCTTAGTTATCACAGCATATTTCTCAAGGTTTACCAGAGACGGAGTCACAATTGAATTCCACTTGTTCTTTGGTATTTTCTTCTCCTCTGAATATGAACTGGGAATATCTTTATATTAAGTAGTTTAATAATTTCTACACTCACATTCAGGAAAATGTGACATGTGAACCAGACATAGCAAGAAACAAAGGTGTGTGTGTGTGTGTGTGTGTGTGTGTGTGTGCAGGGTAGGGTGAAGCCAAATTCACTCAATGCTTTGCAAACTGTTTATTCCCAATATTAACTTGGGAAAAAATAAGGAGCTAAATTAGTAAATATTGGGGAATTTAAGTTGGTTTCAAGAAATTCCAAGGTCTTCATAATGTGATTTCATCTTTTATGCCTGGAATGTTGTGAATTCCCAGACATTTGAAAGTTGTTAAATACCCAAATGCAAAAGCAAATATTGGTTGGTTGTTGTCCTTTGTTCTAGAGGACCAAAATGACATCACTATGTTGGAGTCAAGGTACAGTGTGTCTGACTGTGGCTGATCAGACTAATATGAGCTTGGAAGGCTCTACCCTAGGTCGGGTAGAAATAGCTCCCTTGAACATTTGGAATGGCGATGATTCTAAATTCGCATATCTCATGTTTCTTTTGAGTTACTGAAATTCTGCTTTGTTCAGAGAACACATTGACTTCTGTGAGGGCACACCATGCTGGGTGGTCCTTGGCCAGTATCACCCATAACATGCAATCACTTCCAAAGTTCTTCAGAGAAACCTTGGGACTGTCCTTAAAACACTTCTGATGTCCATGTGAGCACCTGCCTTCTGTAAGCTCACTGTACAATCGTCTTCTAGGCAAATGTACATTTGGCATTTGAACAATGTGCCCATCCCATTAGAGCTGTGTTCTCTACAGCATAATTTGAATGCCTGGCAGTTTCTTTCAAATGATATTATCTTTTCAATTATTTGTATTACTGTTCCTCTCCATTAATACACATGGTTCTGAGGTGACTGGACATAAAGTATGACTTGTTAGTACAAGTAAGGAGGAAAAGCACTTTAAGGCTGGACTATTCATTCATCAGAGCTTTAAATGGGGTCATTTGTCCTGGGCCACAATGTAATGGGGGGAATTTCTTCTCTACTGTCTCATTATGGCAAGTGAGCCACAGTGACTTAGCGGAAAATGAATATTGCAAAAACTAAATGAAAAAGAGCTGAATAATTCTCACTGCTTTGGAGATTAAAGTGTAGCTCTTAGATTTTAATGCTTGTGATGCTTGCAGTGGACTAAATTTCAGTAACAATAAGGAAGTGTTGGCAATTATATATGTCAGAGCTGCTTGAATTTGCAAGCAAAACTTAAACAAAACCAAAAGTAAATATCAAGGGTGCTATTTTATACTCTGCTATACTACACAATGAAGTTCTAGGGTAGTTCAGAAAAATAAAAGAAAAGAAAGTTTAATGTATAAGTAGGGGTGAGAGAGATGAAGAAAAGGAAGGGCTTAGTGCTTGATAAGAGCAGGGCCACTTAAAACTGGTTCCATGACAAAAAGGAAAAAGAAGGAAGGGGAGAAAAAGGTAAAGGAGGAAGGAAGAGAAGAGAGGAAATAAGAGAACAGAAGAGGAGAAAAGAGGAAATGATAAGAAAAGAGAGAAAAAAAGGAATGAGAAAAGAGGTGGAGAAAGAAAATGAGAGAGGATGTGGGTGGCTAAGTGTTTTTTTCATGAGATTTACACTAATATGCAAAACAAAACAAAAATAAATCAATATGCCCTACTAATCATGCAAATGATCTGAAAAAATATATAAAATTTAAAAATTAAAACAAAAAATAAAAATTACAGATATTGGAAAAGAAATATTCTGTAAATTACATAAAATGTTAAAACTTAAAAACATATAAATCAAAATCACATTATTTTGGTACATATTAGAAGAAATACATAAAAATGCAACATCATGGGGTGGCTAGGTGGAGCAGTGAATAAAGCACTGGCCCTGAAGTCAGGAGGACCTGAGCTCAAATCCAGCCTCAGACACTTAACACTTACTAGCTGGGTGACCTTGAGCAAGTCACTTAATCCCAACTGCCCTGCCCTCCCACCTCCAAAAAGCAAAAAAAAAAAAAAAAAGCAACATCACATATTACAACTTTATACAGATAGTAATGCAAATAAAATGCAATATATTGAAAATTAACTCCTTACAAATTGTAACTTTTTTTCTCTCAAATGTCAAAATTTTAAAGTTTTAAATTTTGACACGAGAGCTTATTTATTTTAGAACTGTCTCAAAATTAAATTCTGCTAAACATTTTTGAAATAATGTGTATCTTTTTGTAACATATACACTTGGGCTACATAATCTTTTGCTATTAAATAGTATTTAATTATTTCTAATAATTTAAAAATCAGTACCACATCATAGTAAAGCAAATTTGTGGACCAGATTCCCCAATTGTAATGTTATTTATAAAAGGCTAAATTTTTAAATACTCAATTTAAGAAAGTTGCAGCTGAACAATAATAAGATGAAATTGTTCTGTCATTCTCTTAAAGTATACAAGCAAATATACATTAAATATGAAATACTAAGAAATGTTTGATTCATGGTCCAAATTTGCAAATTATTATTCAAAATTATGTGTTCATTGAATATGTAATATAAGTAAATGTATATGTGCATACATGTAAATATGTTTTTGCTAATGATTAGATTGAAATGTAATCATATTCTGGTCTTATATATTTAGTAGTTCTCTAGTTGGTTAGTTCATATTGTCTAATAACAGATAATATTTTTATATCATCCTCATCCTTATTACTTCTTTGATACTTATTGCTTTTACAATAAATGTCAAAAATACTCAACAAATTGCAATACTGTTCATCCTTCATTTTTGAAGAGCACCAGTGATATCATGATGTTGGGGTCAAAATACAGTGTGTTTAACTGTGGCTGGGAAGGTTCTATCACAGGTATTCTATTAGAAGCTTTGGAATGGAGATGTCTCTGGATTTGCATAACTTACATTTCCATCATGCTACTGTGATTCTGCTTTGCTCATGGAGTACAATGCTTTCTCTGATGTGGGTGTGCTGTGCTGGGCAGTCCTGCAGCAGTGTCTCCCATGGTTAACAAATGATGCAAAATTTCTTTTCCGAGTATTTTTATTCACTATTTTATTTTTTCCACAATTATATGCAGAAAAATTTTTTTAGCATTAAAAAAAATTGAGTTCCAAATTCCCTCCTTCCCTTCCCTCTCCATTCATTGAGAATTAAATCAATTGGACATAGGTTATATATGTGCAATCATGCAAAATATATTTCTATATTATACATGTTATGAGAGAAAACACAGACCAAAAAATCCGAAGAAAAACAAAGCTGTATTCAGACTCCATCAATTCTTTCTCTGGAGATAGGCAGCATTTTTCATCACAAGTTCTTCAGAAGTGTCTTGGACATTGTTTTATTGAGAATAGTTAAGTTATTCACAGTTGACAACCACACAATATGGTTGTTACTATGTACAGTGTTCATATTTGTTCTACTCATTTCACTTTGCATCAGTTCATGTAAATCTTTCCATGTTTTTTCTGAGAGCATCCTGTTAATAATTTCTTATAGTACAATAGTATTCCATCACAAGCATATACCACAACTTGTTCAGCCATTCTCCAGTTGATGGGCATCTATTCAACTTTTAATTTTTTGTCACCACTAAAAGAACTGCTATAAATAATTTTATACATATAGGTGCATTTACTTTGTGCTTTTTATCTCTTTAAGATACAGACATAGGATCAAAGGGTCATTGCTCTCCAGGAAGGTTAAATTAGTTCACAACTTCTCAGACAAGGCATTAATGTCTCAATTTTCCCATATCCCTCCAATATTTGTCATTTTTCTTTTCTGTCACATTAGTTGTTCTGATAGGTTTGACGTGGTACTTCAGAGTTATTTTAATTTGCATTTCTCTAATCAGTAATGAGTTAGAGCAGTTTTGCATATATATATATATATTTCTTTTTTTTAAACTGACTGTTCATATTGTTTGACCACTTATCAAATGGAGAATGACTTGTATCCTTATTAATTTGACTCAATTCTCTATACACTTGAGAAAGGAGGCCTTTATTAGAGAAACTTGATTAAAAATTTTTGACATTTGTGATTACTATATATTTTCCTCCGTCTTATTTTTTCCTGCTGTGTATCCTACTCTCTCCTTTCATCTCTCCATTCTCAAAAGTGTTTTGATTCTTTTCACCACCTCCCTCAATGTGTCCTCCCTTCTGGCCCCTTGCCCCATTCTCTTATTTTCTTCCCTTTCTACTTTCTTGTAGGGTAAGATAGATTTCTATACCCAAATGAATGTGCATGTAATTCCCACTGTAAACCAGTTCCCATGAGAATTAAATTCAAGAGCTCCCACCCACCTCCCCCACTGTAAAATCTTTTGATGTCTCATAAAGTCATTAACTTCCATTTGCCCAATTCTAATTTTTTTTAGATTTTTTTTTTTGCTTTTTTTGGAGGGGGGGAAGGTAGGGCAATTGGGGTTAAGTGACTTGCCCAAGGTCACATGGCTAGCTTTGTGTTAAGTGTCTGAGGCCAGATTTGAACTCAGGTCCTTCTGACTCCAGGGTTCGTGCTCTATTCACTGTGTCACCTAGCCCCTCCCCCCCATCCTAATTTTTAAGGAATTATTTTCTTCAGTAAGCTTTTGTACCTCATTTTCCCATTTGGCTAGTTCTGTTTTAAGGAGTTCTTCTCTTCAGTGGATTTTTGTGCCTCTTTTGCAACTTAGCCCAACTTAGCCTCTTTTGTTCTTTAAGGTATTTTCTTCAGTGTTTTTTTTTTTTTTTGAGCATTCTTTACCAAGCTATTGACACTTTCTTCATGATTTTCCTGCTTTACTCTTGTTTCTTTCCCCAATTTTTTTCCTCTGCATCTCTTGATTTTTAAATCCTTTTTGAACCCTTCCATGAATACTTTTTTTTTCTTCTCTATTAGAGAGGGGAAGGCAGGGCAAATGGGGTTGTGACTTACCTAAGGTCACAGAGCTAGTAAGTGTTAAGTGTCTGAGGCTGGATTTGAACTCAGGTCTTCCTGACTCCAGGGTCAGTGCTCTATTCACTGCACCACATAGCTGTCCCCTCCAGGAATTTTTCTAGGGCCTGAAACCATTGTTGCATTTTTTCTTTGTTGTCTTCTTCTGAGCTTGTGTTTTGATCTTCCCTGTTACCACGGTAATGGTCTATTGCCAGGTATGCTTTTTGTTATTGTTAATTTTTCCAATCTATTTCTTGACTTTTAATTCTTTTTAATTCTATGTGCCAGGAGAACTGTACCAAATATTAGGCCTTTCTGCTGCTCTCATACCTAGTTCTGGGATCCTGTAACTTTTTCTTTCTTACAAGGTGATATGATCGAAAATGAGGTGTAGTCGCTGCTCTCCTGGCCTGTGCTCCATTTGGGGAGTGACCACAATTACTATTTTTTGGATTGTCACTTTGGTCAGGTCCACTGCTCCCCTTTGCCTGCAAGTTCTGGTGTGCTAGTTGGCCTCCTTGCCCTGAGATTGCCATCCATGACTGTGACCCAGATCCACACATAGACAATTCAACAGGGTCCTGCAGTGGTGCCAAGCAAATGGATCCCTGGAATCTCTTTCTGACTAGTTGTCCAACCTCCTTACCATCTGTTAGCTGAGAGCTCTGGAAGCTGCTGCTATTGCTGCCACTGAATCATTCATCCCCAAGGCCTGCTGCTGTTTGATTGGGCCTGTCCTGTGCTCCAGTGGCCTGTGGTGGACTGTGCTCTGCTCTCATCCAGTGATACAGACCTTTCCTTCTAACTTTCCAAGTTGTTTTGGTTTTGAATATTGTTTTCCCCTTTTCTTTTGTGGTTACACAAATTTATTTTGAGGTCTTATTTAAATTGTTAGAGGGAAATTTGGGAGAGCTCAGCTGAGTTCTTGCCTTTTCTCCACCATCTTTCTGCCTGTACCCCAACCCATACTAAAGTACTTCAGAGGAATCTAGGAAGTGTCCTTGTTGTATTGCTCCTCCTACCACTGTGTGAAACTTTGCCTTATGGAAGTTCTCCATTATTTTATTCTAGATAAACATGCATTTGGCATTTGGATTATGTGGCCAGCCCATTTGCCTTTTAATCTCTGTAGTAGAATTTGAATGCTTCGCAGCTCAACTTGAGAGAAGACCTCATTTGGTCCTCTCTGTTACCTTATCTTGCCAGGTGATCTTCAGAATCTTTGTAAGATGATTCAAATGGAAGGTGTTCAACTTCCTGGAATGGTCCTGGTGTTCTGTTCAGGTTTCACGGGCATACAATGATGGAATCAGTACAATGGGTCTATAGATCTTCAGCTTAATAGGCAGCCTGATGTCTCATCTCCCACATTTCCCTTCAGAGCTTCCCAAATGCTGAGCTAGCTCTGACAACATGTGTATCAACTTCATTATCTACATGGACATCCCTGAAAAGAATACTGCCAAGGTAAGTGAAGTTATCCGGAGCATTCAAAATTTCTCCATTTACTGTGACCAATAGTTCCACATATGGAGGATGTAGCAATATGACAAAGAAACAAAAAAGCATTTGCCAACTAAATACACCCCAGTCCCTCTTGCAGAGCACCATCTGTGATAATTCATATTAGCTTGTTGGCTTCTCCCCTTCTACACCATTGCCCTAGATATCACTTGTTAAAGAAAGTTGAAAAGTTAAGACTAGTTGAAGAAAATGTTTTTCTTTTTCTTTTATCTTTGCATCAAATATTTCTTTTTCTCTCTCTCTTTTTTTATTTATTAGTTTACATCATTCATTTCCACAAGATTTTGAGTTATAAATTTTCTCCCCATTTTTCCCCTACCCACCACCCCAAAATAGCGATCTCACTGTATACCCCATCCCCCAATCTGTTCTCTCCCATATCTTCCCCCATTCCCCCTCTGACTTTGCAGTAGGGCATGGTGGATCTCTATGCCCCAGTGTCTGTATAACTTATTTCCCAGTTACATGTAAATAATAATAATGATAATGATAATAATAATGATATATTCAAACATTTGATTTTAAAACTTTGAATTCCAGATTCTTTCCCTTTCTCCCTCATCACCCACCTTTACTGGGAAGACAAACAATTCAATATAGGTTGTACATGTGTAGCTATGCAAAATATTTCCATATTGGAGATATTGTGAAAGACTGACTATATTTTCCTCCCTCCTATCCCCCCCCCACTTGTTCTATTCTCTACTTTGATCCTGTCCCTTTTCTAAAGTGGGTGCTTCCAACTTCCCTCCCCCCTCAACCTGCCTTCCCTTCCATCCTCACCCTCTCATCCTCTTCTTCCCTGCTCTCATGTAGGGTGAGATATCCTATCTTGTGTGTATGTCATTCCCTCCCTAAGCCAAAATCAATGTGAATAAGTTTGACTCATTCCCTTGTACCTTCCTGTTCTTCCCCTCCATTGTAACAGTTTTCCCTTGCCTCTTCTATATGAGACAATTTACACCACTCTGTCTCTTCCCATCTCCTCTAATTATATTCCCCTCTTACCTCTTAATTTCACCTTTTAAGTATCATGCTTTCCTACTACATTTGTCCTGTGCCCTCTGTCTATGTGTACCTGTACACATATATAAACACACTCACATATGTATTCATACACCCATATACCCTCCTATATAGACATATATACATACATATATACATACACACACATATATATATTTCTATTCCCTTCAACTATTCTTGTACTGATAAAAGTTTCATAAATTAAAATTATCTTTTTTCCATGTAGGAATGTAAATAGTTCAACTGTGACAAATTCCTTATGATTTCTTTTCCCTGTTTACCTTCTCATGCTTCTCTTGCTTCTTGTATCTGAATGTCAAATTTTCTATTCAGCTCTGGTTTTTTCATCAAGAATGCTTGAAAGCCCTCTATTTCATTGAATTACTGTATTTCTTCCCTTGAAACATGATACTCAGTTTTGCTGGGTAGGTGATTCTTGGTTTTAATCCCAGCTCCTTTGACCTCCAAAATATCATATTCCAAGCCCTTCTATCCTTTAGGGTAGAATCTGTCAGATCCTGTGTTATCCTGATGGTTTTTCCACAGTATTCAAATTGTTTCTTCTTGGCTGCTTCTGATATTTTCTCCTTGATCTGGAACTCCGGAAACTAACTATAATATTCCTAGGAGTTTTCTTTTTGGTTTCTCTTTCAGGAGGTGAGTAGTGGATTCTTTCAACCTCTATTTTGCCCTCTTGTTCTAAAATATGAGGGCAATTTTCCTGGAGAATTTATTGAAGGATGAGTTCTAGGTTCTTTTTTTGATCCTGGCTTTCAGGTAGTCCAATAATTTTAAAACTATCTCTCCTGGATCTATTTTCCAGGTCAGTGGTTTTTCCAATGAGATATTTCACATTGCCTTCTATTTTTTCCCTTTGTTTGGATCTGTTTAATAGTATCTTAATTTTCCATAGTCACTAGCTTCCATTTGCTCCAATCTAATTCTGAAGGAATGATTCTCTTCAGTGAGCTTTTGAGATTGTTTTTTTTTTTTCCAATCTGGAAAATTTGGCTTTTTAAAACATTCTCCTCACTGCCTTTTTGAGCCTCTTTTGCCATTTGAGTTAGTCTATTTTTTAAGGTGTTATTTTCTTCAGTCAGGCTGTTGACTCACTTTTTATGATTTTCTTGTATCATTCTCATTTCTCTTCCCAATTTTTGCTCCACTTCTCTTATTTGGCTTTCAAAACCCTTCTTAAGTTCCTGTATGGCCTCTAACCAGCTCATATTTTTCTTGGAAGCTTTTGGTACAGGAGTTCTGACTTCACTGTCTTACTCCTGTTCCATGCTTTAATCCTTTTTGTCACCAAAATAGGAGTCTAATTTTGGATTGCTCTGCTTGCTTTGCTTCTTTTGCTTGCTCAAGTTGCCACTCAATTACTTGACTTTAAAGCTTTTTGCCACAGTAGGACTTTGCTAGCAGAAAAGGGAGCTTTGTCCCAACCATTGGGGTTTTTCAGCTGCTGGAGCTACTAGTTGGGTGCCCTCTCTGAAGCCTCCACATGCTCTGGCAAACTGATCACACACCAAAGGACCTCTATCCTAGACCACAATCCAGGTCCAAGCAGGTTAAAGCAAGAGTGAGTATCCCTTAGATTGGTTGCTTATTCTCCCTATAATCTGCAGTCCAGGAGCTCTGAAGCAGCCACGTGGCAGTGGTTCCCTGGCCGGGTGCCTCAGTCGCTTTGCCCTCCAGGGGGCAAAGGTTGTACTACACTCCCGACCTCCTGGTTCCCAAAGTCCACACTGCACTGACCTCTCACTTTATCTTTAGCATCTATGGGTTGATAATTCTGGAAACTGCCACAGCTTCTGGTGATCTGAAGGCTGGCCAGGCCACCCTGAGGCCGAAACCTCTGTCTCATGTGGGGCTGGTCTCAGCTTCCAGAGCACTGCACTGGCCCCTTCCTGCAAGCTTGCTAGCTTGTCTTTGCTGGGAAGTTAGCTTCTCTCTGTCATTTTGTGGGTTCTTTAGCTCCAAAGTTTGTTTAGAGTCATTTTTTACATGAATTGGAAGAGGTGGGAGTGGGTGCCCCATGGAAGTCCTGTTTCTACTATGCCATTTTGACTCTGCCTCCTCCCAAGAAAAGGTTTTTCTATATTTTAACAGAATTTGTGTGTGTATGAAACAGTATATACATATATATGTATACATATATAGAGTATATACATATATGCCCATATTTGTGTATGTATGTTTCTATATATCCATGTATATATACATATCTATGCATATCTATGCATAGATATGTATGTATGTATATATATGCATATACTTGAGTGTGTGTGTGTGTGTGTGTGTGTGTGTGTGTGTTCTTAGGACGCAACTAGGCAGCTCACTGAATACAGTGCTGTGCCTGGAGTGAGCAAAACCTGAGTTAAAATCTGGCCTCAGACACTCAATGGCTGTGTGACCCTGGGCAAGTCACTTAATCTCCATTTGCCTTAATCCATTGGAGCAGGAAACAACAAACCACTCTAGCAAAATTTGATGGGAAAACCACATGGACAATATGGTCCATGACATCCTGAAGAGTCAGACACAAATGAACAACAACAACATATATTCTTGCTTTCCAAGTCCAAAGAAACCCAGAGATTCCCTACACTTTTTAAAGGAAAGGAAAGCCCCTTGCCTTTTATTCCTACCTTGTTTTCATGAGGGACCGTAATAAAGAAATGTCATAATTATATAAACAATCAGCTCTAAGCCCAAACAGAAGCCAATGAGTAGAGCCTGAAATTATTGGTGACAGAAATTCTGTAACTTCTTATACTCTGTTAAATTGTGTTACTTCTTGTACTCTGAATTCTCATCTTATGGAAGCCTTCCTGGTCAGCTTTATTAGTACTAAAGAATAAGTTCATACCATCAAACACTTCCCCAAACTCATAGCTCCTCCTTCCTTCTCCCTCTTTACAAAAGCACACATTGGAAACCTGGCCCAGATACAACCTCCTGCGTGCACATGGATACACATAAAGGACCATAGTCTTGTTTTTTCCCACAACTCCTCCTTTTTTTTGTCAATAAGGCAAGACTTCACTGACATGAAAGGCATTTTTTTAGGGGAGGAAGGGCTCACCATTCAGAACAATGCCAGCATGCTTCTCTAGGGCTGACCTAGCTACAGGCTGGAGGTGGCAGGGAATGCAACACTAGACCCAATAAAGAATGAAACCACTTCCTCCTACCACAGTTTCTTTTTTTTTTTTTTTGGTTCCTGGGAACCCCCAGGAATCTGCTCTTCACCAAAGCTTGCATTCTCCTTTTGGTACTATAACAGTCTTTTTTACCAACACCTTGGGAAAAGGAATTGGGAAAGAACTTTAAAACTATTTTTCCAAGTCTTGTTTTGATCATTGCTGAAAAATTCATGAAAAGGAATTATTTTATCTTGCAACCAACACTGCTGATTCTTCCATTTTTCATTATGAAGTTTATTTCATGGAGGCATAAGAATTTTACCACACTAATTTTTATCATTTTGATCATATTTTGCTTTTTTTTGGGATGGGGGTGGGATGGGAAGGAGAGGATCTGGACTTGTGATTTTATTGGGGTAGTGAACTTCCAGTTATCTAAGACAGTTGGACTCTGTTCCACAGCTTACAGTTTTAGAAAGTTGACCAGGGCACTGAGAGGTTAAATGACTTCTTGACTAGTTTTAGCAGAATTAGCATGTGATGGGAGCAAGCCAGGCAAAAAGAGTCAAGGCAAAAGGAAGTGTCCTCCCGGTTCTCTGACACATAAATGATTCGATGTTGTTTACATGGTCCCCAAAGCTCATAAACCTTAGTTACATTTCACTTGCTACAAAAATAAAAACTAGAACTTGTTCATCTATGACCCTTGCAATATATAAATGCAACTTGCTGAAACCTATTTCTGTTGGAACTATTTGCTTTTGTTTATACAGGTATTCAGGGAAATGGAAGGCAGCCAGCAACTGTTCTTCAAACTGGCAGTGTCTGCCATTTGAAGTCAATAAGGACTGTGGAGATGTGGACACTCAGCCACTATGGCACCTACACTTCATGTTGTGGAGGTTCTGGGCAGATTTTCAACCCAATAGCCATACTCTGCTTATAGTCACAGTGATTTTATGGGATTCTGGATTATAGTTATAAGTCCAAATGAAATATGTGCAAGGCAGTAGGATACTAGCAAATGGTGATACAGACATATTCTTTACTATAGTTACAAAACCATTTACTTATATTTCAGAAACTCTATTAGAGGTAGGCAGAATGACTATCATCACATACATTTTAGAAAGAGGTTATATGGTGAGGGTAGAGTCAAGATGGTGGAGTAAAGGCAAGAACATGCTTGAACTCCCACTCTGTTATGGGAATGGGAATCTGAAGATCTTCCCTGTGCCTAGGCCCTTTGATAGACTTAGGTGAGACTGAGAACATTCCATGATTTGAGAATATGCTCTGCCCCTAATGGGATGAATGTGTTCATCTGGAGCCTATGATGGGAGGCTTGTTCTTCAGGAACACCCAAACCTTGTTACTTTGTGATTGGGCAGTGAGTCATGAGGCTTGTGATGGTTTTTGACCCAGGAGAAGGCTATATATATATACCATGATGTGAGGTTTTGCTGTGGGACTCACTTTGGGAAGAGTTCTGTGATTTGGCCATTTGAGACTCTGGGCAGCCATTGAGCCCCCTGGCTTTGAAAACCCATATGTTGGTGCTTCCCTCTCTGCTAACTAACTAGGTAGGGATGTAACAGTAATACAGCTGTAAGTCTGTATGCTGAATTGTGTTATCTTCTGTTGTAACTTCTTTTTGTATTTTCTAAACTTCAGGGTGCTGACTTTTCCCCCTGAAATAGGTAAAATGATATATGTTTGATTAAAGTAATATTGTTAACCCATTTTGAGTTGCTTTCCTTTAGAAAAGCAGATCTAAGATCCTGTGTTAGCAGCCCTCCTGGGTATGCTAGGGTGCTTACTGCTACACTCTCCAACAACCTCCTATATCTGTAAAATATGACTCTAAACAAATTTTAGAGCTATAGAACCCACAAAGTGACAGAGAGAAAAACTAATCTCCCTCTAAAGGCAGCCTGGCAGGCCATCAGGAAGGGTCTGTGGCACAGAGCTGAGAGGGAAGAGCAGTCCCATGTGAGCCACACAGGCCCAGACCTGGGGTGACCCTGACCAGTGGCCCATCAGGAGAGTGAATCACTAGCAGCTGTGGTGGCTTCCAGACTTCACAACCCATAAATACCAAAGAGAAAGTAAAAGGTCAGTGGGGAACGCTGTTGATCCTGGGTGAGAGAAGAGGTCAGTCTAATCCCTGCCACTGAGGCTGTAGGGGTGATCGTGGCTGTAACTGCTGCTGCTTCTGCTGCTTCTGGCTTCAGGTCTACAGATATTAGGGGGAACAAGTGAATATCCAGAGGGCATTTGCAGGAATCTCCCTGCTGGCACTGAGGTAGGATTCTCTTGATTTTCCCTGCTTGGATATGGGCTACAGGCTTGGGTGGTGGTCCTGTGGTGAGGAGCATTTGTGTTGCTGAGCTTTTTGAGGATGTGGAGAGAAAGCCCTTGTCACAGTTCTGAGGCAGGTGCCTGGAAAAAAATTCTGACAATAGCTGCCCCAAAACCCAGAAATTTGGGACACAACATTCTCCCCTCTGGAAGGAGAATACTATCATGGAAAAGAACTCAAAAGTCAAGTAATTGGCTGGCAACATGAACAAACAGAGGAATCACAATCAGACTATAGAATATTTTTGGGGGGGACAAAGAAGATCAAAATATAGAACCAGAAGAAGAAAACAAAGTCAAAACTCCTGCATCTAAAACCTCCAAGAAAGGTTTGAATTAGTTATAGGCCATGGAGGAGCTCAGGAAGGATTGTGAAAATCAAGTAAGAGAAGTAGAGGAAAAATTGGGAAGAGAAATGAGAACAATGAAAGAAAATAATAAAGAACAAGTCAACAGCTTGACTGAAGAAAATAACACCTTAAAAAACAGACTAACTGTAAGGGTTATGGGATTTAAAGATCTTCCATGCCCCGTTGGACTTGCTGACGTAGCAGGAAGGGACGGAGCAAGAGGAAGCGGAAGCCAAGCTAGCGTTCCTTCAGTGGCTGGCGGTGGTGGTGACGGCGGCAGCAGCAGAGGCAGTGGCAGCGCGAAGCCCTTTTTTTGAGTTAGAACTGCTAAGGACTTTCTGCTAAAGACTCCTGCTGAGCACTGCCAGGGGCCGGAGCTGCTGGGAGTGCGCT
>NW_027185655.1:18436309-18506519 GCF_028583685.1 Petaurus breviceps papuanus | reverse complement strand
ATATTTGTAATCTCTATAGGCATTGTGAATATGGCATTGCTGATACACTAACTCAAATGGAAAAAAGGTCCAAAAAGCCAATGAGAAGAATGCCTAAAAAACTGAATTGGCCAGATGGAAAAGGAATTTCAAAAACTCAGTGAAGAGAATAATTCCTTCCAAATTAGATTTGAGAAAATGGAAGCTAATGACTTTGTGAGAAATGAAGATACTATAAAACAGATCCAAACCAATCAAAATAGAAGGCAATGTGAAATATCTCATTTGAAAAACCTCTGAACTGGAAAATAGATCCAGGAGAGATAATTTAAAAATTATAGAGCTACCTGAAAGCTATAATTAAAAAAGAGGCTAGACTTTCAAGAAATTCTCAAGGAAAATTGCCCTAATAATCTAGAACCAGTGGGCTAAATAGAAATCGAAAGAATTCACTGATCACTTCTTGAAAAAGATCCCCAGAAGAAAACTCCCAGGAATATTATAATTAAATTCCAGAGTTCCCAGGTCAAGGAGAAAATAGTACAAGCATTCAGGAAGAAACAATTTGAGTATTGTGTAAACACAAACAGGATAACACAAGATCTAGTAGCTTTTATATTAAGGGATCAACAGGATTGGAATATGATGTTCTGGAGGTCAAAGAAGCTAGGATTAAAACCAAAAATCACCTACCCAGCAAAACTGAGTGTAATATTTCAGGAAAAAATATGGATTTTTGAATGAATGAATGAAATAGAGGACTTTCAAGCATTCTTGAAGAAAAGACCAGAGCTGAATAGAAAATTTGACTTTCAAATACAAGAAGCAAGAGAAGCATGAGAAGGTAAACAGGAAAAAGAAATCTTAAGGAACTTATTAAAGATGAACTGTTTACATTCCTACGTGGAAAAATGATAATTTTAACTCATAAGACCTTTCTAAGTATGAGGATAGTTGAAAGGAATATATATGTGTACATTTATATGTATGTGTGTACATACATATATATGCATATATAGGTGGGTATGTGTGTGAGTATGTGTATATGTGTGTACATGAATGCCTACACAGAGGACACAGAATAAGTTGAATACGAAGGGATGATATCTAAAAAATAAAATTAAGAGGTGAAAGGAATATATTAGAGGCAAGAGAAAACTGTTACAATGGAGGGGAAGAGCCAAAAGGTGAAAGAAAATGAGTCAACCTTTAGTCTCTTTGGGTTTGGTGTAAGGAGGGAATACCATACACACTCAATTGGGTATTTTACCCTACAGGAAAGTAGAGGGGAAGGGGATAAGAAGAGGGATGATAGAAGGGAGGGCAGATTGGGGGAGAGGATAGTTAGAAGCAAACACTTTTGACAAGGAACAGGGTCACAGGAGAAAATAGAAGAAATGGGGGGCAGGATAGGATGGAGGGAAATATAGTTAGTCTTTCACAATATAACCAATATAACTACTATGGAAACGTTTTGCATAATTACACATGTACAACCTATATTGAATTGCTTGTCTTCCCAGTGGGGGTGAGTGAGGAGGGAAGAATAGAAAGAATCTGGAAATCAAAGTTTTAAAAACAAATGTTAAAAACTCTTTTTTACATGTAACTGGGAAATAGAATATACAGGCAACGGGGTATAAAAATCTATCTTGCCCTACAAGAAAGTAAGGGGGCATATGAGGGAGTACATAAGAGAGAACAGATTGGGGGAAGAGGTATTCAGTATGCTTGCTGTCTTGGAGTGGGGGCATGGAAGAGATGGGCAGAAAGTTTGTAACTCAAAATCTTGTGGAAATGAATGTTGGAAACTAAAAAGTAAACACATTTATAAAAAAAAGAAAAGAAAGAGGTTATATGACTACTCCAAGGTCATGAGGCTGGTAAATGTCATAGCTGTGTTATTAATAATACCAATCACAGTAGCTAGCATTAATATAGCTCTTGAAGTTTTGCAAAACACTTTACAACTCTTACATCATTTTATCTTCACAACTCCAGGAGGAAGGTGCTATTATTATCTCCATTTTACAGATGAAGAAATTGAGAGTTAGGTTATTTAACTTCGTTGTCTGGGATCAAAGAGCTAGGAAATATCAGAGTTTCATATGAAATCAAGGTTTTCCTGAACCCAAGCCTTGTCCACTGTATAATCTAAGTCCCTAACTATAAGCTTCTGTCTTCAAGTAGAGTTTTCTTTTCATTAGACTATGGCTATCTTTCTATTGTAATAGCAATAATAATTCTCAGTTCTATAACAGTTTAATTTGCTCTTTCTATAGCAAGTATGTGAGGTAGGTAGTATACATATTATTAAATTAATCTGACAAATTAAAAAAAATAACCCCAGAAAGCTTTAAGGGCTTGTTCATAGCCATAATTATTTTTGTCTTATTCAAAATGACACCTCATGTTCCTTAAAATTTTCACTGCAATATAATCATTTTATGATTGTGACAAAGTCTGGAAATATCTGAGAAGAAAATCCCACTTTCAGAAGAGGATAAACAACAACATAAGCATCCATGGAACTTTAAATTTAAAATTAAAAATTTTTTAAATTTAAAAATTTAAATTTAAAAAATTTAGTTTAGCAACTAAATTAAGATGAGTGTATCTTGGGGGACCTAGTGCAAGGTTTAGAAAAGCAAGCAGTTGATAGTAAAAAAAAAATGAAGAAAAAAGGAGAAACTTTTTAGCACCTGTGTTTTGTTAACAATAACTTGGCAGCTAGAGTAGGAAGGACGTGGGAAGTTGAACCCCGCCTCCATCCCGAAGAGTAAGTTACTAAAAATGAACTCTCAAGGACAGATGATATTGCTGTTTTATTAAATAGTGTGTTTGAATAGTGATCAAGCAACTACTGTGTAAAGCAAATTAAGCTAGAAAAAAAATGTCTCATTGGGCATACTATATGCTTTTAGTTGAAAGATGAGTGAATTAGGTGGTCAGTGAATGAATAAAGAGAAAATGAAGAGTTAGAATGCAAAATATTCATTCATGTAAATTCATTTGGAGGTAGAGATTATATCTTGTGGCTATGCTAGTGGGGAAGGGAAATCTAACTTTAGAGAAGTTAGGCTTGAGATAGCTTTGCTTCTAGTCAGCTTTATCTCTAGGTTTCCTTCTTTGTTGGCATCACCTGATTCTTTTGAGTTTCATTTCTGCTATTTGGGTGGCTGTCATTTGGCAACTTTTCAACAAGTTGTAGCAGACGCCTTCATGTGGAACTTTTTTTTCTATGTATAATGTATCTTCCCATTGATCACAGGATGTGAGGTTTCCATACTCTATTTGAAAAGTATTTTTCTGTACGTGAGAGGAAGTAGATCAGAGTCAATTTCATTTATCTCTCTGCTTTTTTCACACTTCATGATCTCATTGGTGATTCTTGAAATATGAAGAATTCTCAATTGATAAAAATGTCCCCCAAGATACACTCATCATATACAAATTTTCTTTGTATATGAACTGCAAGTGGAAGATTTGATCTCTTGAAATCAGAAATATCTCTTCCAGAACATTTTTCCAGTTTCAATACTATTCTATTTGCAGGAGAAAAGAGAAGTGAAATGGGTAGTTCATGCTCTCTACTTCAGGGTAGGGGTGGGACCCTGATAGGAGAACTTTCTATTCCTAGAAAATATTTCCTCATAGATACCATTGTCTTTGATATACAGAGTTTACTGTGACTGAATTATTACCAAGAATCATAAAACCTTGGAATTCTGTAAAATAGTTCTAGCAGAATACTTCCAGGGGAAGGAGAATTCATTATTTCCTCTATATTGAATTGAAATCTATTTTGCTATACTTCTTACCCTTTGGACCTAATTCTATACTCTGCAGCAACACAGAATACTTATTCCTAATTCCATAAGATAGCATTCCAAGTATTTGAGGACAGATTTCAAGTCAACCCTTAGTATTCTCTTCAGATGAATAAAGCACTCCCAGTTCCTTCAGCCTTTCCTCAAATGACATGATTTTTCTTTTTGTTTTTTTGCTTTGTGGAGGGCAATTGGGGTTGTGGCTTGACCAAATTCACATAGCTAGTGGGTCAAGTGTCTGAGGCTGGATTTAAATTCAGGTTCTCCTGACTCCAGGGCTGGTCCTCTATTCACTGTGCCACCTAGCTGCCCCTAAATGACATGATTTTTAGACTTATCAGCACCCACTCTCTCTTCTTGCTGGACTCTTGTTTGTCAGTGTCCCTCTTGAAATATGATGCTCAAAAAGTGAATGCAATATACCAGATGAGATATGGTCAGCAGAATCCACTGGGACTATTACCTCCCTTCATCTGAGCACTAAATTCTGTTAATGCTGCCCAAAATGGAATTAACTTTTTGAATTGTTATTGTTATTGGCTCATATTAGCATTAAAATCAATGAAACCCCTCAGATATTTTCACATGGATTTTTGCCAAGTCATGTCTCCCCATCCCATCTTTTTACAGATAAATAATTGAACCTGAAGAAAATTACATTTGTTTGAAATTTTGAGCTAGAATTCTATGGCTATATATAATTTTGATCCTGTCATTAATTCTGTTAGTTATCTTCCTCAGATTTGTCAATGTTGACAAACCATCTTTAAAAAATTCTAGAATTTTGCTGAGGGTTGAAATTGGAATGTTTACCCTTTAGTTTCTTGTATTTTGCTTGTTTTTTTTTTTTTTTTTTTGCTTTTTGGAGGGCAATTGGGGTTAAGTGACTTGCCCAAGGTCACATGGCTAGTCTTTTGTGTTAAGTGTCTAAGGCCAGAATTGAACCCAGGTCCTCCTGACACCAGGGCTTGTGCTCTATTCACTGTGCCACCTAGCTGCCCAACTCTTTAATTTCTTGAAACATCATTTTTGTCTTTTTTTTTTTAAGAGAGAAAATTGCCCATCTCTAAGATACTTCTTCTGGTGTCTTTGCTTTGCTCCATCATTCTTCAAAGATTGACCACAATGGGTCTGACATCACATCCCTTTTGTTATTATTTTGTTTTTATCGGATTTGCATATGATTCATTTAATCCTGGAGCCTTAAACCCATGAAAAAAAGTTTTGTACTCTCTTGAGATACAGTGTCATTTAGTGTGTAGAGAGATGGATTTGAAGTTTGGAAGATCAAGGTTCAAATCCTCACCATGATTTAAAATGACTATGTGACCCTCTGCAAGTCTCTGAACTCAGTTCCCCAGAAAACTCTCTAATACTTTGAGTTGCTGAAAAGGTGTTGGGCTTCATTGGGAGAGGCAAATGTTTCCTATGCTAATGAAGGCATAAGTACAAGTATCTCCTTACTTATAATGGACTGAATAGATTCATTTTCCACTATATGATATTTTAA
The DNA here is from genome assembly GCF_028583685.1 of Petaurus breviceps papuanus. Taxonomy (NCBI): domain Eukaryota; kingdom Metazoa; phylum Chordata; class Mammalia; order Diprotodontia; family Petauridae; genus Petaurus; species Petaurus breviceps. Next base: position 18,501,200 of record NW_027185655.1, on the reverse strand, counting down.
CCTTCCTTGTACTTGAAAAGTGTTATTATGATTTTATAAGAAGAAACATACCCACACAGACAGACACTACCAAACCATAATTACCATCCTGCCATTCAAAAAACATTTATTAAATGCATAATAGTCACTATTCTAGATACTGGAGACACACAGATAAATATAATACAGACCCTGATATAGAGAAATTGACAGTAAAATGGATGAAGATATCCCAAACTCTCAAGACAGGAAAGTTTGTCATCTTCAGCATTTTTCTCCTTCATTATGTTGTTTCATTGGAACTCAGTGACATTGAACTGCTTATGAATGATATCTCCTTTAAATATTATTTCTCCATAGAGATTAGAGCTTTAATTAGGATGAAAAAGTCAAAGGAAAATAATTCAGTTCTCTGGTGTGATGTCAGGCATCAGAGGTGAGGGGATGAGTATTTAGGAGTAAGTGGACTTCACTAGAAATCCTTATTATGTTGGTTCTCTGAACCCTTTTCTTATGGCCTTCCCTGACAATAAGAGCCTACCACCTACAACACTTTTTGGCATAAGGTCCAAGTTCAGATTATTAAGTTGCCCTTTGTTTGCTCTGCACCTGGAGAGAGACCCCATCATCATGGAGTTGGGGAGAACATCCTTGAACAATCCTATAAAAACCCCACTCCCTTGTCAGTAAAGCAATCACTGCAAGTTCCTCCACAGCATGTTTATCTCACACCCTTGACTGATACCAAAATATTAGTTCTTCCCTTCCACAGACATTCCCTTGGCAAGTCACATTACATCTCTTTGATGGGTATGTGTACAGCATGTTGACTGAATAGACTCTATCATCCCTTCAACCTCTAACTTGATGATTCCAAGATTCTATAATTCCTTATTTGGCAGAAAAAAAAGGTTTAGGAAACTAGAAAGCATTTCAGCAAACAAAACAAAACAAAACAAAAAACAAGAATAGCTTTAGATAGTACCATACATGATCTAGCATAATAAGTTTCAAATGGATACACAATTTTAATAGTAGATTTTTACTACCAAACATTACAAGAGAATTGGGTCAGTTGCCTTTTATGTTTATTACTAGGAGAGAGTTTGTAAACAAACAAAGAATAAAAGATAAAATAGATATCAATTGAAGGCATTTGAAAGGCCAATGTAACCAGGATAAGAAAAATCTTTGGATCTAGTACTTTTAATGACAGTATGATAGCAAAGATATCTAGGGCACTAAGACAAGTCTAAAAGACCAAGAATCATTCCACAGTTGATAAAGTATCAAAGGATATAAACAGTTGACAAAATATAAAAGGATATAAATGTAACCAGGCTAAGAAAACTTTGGATCCAGTATTTTTAATGAGTGTGATAGCAAAGATATCTAGGGCACTAAGACAAGTCTAAAAGACCAAGAATCATTCCACAGTTGGCAAAGTATCAAAGGATATAAACAAATAGTTGACATAAGTCTTTTAAACTATTATTAGTCTTATAAAGTCTTCAAATCAGTAATACGTAGAGAAATATAAACTAAAGAACTCTCAGGTTTCATATCACACTTAGCAAATTTACAAGAATAACAAAATATGGGGTGGTTGTAGAAATATGAGCACATTTATTCACTGTTGGTGGAGCTATGAATTGAACCAATCATTTTCCAAAGCAATTTATGATTAACTAATAAAATAATGAAAATATCTACACCCATTGGTCCAAGGATTCCACTGATATGCAAATAACCCACAAAAATAAAAGACACATATAACAGATTTCATATATGCCAAAATATTCACAGAAATACATTTGGTGGTAGCAAAGAACTGAAAACTATATACACACATATACATCTATCTATCTACATCTACATATATACACATGTATGTATCTATACTCATAGATTAGGGGATAGCTAAAAATATATGTGGTACATGGATTTCACAGAATATAACATTATAAAAAGTAATGAATTCATTTGTAATGAATATCTTCATCTGGGAGTTACTTCATCCACTGTAATTCCAAGTCTTGGAACTATAATTATGCCAATAGAAAGAAAAGAAATGATGAAAAAAATATAAACTGTTGTGCCTGAGACCGTAATAACATATGGTATAAAGAAGACAGGTCTGCTTAGCTCTTACTTTACTTCTTTTCTTTTTTTTTGCTAAGGAGAGTCATTGTTGGACTGGAAAAGATGGCAGAAATAAATATGGGGATAGTAGTTCACCTTGACAAGTTTAAGTCACTTATCCTAAAATGAACTGCATCATATGGTACTGAAAGAACAGGTAGACGTGATTACTGAGTCATTGCTGTAAGCTTTAAAAGCTCATGGGGCATTAAAAAGGTACCATTGGATCAGAGGACAGATGTTATTCTGGTATATACTTTTGTGGGGGCTTATTTCCAATAAAATGTCAGTGAGTTTGACTTTAATACTTGAAAGATGGTTAGTAAACTTTTTTGGGGGAAACCTATGATCACAAGGAACTGTTGTGGTTTAATCAGTTATAGGTCACACATGAATAACCTAGTTTCCTTTTCTGACTAGATGACTGTACTGGAAGATACAGTATATTCATCAACATAGCTTATCTCAAAGTCTGACAGGATCTCTCATTATTCTTGTTGATATGGTGAAAATACCAAATCTAGAAGAGAGCACAATTAGGTGTACTTGAAACTAGTTGAATGTGCTGGTCCAAAGAATACTCCTTAATGGTTATATGTAAACATGAAGGGGCTATCTAGAGGACTTCTTCAGGGGTCTCAATGTGGTCTTAAACATTTGAAAAATCTTTAAGTTGAAAAACGGCATCAGCGTGATGCTTATCAAACTATAGATCCCACAAAATCAACATCACTAACTAGAACAACATGGTGGCAACTATGGTTAGACAGTAGTGGGTTAGAAAAATGCTTGAGGTAGTTAGTGGATTGCAAGTTCAATGGGAGAAAAAAGTATTAGAGCAGCCAAAAGTGCTAATGAAATCTCAAACTAGATTCCATGAATCATAGCTGTCAGGACTGGTAGTTGATAATCATGCCATTATTGGGGCTGTACTTGATGCCTTACCAGCAGAGTAGTACCTGCAAGAGCTTGGGTTCCACTGACAGAACCTCCAAATACCTCGGACCACCTCCACACCACAATGAGGCATAAAAGTAGGACTTTGTGTATGTTTACTTTATATCAAGCTCAGATTTTCTTTTTTTATTTTAAACTTCTACCTATGACATCTGGTTCTACAAACTGAGGCCAAGGAGGTCAAATGTCATCACTTTATAATGCCTCTACAAATTGGTTTCTCATAAGTCTTCATTTTTTCTGGGTTAAACATCCACAGTCCCTTCAAATGATCATCCTAAGACATGATTTTTAAAACTTTCACCATCCTTCTTACTCCCCTATAAATGCTTTCGAGCTTAGTAGACTCCATCCTAAAAAGGGTACTTGGAACTAAAGGCAATATTTAACCTGTAGTCTCTCCATCACGATTATCAACTATGAACTGTGTCTATCTTGGATAATGCTGCATGGAATATTTTATAGTTTTATTGAGCTATGCAAGCCTCCATGACAAGGCAGGGGCAAGATACACAAGCAAGTCAAATTACGGGATGAAAATAGAAAAAAAAATTACAAATGAACTGGAAAAGAGAAAAAAAGATGAGAAAAGTAACCATGGTAGTACTAAGTATATAAATAGATGAGATACATGCTAGAGCTGATGCAATGGTTCAACTTATGCAAGATATTTGAAAGTGAATGAGTGGAGGACAACAAATCATGGAAAATACCTAGAACTCAATACTTTAAAAAGGTAACCAAGGGAACTGCAAAAACTATTGACCTATATGTCTTCTATAAACATACAAAAATCTTTATATGAATCAAGAGCATCTTTAATAAAAATAAATCAAAGAGAAAAAGCAACAATATGAGCAAACCATTTAAGAACAGACCACATCTATATAATCTGCAATTAACTAAAAAAAATGTAGAGAATATAAAGTCTTATTGGGCTTACTGTTTCTTTATTATGAATAATCACTTGATCATTTGCAATCACCCAAACAAAAACTCTCCTATACATTTTTTTAAATAAAGTGCCTCTCATTGATATAGTTATTTTCATGATTTTCTTGCATCATTATCATTTCTCTTCCCAATTTTTCCTCCACTTCCAGAATTGCTTATCTTTCCAGAAAAGGTGGGTGATGAATGAGGTAGGGAAACAATCTAGAATTCAAAGCTTTCAAATCAAATGTTTAAATATATATAATTTTATATGTAATTGGGAAATAAAGTTTATACGGGCACTGGGGCATAGAGATCCACTGTGCCCTACTGGAAAGTTGGAGGGAGGATGGGGGAAGATATGAGAGAGAGCAGATTGGGGGAGGGGATATTCAATGGGATCACTGTTTTGGGGTGGTGGGCAGGGGAAAATGTGTAGAAAATTTATAATTCAAAATCTTGTGGAAATGAATTATATAAATTAAAAAAGGAAAAAGATATTGAAAAGTTTCTTTATTGAACCCAAATATCTTGCTAAAATAAAGGTCTATATTTTCAATGATAATATATTTTCCATTGGTGATATATGGCAATGAAATTACTACCTCCAAAGAATTAAATAAGATTAATACACTGAGAACAGTGGAAAGGCACACGGTAGGAGAGAGTAGAATTTAACAAATACCCAAAGAGAATGGTAAAAAAAAAAAATAAGCTTAAAGGATGCAAGAAAGACATTTTAGGACAGGAAAAGATATTAGTTGGATATGGAATAAGAACAAAACATTACTGACAGACAACCAGTGTGCTCCACTAATGCCATCGAGGTCTTGAGACAAAGCAAGGAAGATTTCTAGCATGTTAAGTGGACCCCTTGTGGTGAACAGTCAGGAGAACATTCACAAAAATTGGTTAGTGTGGAAAAAACCTGTATGGGTTAAACTTAGCATTACTGAATGGACTTCTCAAATTGATGAGATAACAGATGCATTTAATAGTTTGAGTAAAGTAAAACAAACTAACAATTAGAGCTATTTCAAAATTGAAATTGCCTTCTCTGCAAGTGATGGGTTTCACATCACTAGAAGTTCTTTTTTTTTTTTGCTATTCTTTTAAATTTTATTTGTTTCACTGATAACTTTTATATTTTTTGTCACAAAAATTGCTTTCAATATCCCTCCTTCTTGCCTTCCTAGAAAGCCACTCCAAAAAAAGGAAGAAGAGGGAAAAATCAGCAAAACAAATAAATTCATAAAACTTCTTTTGGAAATATGTGAAATTTTTAAATCATTAGAAATTTCAGTTCTAAAAAAGAATGGAATAGGCCTTTTTCTCACAAATCTTCTTTGGGAACTTAATTGTTCTTTGACATTTTGCAAGTTTTCCATTTGATTTTTTAATCTTTCTGTTTCCATTATTTTAGTTATTATGTATATTGTTTTCTGGCCTCCTTACTTTATCTGCATCAGTTCATGTAGATCCTTTGACATTTTTCTGTAGTCATATTTTTTTTTCTTACAGCAGTAACATCCCACCAAGATCACATACCAAGTTTTTAGCCATATCCCAAATTATGGGTATCTATAAATTTGCTTTCATTTCTTTGCTATTATAAAAAAAGTGCTACTATAATTATTTTCACATGTGTGGGGACTTCTTTCAAATCAATGACCTCCTTGGGGCATTTGCCTAATAATGTAATCTCTGGCTAAGAGGGTATCAACATTTTAGTCACTTTATATAAATAATTCCAAATTGCTTTTCAAATTGGTTGTATTAATTTAGAACTCCATCAATAATCTACTAGCATATTCACCTTTCCATAATTCCTTCAATAAAATGTTCCCCTAACTTGTCACCTTAGAAAACTTGCTAGGTGTGAGGTGAAACTTCAACACTGTTTTCATTTACATTTCTCTTATCAGAATTTGGAGCATTATTTCAAATACTTATTTATAGTTCGAAAATTTTTCTTTTGAGAATTGTTTGTTCATATCCTTTAGCCACTTTTCTTTTAGGCAATAACTTTTGGGCATATATTGAAAATATAAATACACACATAAGGCATTTATTTATATTTTTAGATACAAAAACATTTTCTGAGAAATTTAATGCAAAATTATTTCCCCCATTCAATAGCTTTCTTTCTTATCCTAGGTGCATTTCTTTTTATATGTGTAGCATCATTTCACCTTCATGTCATCTCACTTGTCTATTTTATCCTCTGTAATTGCCTCTAGATCTCATTTTCCTAATAATATATCTTCTAACCCATAGCTATTAAAGCCATATGATCTGCTTTTCTTTTAATTAATTTAATGTATGACCTTTAATGTTATGGTTATATGTTTGTTTTGACTTTATGGTGTAATATGGTGCAAGATATTAGTCTAAACCTACATTCTGTTAGAATGCTTTCCAGTTTTTGTTATTGTTTTCCCCCAACAATGTTTTCACAATAGAGAACTTGCTTCCAAAATAATTTGTGGTTTAGACTTTATCAAATATTGATTTATTGAACACTTGTATACCTCCACTTCCTCAGTATATGGGATAGGATTTTGAGGAGAATAATTGCATTCTGCTGTTTGCCTTTACAGAACGGCAAGGTGATGATGGGGGGAGAGTGTACTTGTAAAGACTTAAGTGGCAATTAGAAAACTGATGAGTAGGTCCTAGGGCACAAGCCAATGAGTTCCTACTAGAGTATGACAGCTAATAGGGGATTGGGTTCTGAAGGAACACTGTAAAGTTTAGGTCTTATTCATCATGTTACCTCACTCAACTTTTTGATGGCTTGGTTTGTGGAGACATCTGTAATTACTTTACTCCTTATTCATAATTTTTAGTATTGGGAGTTTAGATAGTACATTAGTATCAGAGACTCTAACTTATTGGTCATACCACTAGAGTTTCTTTAGAAAAGGTTGGATGACTTATGTTTGTGTGTTATTCCAGGTTAAACCCCCATCTATATTCATATACCAGGGATATTAGGTATGTGTCCAAAGAAAATCAAAGATAGAGGGAGAGATCTCATATGTACAAGAATATTTATTGATATACTTTTTTTGCTATACCAAAGAACTAAAAACAAAATATGTCTTCATGAACAGTGAACCAATAGCTGGATTAATTCTGGTATTTTGAATGAAATGAGATGTTACTACATAAGAAATGACAAATGTGACAAATTCAGAGAAACATGAGATCATTTGTATGAATTCATGAAGAGTGAAATGAACACATCGAGAACAATTTTCATGATAATAAAATTAATACAAAGAAAAATAACTTTAGAGACCTTAAAATTCTAATAAAAGCAGTGAACAATAGTGACTTCAAAATACAGATATTAAACATGCCTCTCACTTCTTGAGAGGACCTCACACATGGCCAAGGGTGGATTTATTTTGATGTGGAAAATGCACATTTGTTACTGAGAAGGTTAACTTCTTATTATATGTAGGGAGAGGGAGGTAGGCTAGTGGATAGTAATAAATAATTAACAACAAAAACAACAGTAATGATGATGACAATGATAAACTTTTCAGTATAAAGAAAAAATTGAGGTGCATAAGGGGAACCAAACAAATGAAGCAGTTTTGTTATTATCTCATTAATTGTACACACACATGAAAATGTGAAGTTCCGAGCTTCATATGTAAGCATTTTCCTTGGTCTATTTAAATGTATATCTTTATTATGAATTTATATTTATGATAAAAAGAATTTTTTTTAAAAAAAGTTTTATCCTACAACATTCTATCCCAAGCAGAAATTCTCACTGCTCTCCCCAGTCCTTTCCACCTCTCCTTCTCCGTGCCTGACAGATGGTCATTCATCTTCTACTTCAACAATTCCAGTAGCAAAGATAGCACTTTTTTGCACAGTCCACCCTATTGCTAGATAATTCCTTTTGAAAAACACTCAAGTTTTTAATAAGCTCATATCTTTTTTTGTAATTTCTAACTATTAGTCCTAATCCTATATCTTGGGAGCTACATAAAATATTTCTAATAATATTTCCAAAATTCAGCTCTTCAAATATTTAAAAACAGTTATCCTGTCTATCTTAACCACTTTTTCCCTCCTCTGGAATATCTCCTGTTTCCTCAGTTCTTCCACTTATGATATGCCTTTCAGATTTCTCAAATATCTCAATAATCTCCTCTGGACATAGTCCAATGTATCAGTGTTTACCAATGTCCTCCTTAACACTTCATAATCCAAACTTCATCTGTCGGATGCTTTTCTATGATTATGAAATAAGAGTTTATTAATGAAATTTAAGCTTTATTTCTTCCATATAAATCAATAAGTAAGTATTTTTAAGTGCCTAATTCATACTACACACTAATCTCATGACTGAAGGATAGAAAGACATAGATGAAGTGATGTCTGACCTCAAGGACCTTTGCTTCACCATGACATCAAGTATGACTTCTCAAAGACTATGTCAATGGACTACAAATTGAGGTCAACCTTTTCTTCATACTGAACAGGGCATAGTTTCAGTGATGGACTGTTTAGATGAAAAATACAACCAATTTAGCAACTTTATTCACATAATTCCAAATTATTTCCTCTAATGATTATACTAACAGAACCCTTGAACAGTGAATTGTTGTATCTGCCCACTTTTAGTCCTTCCAAACATCAATTTTCCCATCTTGTATTGCTAAATTGAAGAATCTGGCCCAAACCACAGGTTTGTTGTTTATTTTTAATCATTTCTCTGATTATGAATGTATTTTTAAATTGGTTATTGAGAATTTTTTTTCTTTTTTCAAAAACTTTTTTCCCATAATTTTTGATTGTCTGTGGGGAATGACATATGTTTGTATAAATTTTCTAATGGTTTTAGACAGTAAACATTTTATTAGAGAATTTCAATGAAAAGATCTATTCTGAATTGGCATATTTTCTTATACATAAATTTTAATTTTGAAAAAAAAACTTTTATTTTACATACTTGGGTCTACTTTGTATTTTATAATCTCTTCTATTTAGAGGCCAATTATAAATTTTGACACCCTCCCCTCCTTGTCAATTATGAAAGAGATAATCTCTCCCTTAATTTTCTGGGTCATGTGTCTTTACACTTGGCTAGTTTATTTGTTTTAGAGTGTTGTTTTATAAAACATAAGATGCAGATCTAAAATATTTTTTTTCACCAGACTCCAGTTTTTCCAGTAGCTTTTGGTAAATAAAGAATCTCTTTCTTTAGTGGTTTACATTCTTTGGTTTATTGTATACTAGACTTAACTGGGCATTTATTTCCAGGTCTTCCATAAATAGCACATTTCACTTATCTACTTTTCTATTTTTTATGAAACAACAGTTATTCTAGTTTTGCAAATTAGACTACTGTAAGGTCTGGTAGCACCAAGCTTCAAGAGGAGTGGTTATTTTTTATGATGTATTGATGCCCTGAAATTTCAAGTCTTACAATTCATTTTTTATTTTGTCTGCTCCTATAAATTATCTCAGCTCATTGACTAGTATAGCTGTAAATATATAAAGTAATTTGGACAGGATTTTAATTTTTACTATTTTTGAACAGCCCTGTGAATTAATTTAGAATAATTTTCCAGTCAATTGGGTCTTCTTTTATTTTTATTGAATTATTTTAAATTATATTTACCCAAGTTCTACATATTTACTAGGTAGGTGAATTCCTTCTTATTTAGTGGAATTTGTTATATTAAATGGAATATCTCTTCTTGAATTTTGTTTTTGACATAACTTGGTGATACAGTGAATAGATTGCTGGACCTTGAATCCTGAAACCCCTCATTTTAATCCAACCTCAGACACTTGCTAGCTGTACATCTTTGTGCAAATCATTTAACTTACCCTAGACTCAATTTCCTCATCTGTAAAATGGGGATAAGAATACCTTCCCAAATAATTACTTTGCATGGTTGTTGTAATGATAAAATGAGATGATATCTATTGAGCATTTTGTGAACTTTAAAATATTTAATTAATGTTAGTTATTATTATTTATTGAAAATCTAATTTTTATGGATTTATTGTGCATTTTCAAAAATTGTTTTGCATTCATATTGTCTAAAACATTTCATTTACATTTTAAAAAATCAATCATTTTTCCTTTTAAAAAATCAGTATATCTCCCTTTCCCTATAATAATGAAAAACAGGCAAAATTGACCCCAAAATCCCTCCAAAGTATCTGATAATGCATATGACATTGCACACAAGTGGTCTTTTACTTTCTTTTTTAAATAAAAAAAATAATCTAATTATTATTATTATTATTTTATTTTATTGTTTAATCTTTCACTTTCTAATGGGAAAATAGATGTGTGGAACACCTTTTCTTCTCCAAATCCAATATTATTTCTTGCAATTATTCTGGCTTCTCCTGCATTTGAATGTTAACTTTACATGACTCTACTCACCGGATTTGAGTGACAGTAGTGGGTTGCTAGAGAGAGCTGACTTGAGTCAGGACACTCTGGGGCCAATTTTTGCTTCTTACACTTATGGGCTATAACTCTGGGCAAGTCACTTCACATGTAATGTTCTTTCAGCCAGTAAAAGAGCATTTATTAAATGCCCATTAGGTGCCAGGTACTAGCTAAGAGCTAGAAAGAAAGGAATAGCCAGTCCTTAAATCAGCCAGTCAAGCTCACAGTCTAGTTAGAGAGACAATGTGCAGGCACTCATTTATAAATAAGATATAAAAAGGATATATTTTGGATAATCAAGAGAGAGGTGCTCAGATTAAGGAAAGGCTTCTTGCAAAAGTGGGACTTAACTGAGAGTTGAAGGAAGCCAAAGAAGCCAGGAAGCAGAGATCAGGATGGAGGACAGTCAGTGATAAAGCTGGAATTGAGAGATGGGATGTCTTATGTAAGGAAGAACAAGGAGGCCAGTGTCATTGAATTATACAATATAAAAGGGAAGTAAGATATAAAAGAAAACTGGAAAGGTAGCTGCACAACAAAAGCTTATTGAGATACAAATAGAGATAAACTTAGTTTTTAAAAATTTTCCAGGTGAGAGAAGTGTATATAAATGAATGTTCGGCTGATCCCTAGAAAGTGGGGTGAATTCCTGGATACCAAGGGAATGAATACAAACAATTTTATTAAAATGGCATGTGTATGTAACTCCTTGGTGATTAATTCAAAATTGTGTTATGGCCATCAATGTCATCTTTCCTCTAATCTTCCCTCAGAGACCACAGGGATTCCTCTGAAATGTGAGAATAGGGTGGGAAACCCCTATTGTCAGAGGAGAGCATCATAGTCATTCCTCACCAGTCTCTGTTCACCAGATCATAGGCCAAAGTGCAATAAAGTAGAGAGAATATTTCTTCAGAGTTACATGTGAAGTTCATGGCACAGAACCTAATTCTCTTGTCTTTATTTTTCTTCCTCTGGTGGGTTAAACTGGCAAGTATACACACTCCAATCATGACTAATGGTTGCTTTTCTGGAGCTATGGTGTGGGGCAAAACTTACTGAGAGGAACCACAGTGGGGGTAGAGGGGAAGGGAAGTCAAAACAAAAGAGTAACAGATACAATCTCGCATTCTCTTTTATAAATATTGGGATGGAAAACTGCTTCTTACGGTTAATGAAAAATTGACTCTTCACAGAATGGATAGAACAGGCCAAAAAGTCAAATCTGCTCCAATTTGTGGCTCCCAGGGTTTAGTGCAAATTTTGGGTTCATTTCAACTCCTGCCCATAACTTGGGTAACTGGAATAGGTAATCCTTGTAAAAGGTAATAAAAGAGAGTCAACAGAGGACTGTACTTCCAAGTTTGCTTAATTATTAGGTACAACATAGGGACATTTATCCTGCACAGTGTCTTGCTTCAGTATAATTTAGGAAGACATTTAACTTCTGGATACTAATTTAAAGCAAAATTCATTTATTGGATTAATTTTTGTTTGATCTGATTCAATTTACTCTTGGTTCCAATTTTAATTATTATTACTTCTCAACACAATATATTGTAGTTACAAAGTGATTTCAATTCCACTGCCATATAATTGGAAAATTTCAGTGTACTGTAAAAGCCACTAGATCTAATTATCCCCAAAAGGAAATAACTAAGAATATTCTGTTTTGAGAAGAACACTGTAAGAGTGTTCATATACAAACCATTCTCCAAATTTTGGATGACACTGCTAGGTGAGATCTTCTTCGTATTTATCTATTCTGATGATTTGAGTTTCAAGGTGTCATTTTAGTCACTAGAACAACATTCATCACCAACCACTAACAGTTGAGTGTTTTCTATGTGCAGTATGGTTTTCTAGACATCAGAAAAGTTACAATTATCTGTAGAAGGTATAGTTATAGAATTAAAGATTTGGAATTGGAAGGGACCTCAGACACCATATAAACCAACCCTTCTTCATTTTACAGTTGAGGAAACTGAGGCCTAGGGATATCTAGTGACTTGCACAAGGTCACACATGGAGGTAGTATTTGACATCAGGTCCTCTGACTCCTGAATTAGGACTACCCTTTTTCAGGTATTATTTAAGGGGAGATAACTACAGAGAAATAAAATCTAGCAATCATTCAAATTTTTACCCCTCAAAAAATTCCTTTAAAGATTTCAACTGCATAATTGATAGAAAGAGGGAATAAAGTTGACAAAAAAACTCTTCATGTATGCTTTGCCTCTCCCCACAGATTATTATTTTAAAAAATATTTTTGAGATATAGTTTTCTGGATAGTTATCCAATAATTCCAATTTGCTTCTTCTATCTCTGTGAGTTCTTTAGAGAATTCATGAATTGTAGGACCAGAACAGACCTTGGAAATTGATAGTGATGGGTAGTTTTAACCTTCAAAGTTAGCACCTCTAGTACCTTCTGGGAACCTCTCATTGTTGAGAAGCTACAAACAATTTGGAATTTTCAGGACTTTGTGTTTTGCTAAAATATGGAGCTTCTCTATCCAACTATGGGAAATAACAAGGAAGAAGCCCAATGTATACATCTGACTTATAGTTGGTGGGGTTTTTTTTGTTGTTGTTTTATTGCTATATTGTTTCCTGAATATCATAATCAACTAGGAACTTCCTAGTTACTTCCCCAAGAACTGTTATTAGGTTGGAGCTATTAGGTTGTTGTTAGGTTGGAGTTATTGAGTTCCTTTTTGGTCCTTGGAATTACATAAATCTCTAAAAAAAAAGACAAATGACTAGAAAGTTACAACTCTACTATTGTGCTAGTTAGAGATTATAATCATCATCCAACCCTGATGTATAGATTTTACTTACACAGGCTTGTATACCTCATATGTGAATAATCTGAAACATTAAAAGAATATAAAGGTGTGTCTTGGCGTCACACTCTATAATATAGTCGATGGAAACCTGAAATATTTTACAAATTATAAAAATGAGTAAGGAAATTTTCAAGGGATTTCAGTGCTATGGCTCTCAGTTACCCCTCCTCACCTCAAAATAGGTATAAATTTATTAACTAAACTAAAATGAAAATGACAACTAAACAAAGTGATAGCAAAGAAAACCCCATATGAAGAAGAACATCCCAGAGACAGAAGAAATGAACAAGTTAAAAAGTTTGTAATGAAGCTTTCAATGGAGTAAGAGAATGCCAGGACAAAAAAATGTTCACAAGGGAATTCTTCTTTAATGACTTCAATTAGAACCCTAGAAGAGAGAAGAGAGTTGCTATAAGAACCCAGATAGTAGTGGTAAGGCCTAATAAAATAACTAAAATATGAAATATAAAGTCTACTTGATTTAAAATAAATGTAAAGTAAAATTTGGATTGTAAAAATACAAAAGGAGAATGTGTGAGTGAGAACAGAACTTGGAATATTGTATCAAATCATGAAATAAATATTAAAACTCCAAACCAGTTATTATATAACAAGAAATATTCATGAAAATTTAAAAAAGAGTGAAAAATTGAAGAGATATGTAGAATGAAAAGCAACTGACCTAGGAAAAAGGTTAAGATGAATAACGCTTCTTTCATCAATTAAGGGATCAATTATGACTTCAGAAGAGTAATTCGAATCACACCTCCTCCCTTAGCAGAGAAGTGGTAGACTATAGCTGTGAAATGAGGCGTACATTGCCATACTGGATCAATGCATTGACTTTTTGGCTTTATCTGTATTAATTGTTAAAAGGCAAGTGTTTTATTGGAGAAAAGTGGTCATTCAGAAGTGACAATGCTGTTTAAAATCTCAATAAGACATTTCTAAATGAAAAAAAGAAATTGAAGAAATAAACATAAGCAAATTAGGCACAGGATTGGCTCTATGGAGAAAAGATATGATGTTTCCTTTAAAAACTTTAGGGACTTGAATATAGAAAATTGTTTGAAACAACTAAGCTTCAGTAAAGTAAAAAGGATGCAAAATAAACCCACAGATTCATCAGTCTCTCTATAACCTAAAACATAGGAGGAAAATAAAAAAAGGGACATGACATTTAAAATAACTACAAAATGAATAAATACTTGACTGTTAAGCTACTAAAGTGTAGCAGCAAGTACCCTAACATACACAGGGTGGCTGCCAACACAGTTTCTTAGATCTTCTCTAAAGGAAAACAACTCAAAATAGTTTAACAATCTTGCTTTAATCAAACATATGTCATTTACCTAGTTCAGGGGAAAAAAAAGGTCAGCACACTGAACTTCAGAGAATACAAACAAGTTACAAGCAGAAGTTACAAGCAGACAGAGAAACAGATTAGCAGAGAGGCTTCCAGCTCTCTGACCATTACATCCATACCGAGTCAGTTACCAGAGAGGGAAGCACCAACATCTGGGTTTTCAAAGCCAGGGGGATCAACATCTGCCCAGAGTCTCATCTGGTCAAATCACACAAATCTTCTCAAAGTGAGCCCCAAAGCAAAACCTCACATCAGGGTATATGTAACCTTCTCCTGCCTCAGAGAATGTCACAACCCTCTTGACCTACTGCCCAATCACAAAGCAACAAGGTATGGGCATTCCTGAAAAAACAAACCTCTTGCCACAAGCTCCAGGTGACCACATTCAGCCTATTAGGGGGCAGAGTATATTTTCAAATCAAGGAAGGTTCTCACAGTCACTTAGGCCTATCAAAGGGCCTAGGGTCAGGGAAAATCTTCAGATTCCCCTTCCCATAACATAAGGCTCACCCACAGGGCTTTTGTGAATTCAGTTACAAAAATATTTACAGGAGGAAAGGAAAAATTAAATAATTGAAGAAATAATTATGTATTAGCAGGTTAGACCCTGTATAAGTAATAGTGATATTACCTAAATTGTTTTAAAAAATTTAAAAATTGTTTTAAAATTTTTAAAAAATTGTTTAAAAAATTAAAAAAAAGATTTAGTGACTTTTCTCAAGAGGTTACATTATAGAAATATACAGAATAATCACAAATTTTATTTGGAGGAATAAAAGATCTACATCCTAAATGGGAAAAGTGAAAGCTATCTTCTCAATATTTTTCAGCTTCCCTTTATGTGTTGTTTTCCCCCTTCAGAATGTGAGCTTCTTGAGAACAAGTGTTTTCTATTCTTTCTGCTTTTACTGGTACTCCTAGCACTGAGCAGAGTACCTGCCACATACGAAGTGTATGATACATTCTTGTTGATTTGACTTCAATGAGTATTTGCTGATTGCCTCCTCAACCATTTTGCTGTTGATTATTCTTCCTTTAAAACTGCTTCCAACCATTTGTTTCCTTTCTTTTTCTTCATGTACTCTTCTCCCTCCATATTTTAAGGTCAAATATATTTTGGGAAAAAGTATGTATGAGTAAATTAATGAGATAGATTTGAGGGCAGATTAAGACTCTCTGAACAAGTGAATATGTATACATGTACAGGTTTGTACATCATTCTTGTCTTCATCTGCCCTATTTCAATGAATATTTGATAGAACTGTGGGATTCTGGGACAAGGAGGGTGAACATAAAACTTTATGAATAAATGAAAAAATTTAAAAATATACAAAACATGGAAAATTATTAAATATAAACATTTTACCACTTTTACTCAGTTCTTTTGGCAAACCAAATGACCACTTTGCTCTTGCTTTACATGGCTTTATTATTTTATTTTTCTCTTAAATTAATTTGTATTCATACATTTTGTCCTGTAACAGATGCAACCCAATAGTACTTCCATTCCAAAGCACATTCTTAGAAAACAAGTCAATAAAAACCACCTATAGAGTGATTGGGCATAGTAGGGTTCACTTGCTATTTTTGTTTTTGTCAAGGCTCGTTAACAGAAAAGAAGGATATAACATTTAATTTTGAAAAGTTTCTTACCCACATGGTTCACTGTATTTGACCTGAATTTTGCATCTTCATTTACAATGTTGGAATCTTTTGATTCTTTTTGTACACTTTTCTTAACTTTGCCTTAATTCATGCCAACCTTCCAAGTTTCTCTGAATTCTTCATATTTGTTATCTTGGTGACAGAATTTAAAGTCTTCTATAAATGGCTTCATGTACTGTAGTTTATTTAGTCATTTCCTAAATAGTAGGCACATGTTTTATTTCTTGATTTTTATCATTTTAAATGCCAAAAAGATAGTGGTGAAGGTAGCAGTAGTAAGTTGTGGATAGTGGGGAATATATTTTTTAAAAGCATAAGAAGAGATAATTAATACAATATTATAATGAACAGAAAAAAAAACCAACTTCAGAAGACACAAGCCATAACTTTTTTGGTACCTTGCTAAATTTAACATGCAGCATTGCAAAAGTCTTAGTGTAGTTTTAAGCTGTTAAAGTTTACTGTACATAAGAGAAAGTCACCATTAAATATATAGTTCTCTTTTTCTTCTCTTGGCATACTGCATTGTACATGTTTATTGATAATTAAATTGCATTTATAGAAGACTTTATAATGTTTTCAAAGTGCTTTACATGTTATTATAATTGATAAAAAATCCCTCTGAAGGAGATGCAATTTATCTGCTTTACAAACAAGGGAAATGACACATAAAGAAATTAAGTAATTTGTCCAAAGACACACAGAATGTCTGAGTCAGGATTTGAATTAAGGTCTTCCTTTATCAAAGTTCACCACTTTATGCTAATTATTTCTATGATTTTTATTCATTGTGCTAATGCTGTTATAGACCTATGGATCAGTTTTTGCATTTTTAACTTGCTTAGGTTACAAGCCCTTTAGTGGAATCATAGGACAATTGGCAACTTTTCTTAGAAAATTTTAAAATGTTTCACTGTGGGGTGGCTAGGTGGTGCAGTGAATAGAGAGCTGGCCATGGAGTCAGGAGGACCTGAGTTCAAATCTGGCCTCAGACACTTGACAAACACTACCTATGTGAATTTGGGCAAGTCACTTAACCCCAATTGCCCTCCAAAAAGCAAAAACAAATATTTTTCTGAATGGTTGAACCAATTCACAGATCCATCATAATAAATTAGTGTGTGTCTTCCCATATATTGTCCAACATTGGATTTTGATATTTTCTGCCAATTTTCTTATGTAACTTTTTCATTTTCTCTTCTCACATTGATGACTATTACATATATGCTTAATATAGTATTAAAACCTCCCTGTTACAGAATGTATCTCAGTGATAGTCACCACCTTGGCAGGTAACGATATTTTTTAAAATTTTTAATTAATTAAATTTTTTTTGTAAGGATAATTTTTAAAAATTCTGACCTTGATTCATTGAAGAAATCTCTAAAATTTTGTTTTATTGAACATGTTGATTCAAAATTTTTCTAAATTAATCCCATTTTATTGAATACTAAGAGACAATTTGGGGAAGCAACAGAATAAATGATTTTGTTTTCCTCAACTTTCCATTTAGAATTTTTCATATACCTTCAAAAAGATATTTTATTTGAGTTTATGTCCTATTACATACAATAAATTAAGTTCTGAAATTACACTACTCTCTTTTTGTGGTGCTATTACTAGTTAATATATATCTTAAATCTTAGGTAGGAAATTCTTAGAACATAGATCTGAAACCAAATATCATGTGGATCAGCCTATACCACCTATAAGACCATCAGTATCAGTATCAGTTTAGCAGTATCAGTATGAGAGGTATTTGATAGATGAGTCAAGTGACATTCAGAAAAACTGAATGAATTAAATAAGTTCTCATACTTAGAAAGTGGTCACGTAAAAAAGAAACAAACCAAAAAACCCTCTGGATTCTTTCAACTGCCGTCTTAAAAGTTATGAAAAAAAATAGTTGCTGGGGTGTTTTATTTTTAAACAATATTTGAAAATTATCATGGACTTTATGTATGATATTATATTTTGATTTATATATTGAGCAATTTTTATTGTAGGAAAAAATGGAAGTAAGCAAGGCAGAAATGCAAAAATCTCATTCTTACCAACTCTATCCAGTAGTGTGTTTGTGAAATCTTCCTAAGTTTATACCTTAACTTCTTACCCTACTTAAATTTTTTTTTTCATTTTATTTTATTTTACTGCTTTTTGGATGGGGGAAGGCAGGGCAATTGGGGTTAATTGACTTGCCCATGGTCACACAGCTAGTAAATATTAAGTGTCTGATGATAGATTTGAACTCAGGACCTCCTGACTCCAGGGCTTGTGCTCTATTCACTGCCCAATCTAGCCTCCCCTTCTCTTGGTATCCATTCAAAAAACTGAGAAATCCATAATCTCAAAAAATACTTCTAGGATTATGGCAAGGGGGATCCAAAAATATATCAAAAGCTAAAAATGGTAGGTCAGAGTCAATAAGTTGTAATAATAAATCCAATAACATGGATAAATAAAATATTTTGCTGTTTTTCAGTTGTGTTCAGTCATGTCTGACTCTTTGTGACCCCACTTGGGTTTTTTTTTTGGCAAAGACAATAGAGTGGTTTGCCATTAACTTCTCCAGTTCATTTTACAGATGAGGAAACTGAGACAAACAGGGCTAAGTGACTTGCTCAGGGTCACAGAGTTAGTAAGTGTCTGAGGCCATATTTGAATATAGAAAGAAAATCTTCTTGACTTCAGGCCTGGTACTCTATCTGGTGTGCCACCTAGCTGCCCAAATATAACATAGGATGAAACATATAGGATTAGAAAGAAATAATAGGATATCAATTCATGTGAATAAATAAATGAGTGAATATTTATGAAGCCCTTTTGCTTGGCATCTAGTAAATGCTTAATATATGCTTCATGACTTTTTACAAAACACTGTGCTAAGCACTTGAAATAAAAATAGAAAAGTAAGACTGCTTCTGTACTCAAAGACCTTACTCTCTAATGGAGGAGACTTTACATTTGAAAAAGATATTGGGGTTTTAGTGAATAAGGTGAGTGGTGTAAACCTTGGAAATCAAAAAAAGCAAATATTTCACTGACTATAAGTTTTACTAAGGGATCTATAGCATCCAAAATAAGAACAAACCTATATGATTTTATTTGGTTCTATGTGGCACTTTTATGGAACCACAGAGACAAATGGGTATAATTAGAGAATAACCAGGATGATGAGAACACTAGAGATCATAATATACAAGACTGGCATGCCTTTGAACTCCTGAAAGCTTAGTTTTGCCTTTCATTTTTTCCTTCCACAAATGCAATTATATTCAATTAGAGACACTAGAGGGATTGGCCTGCAGAAGTCACCTCCTTTGAGTATGTAGAGTTTTGTCTTCCCAGATGAAGATTTGGTAAACTTGCTTTCAGGAAAGTCCAATGGAAGTCTTGCTCTAAACTTTACAGGATACATAAGCATGAACTCCCTATTTCCAGTCTATTTATTTTGTGGAAAAGATTGGGGGTGAGGAGAGCCAATATATTGAAAAAAGTGTAGGGACTAACCTGAGCTCTCCCAAATTCACCTCCAAACAGTTTTAAATCATGACTCAAAACAAATTCTTCAGTGGAAGAACCCACAAAAGGATGAGGTGAAGCAATTTTCTAGCCAAAGAAGACTAAAAAGGGTGGCAGGAAGGGTGTGTTACACTGAGTGAGAGTGGAGCAGAATACAGTGCAGGCAACATTGGGAAAGAAAGATCTCAAGAGTAAACTGAATCAGAAGCAACACCTTCAGAGCTCTCAGTTCACAGATGGTAAGGCAGTTAGACAACTGGTAGAAAGAAAATTATAGGAGTTCTTTTGCTGGAAAGGGGGGAAGGACTCTTGAGTATTATCCATACATTGATTCAAGTCACAGTACCAGAGTGAGGAAAAACATTAGCTTGTGCTAGCAGGGGAGTGAGAACTCTGGTAACAGTTCCAGGAAAGAAATAAGTACATGAGATTACTTACAAATCAGAGCACAAGTCAGTAAAGCAGTAAACACACCTCTCCTTAGATCATATCACCTTAGGAGATCTGAGAACTTGCAGACACCCAGCACTAACTCTGAAAAAAGCTGCATAAAAAAACTCTGAAGCTAGAGACAGTAATCCCCCAACCCTGAAGATGTCAACTTAAACATAAAGTTAAAAGTCAAGAAATAGGCTGGAAATATTAGGAAACAGCAACTAAAATATGACCACAAAATGTTACTATGGTGAGAGGGAAGATAAGAACACAAACTCAGAAGAAGTTCACAAAGTAAAAACTTAAATCCAAAACCTCAAAGAAAAATGTGAATTGTAGGAGCAGAGACAAGATGGGGGAGTAAAAGCAGGAACCAACCACCTCCAATACTTGTAAAAAATGACTCTAAACAAATTTTAGAGTTACAGAACCCACAAAGTGACAGAGAGAAAGAAGTCTTCCACTGAAGGCATCTTGGCAGGCCAACAGAAAGGTCCATTGCACAGAGCTGGCACTTGAGCACAGTCGTGTGTGAGAAACACTCGCCCAGACTCATGGCCCAGACCAGTGGCACAAACTGGCCAGAGCAGACTTCAGGACAACGAATCACCAACAGCTGTGGTGGTTTCCAGTCTTCTCAAGCCATAAACACCAAAGAGAAAGTAAAAGGTCAGTGGGGAACCCTGTTGATCCAGGGTGAGAGTATAGCATGATCTGGCTCTTGCCCCTGGGGCAAGAGGTACACTACAGTGTGTTAGCTGCAGCTGCTGCCACGTGGCTGCCTCTGGAGCTCCTGCTCTACAAAAGCTTGACCAAGCAACCATTCAGAGGGTAATTGCTCTTTCTTTGACCTTCTTGGATTTGGGTGGCAGTCTTGGGTGGTGGTCCTGTGGTGAGGTACGCCAGTGTGACTGATCTTCTGGTGGCTGGAGAGAGGCTACCCTCCTGATAACTCTGACGGCATCTCTGGCAGCAGCTACACAACCCCCAACGATTTGGGAGGCAGCTCTCTCCACTCTGGAAGCAGAGTTCTACCACAACAAAGAGCTCAAAAGTCAAGTAATTGGCTGGCAAGAAGAACAAACAGAAGAAGCACAATCAGACTATAGAATCCTTTTTTGGAGAGAAAGAGGACCAAAACATGGAACCAGAAGAAGACAACAAAGTCAAAGCTCCTGCATCAAAAGCTTCCAAGAAAAATATGAACTAGTTACACACTATTGGGGAGCTCAAGAAGGATTTTGAAAATCAAGTAAGAGAAGTATAGGAAAAATAGGGAAGGGAAATGAAAATGATGCAAGAAAATCATGAAAAGCAAGTCAGCAGCCTGCCTGAAAAAAATAACATCTTAAAAAATAGACTAACTCAAATGACAAAAGAAGTCCAAAAAGCCAATGAGGGGAAGAATGCCTTAAAAAGCCAAATTGACCAGATGGAAAAGTAATTTAAAAAGCTCACTGTAGAGAATAATTCCTTCCAAACTAGATTTGATCAAATGGAAGCTAATGACTTTATGAGAAATCAATATACTATAAAACAGATCCAAAAGAATGAAAGAATAGAAGGCAATGTGAAATGTCTCAATTGGAAAAACCACTGACCTGGAAAATAGATCCAGGAAAGACAATTTAAAAATTGTTGGGCTACCTGAAAGCCATAAAGAAAAACAACCTAGACATCATATTTCAAGAAATTCTCAAGGAAAATTGCCCTGATATTCTAGAACCAGAGGCCAAAATAGAAATTGAAAGAATCCACTTATCTTCTCCAGAAAGAGATCCCAAAATGAAAACTCTCAGGAATTTGTTGTTGAATTGTTTTAGTCATGTTGACTCTTCATGACCCCAAATGGGCTTTTCTTGATAAAGATACTCCAGTGGTTTGCCATTTCTTTCTCTGGCTCATTTTACAGATTTCAAACTGAGTCATACAGGGTTAAATGACTTGTCCTGGGTCACACAATTAGTAAGTGTCTGAGGCTCGATTTGAACTCATGAAGAAGAATCTTCTTGATTTCCAGTCTAGGGCTGTATCCACCATACCACTAGCTGCCCAGGAAATTATAGCCAAACTCCAGAACTCTCATGCTAAGGAGAACATATTGAAAGTTGTCAGAAAGAAGCAAATCAAATACCATGGAATCATAGTTAGAATAACACAAGATATATAATCTAAATTTTTATAGCAGCTCTCCTAGTGGTGGCAAAGAACAGGAAATTGAGGAGAAGCCCGTCAAATGGTGAATGGCTGAATGAGTTATGGTATATGCTTGTGATGGAATGCTTTGTTTTATAATAAATGATGAGCAATGTAATTTCAGAAAAACCTGACAAGAGTTATGAATGAAGAATTACAAGAAGTGAAGTGAGCAGAACCAGGAGAGCATTGTACATAGTAACAGCAATATGTACTGATGATCAACTCTGAAGATGCTGTTGCTCTGATTGAGACAAAGATTCAAAACAATTCTGAAGGTCTTATGAAAAATGCTACCCTCTTTCAAAAAGATAACTTAATGAGAGGGGTGGCTAGGTGGCGCAGTGAATAGAGCACTGGAGTCAGGAGGACTCTAAGTTCAAATCTGGCCTCAGACACTGAAACAAACAAAAAAATTAGCCATGTGGTCTTGGGCAAGTCACTTAACCCCAATTGCCCTCCAAAAAGCAAAAAAAAAAAACCTGATGAAATCGGAAAGTATGTTGAAGCATTTTTTAAAAATTTACACCATTTTCCTACTATTTTTGCAACATGGGCTAATATGGAAATATGTTTTGCTTTATTTCACCTGTATAATGGATACCATTGTGGGGTGGAGTCAAGATGGCAGAGTAGAAGCAGGACCTCCCTGCTGCTCTGGCTTCCACCTTCCCCAATCCATGTAAAAAGGGGACTCTAAACAAACTTTGGAGCTGCAGAACCCACAAAATAACACAGAGAAGCTAACCTCCCACTGAGGACAGCCCAGCAGGCCAGCAGGAATTGGCTAGTGCAGTGCTCTGGTAGCCAAGCCCAGCCCCACACCGAGGCTTTAGCCCCAGGGTGGGCCTGACCAGCCGCTGGCTGGAGGGACTCCAGATCAGCAGCAGCTGTGGCCATTTCCAGATTTATCAACACATAGAGGTGTAAGACAAAGTGACAGGTCAGTGCAGTCTGAACTTTGGGACCCAGCAAGTGGGAGTGCATGGCTTTTGTCCCCAGGGTGAGAAGCTGCTGTGACACCAGCACAGCCAGCTAGCAACATGTGGCAGCTTCAGCTCCTGGCCTGCAGAGTGTAGGGGAACCAAGCACCAATCTGAGGAATATTCACTCTTGCTTTAACCTGCTTGGATCTGGATTGCAGTCTAGGCTGGAGGTCCTGGGGAGTGTGTCCAGCTTGCCAGAGCATGTGGAGACCTCAGAGAGGGCACCCATCTAATACCTATGGCAGCTGAGAAAACCCCAGCATTTGGGCCAAAAGCTCCCCTGTCTGGTGGCAGAGTCCTACTGTGGCAAAAAGGACAGGGGTCAAGTGATTGAGGGGTGACATGACCAGGCAAAGGAAACAAAGCAGACAGAAGATTCTGACATTAGACTCCTACTTTGGGGACAAAAAGGAGCAAAGCATGAAACAGGAGAAAGACAGTGAAGTCAGAATTCCTGCACCAAAAGCTTCAAAGGAAAATACAAGTTGGTTACAAGCCATAGAGGACTTTAAGAAGCAGATAAGAGAAGTGGAGGAAAAATTGGGAAGAGAAATGAGAACAATGAAATTATGAAATGAGAGTCAACAGCCTGACTTAGGAAAATAATACCTTAAAAACAGACTGACTCAAATGGCAAAGGAGGCTCAAAAAGGCAATGAGGAGAAGAATGCCTCAAAAAGTCGAATTTGCCAGATGGAAAAAGAATCTCAAAAGCTCAATGAGGAGAATCATTGCTTCAGAATTAGATTGGAGCAAGTGGAAGCTAATGACTTTATGAGGAATCAAGATGCTGTTAAACAGATTCAAACAAATGAAAGAATAGAAGGCAATGTGAAATATCTCATGGGAAAAACCACTGACCTGGAAAATAAATCCAGGAGAGATAATTAAAAAAAAAATTATTGGAGTACCTGAAAGCCATGATTAAAGTAAGAACCTAGCAATCATCCTCCAGGAAGGTCTCAAGGAAAACTGTCCTGATGTTTTAGAACCAGAGGGCAAAATAGAGGTTGAAAGAATCCACTGATCACCTCCTGAAAAAGATCACAAAATGAAAAATCCAAGGAATATTATAGCCAGGTTCTAGAATTCCTGGATTAAGGAGAGAATGTTACAAGCAACCAGGAAGAAACAATTTAAATATCGAGGAAACACAATCAGGATAACCCAGGATCTGGCAGCTTCTACACTGAGGGATCGAAGGGCTTGGAATAGGATATTCCAGTGGGCAAAGGAGCTGAGATTAAAACCAAGAATCACCTACCCAGCAAAATAGACTGCCATGTTTCAGGGGAAAATATGGTCATTCAGTGGAAAGAGGACTTTCAAGCATTCTTGATGAAAAAAACAGAGTTGAATAGAAAATGTGACATTCAGATAAAGGAAGCAAGAAAAGCATGAAAAGATAAACAGGGAAAAGAAATCATAAGGAATTTATCAAAGTTGAGCTGTTAACATTACTACATGGAAAAACAATAATTGTAACTTAAACTTTTCTCAGTAGTTGAAATGAATAGAAACATATATATACACACATACACACACACACACACACACACACACATATATACCGTGTTTCCCTGATAATAAGACACTGTCTTATTATTTTTTTTGGACAGAAAAACACCAGAGGGCTTATTTTCAGGGGAGGGCTTATTTTAATGAACATTGACAGCAATTTTAATAAACAGGTAAATGTGAACAAAAAAATGTACCTTTATTCAATAAGCAAATCACTGGGGAAGAACAGGATGACGTGCTCACTGCTGCAGCTCTGATTGGATGCAGCTCAGAGCGCGGCCTGTGTAGCGTGTAGCGCAGGGGATCACCTTCACTACAGTAGCAATCTCAATAGGGCTTATTTTCGGGGGAGGGCTTATTTTAGAGGAATCTTACACAGTAAGGGGAGGGCTTATTTTCTGGATAGGTCTTATTATCGGGGAAACATGGTATCTATGTTTATATATGAGTGTAAAAAAATAATGGATACCATTTTGTTTGCCTTTTCAGGGAGTGAGACATGTTTGGGAGGGGAGAGAGTATTCAGAATTCAAATTACAAAAAAAGAATGTGAAAAATAAACAATAAATTTATTTTTTAAAGTAAATATATATGACATAAAAAAGTTGTTTTATAATGGATAATAAGTCGGCTAATCCTGAGTATAGAGGAGATGCAATTGTCAGTGATGACACCAACATGAAGACTCCAGACAGCAGCATTAGAAAGATGGCTCCAATATGTACAAGTCAAGAGGACTTTTAGAATTCTAAAGGGAAGAAATACCTGAATTTAGAATATCTGATTTTCCAGTATGAGTGAAAATTGGAAAAAAGAAATTCCTGATTTAAAGAAGGATTACATATATTTCTAAATTTTTATATATTTTTGTTTTTTAATCATTTGTCTCTTTATGATTTTTTTTTTTTTGCTTTTTGGAGGGGGGAGGGAAGAGTAATTGGGATTAAGTGATTTGCCCAAGGTCACATGGCTAGTTATTTTGTTTGTTTAAATGTCTGAGGCCAGATTTGAACTTAGAGTCCTCCTGACTCCAGTGCTCTATTCACTGTGCCACCTAGCTGCCCCTCTTAATTATTTGCTTAATCAAATTTGTGGCATTATCCTTTTAAAACATTATTGATCACTTTTAGTTTTATGTATCATTTATTTCTTAAATGATGTCTTCTGTTGCTTCCCCCCCAAATATTCTCTCTTAACAAATATTATATTTTCAAATTTATTTTTTTCTTATTAAAAAAAATGTGTTTCAAATTCTCTCCCTCACCCTCTTCCCTCATGCACTGGAAATAAAATCAAAACATCCATTATAAATGTGAAGTAATGCAAAATATAATTCTGTATATTACACAAAGCAAGAAAAAACAAGGAAGAAAATGATACTTCAATTTACACTCAGGAGTTCATCAATTGTAGCATTGATGGCAGATAGCATTTTTCATCATGGCTCCTTTGAAATTGTATTGGATCATTGTATTGACCTGAACAGTCAATTCCTTACAGTTAATTATCATCATAATGTTGTTTTTACTGTGAACAATGATCTCTAGTTCTCACTTCACATTGCATCAGTTCATATAGGTCTTGCTATGTTTATTTTTTCAAACCACTCTCTTGTCATTTCTTATTGCACAATAGTAAAATAATATTCCATCACAACCATATGCCACAAGTTATTCAATCATCCCCTAATGGATGAGCACCTCCTCAATTTTCAATTCTTTGCCACCCCAAATAGAACTGCAACAAAAATATAAGTCCCTTTTGTGTTCCATTTCCTTTTCCCTGGATCTCTTTGGGGGTATAAACCTAACAGTATTTCTGAATCAAAGAGTATACATAGTTTTGTAGGTCTTTGGTCATAGTTCCAAATTGTCCCACAGAACGATGTGACCAGTATACACCTTCAAAAAATGGTTTATTAGTTTACTTACTTCACTTTATCTCCTCCAGAAGTTGTCATTCCTGATAGGTGTGAGGTGGTGCCCTGAGTTGTTTTAAATTTCATTTCTCTTATCAATAGTGCTTAGAATAAGTTTCTTGTATGAATACAGTTCTGATTTCTTCTCCTGAGAATTGCTTTTTCATATCTTTTGACCATTTATCACCTGGAGAATGGCTCTTATTTTTATAAATTTGACTAAGTTCTCTATAGGATTGAGGAATGATACATTTATCTAAGAAATTTGCCCTTAATTTTTTTTAAGGCAATTAGGTTTAAGTAACTTGCCCAAGGTTACACGGCCAGGTTTTTTCCCCCCTGTGGGTATTAAGTATCTGAAGCCGGAACCGATCCTGGGTCCTCCCAACACCAGGCTGGCTATCTTACTCACTGCACCACCTACCCGCCTCTGCCCTTAATTTTTTTAATATTACTTCATTGTCTATGACACATTTGGCAAAATGTCATTTCTCTGTTTATCTCTTTTAAATAGAAATTTTTGCCTTTGCTTTGTCTCAGATCATGAGTGCTACCCTTGTCTTTTTTACTTTAGCTGAAGCATTATAGATTCTGTTCTAGCCCTTTTTAAAAACTGTTTCGAGTGTGTCTCTTATTATATATATATTTGAATTTTAGTTACTAATCCATTCTGCTCACCACTTTAGTTTTATGTGTGAGCTCATTACATTCCATTCATTTATGATTATGATGTATTTCCCTAGATCCTACTTTTCTTCTTTCTATCCTCTTTATTTTTCTACTACTGTCTTTTCTAAAAAGTTTGCTTTGCTCCTGACCACTGCCTCCCTCATTCCAGCCTCCTTTTAATCACCACCACCAATATCTCTGATTTTTTTCCACTATTATTTCCCTATTGGTTAAGAAAGATTTCTATGCCCAAATAAGTGTGTGTGTGTGTATTCTTACCTCTTTGAACCAATTTCAATGAGATAGAGGTTCAAGCATTGCCCAACATCCCCTCATTTCCCCTCCCCTATAAAAGTTCTTCCTTACATGTCTCTTATATGATAAAATTTTCCCCATTCTACATCCCTTCTACCTTTCTCCCCATGAATCCTCTGCCAGCCCTTTTTATTTTGCCTTAAATCTTTCACATCAGAGTCTTTTATAATAGTTTGGTCTTCTCATTATATAATTAAAGTATTTAAGCCCCACCTTAAATATTTTTCCTTCCAATGAGAAGTCTGAATTATTGAAAATGTTTTTTTTTTTTTACTTATTTGGTCTTTTTGATGTCCAATGAAATCTCAAAAATCTTTTCCAGCAATTCAAAAGCATCAATCCTGCAGCACTCAGCTTTCCTTATAGTCCAGCTCTCATAGCTACTTATTGCTACTGGAAAACCATAGCTTTTCCTACGTGGATCTTTGTCAGCAAGTGCATTTCTCTGTTTTTTTAGTGTGCTATTCAGATTTGCCAAAGGAACATCTTTTAATTTCATCAAACTCTGGTATTTGGCTCTAATGTTCCTGGGAGTTTTTATCTTCGGATCTCTTCCAAAAGGTGATCAGTAGATTCTTTCCATTTCTACTTTACCCACTGGTTCTACAATATCAGGGCAGTTTTTCTTTGTAATTTCTTAAAGTATTATGTCTATGCTCTTTTTTTTTAATCATGACTTTCAGGTAATCCAATAATTCTCAAATTATCTCTCCTTTATCTGTTTTCCAGGTCAACTGTTTTTCATATGAGAATGTTTCACATTTTCTTCTATTTTTCTTTATTCTTTTGACGTTTTTTGATACCTTGGAAAGTTATTAGCTTATACTTGTCTAATTATAATTTTTAAGAAATTATTTTCTTCATTGATCTTCTGTACCTTCTTTTCCATTTGGACTATTCTTCTTCTTAAAGAGTTCTTTGCTTCAAAGAATTTCTGTGCCTCTCTTCCCATTATACCAATTCTGTTTTCAAGGTATTATTTTCTTCACTGTTTTATTTGTTCCCCTTTTATCAAGCTGTTAATTTTCCTTTTTAAATTTTCTTGCATTACTCTCATTTCATTCCCCAATTTTTCCTCTACCACTTTAACTCTTTCAAGAATTCTTATTCAGTTTGGATGCACTTAGCATTTTCTTTGAGACTTTGATTATAACTGTTTTCACATAATTGTCTTCTTCTGAGTTTATGTTTTGTTCTTTCCTGCCACTACAGTGGCTTTTTATGGTCAAGTTCCTCTTTGCTCATTTTCTAGCCTATCTCTTGTCTTTGAATGTCATGTTGAAGTTAGCTTCTGCTCATCTGGGAGTGAGGAAGCACTATCTTAAACTTCAGGGCCTTTTATACTGCTCTTTTTAGAGGTAATTCTGGGAATTTGCAAGTTTTTGATTCTTCCAAGATGTATGATCTGGGGAAAATCCCTGCGCTTCTGGTCTGAGCTCTGATCTTTCCCCTGATCTTCTATAGTTACAAGTGTTGGTGTTATTCCTCACCTTACAGGACCTCTGCTCCCTTATAACTAACCACAAGCACTCTTATTTGCCCTTGAACTGTGACCCAGAGCTACTTGTGGGCAATACAATTTCCAATGAGTGGCAGCTAAACCCAGAATTAACAGTCTCCTGTAATAAATTTCTGACCAATCAGTCAACCCCCTTAGAATCTTTGGGTGGAGAGCCATCAAGGCTGCTGCCATCACTGTCTCACATGCACAGCTGCCTCCAGGATCCATGGATGTTATTCCTGTGATCTGGGCTGCCCACTCCAAATGACCTCTTAAGTTCTTTTAAGCTGGAAAATGTCTCATTTTTTGATCTTTCGTTGGCTCTGCCACCCCAGAATTTGATTTGAGGAATTATTTTAAAGTGTCTGGAGGGTAATATTGGGAAAGGTCAACTGAATGGCTACTTCTGATCCACCACATTGGCTCCACCCCAAAAGACAATTAAACAAAATAGTTCAACAAAATTATTCAATGAACTTTTTTTGTACACTTAAACCAAATTTGATCATTCAAATTATAGTATCAAGTTAGTGTTATTATATTACTCATTTCATTATTTTCCTGGTTCTATTCAATTCACTCTGCATAAGCTATTCCCATGTATTTTCAGTGTTCTTTGAAATGAAATAGAAGAAAAAAGTATTCATTAAGCACTTACTATATACCAAGCAACATACTAACTGCTGGGAATTCATGTGAAAAATATTATAGTCCCCTGTCTCATAGTGAATAAAACAACAAATATAAGAGAATTTAGTTGCAATGTGAATGGGGAAACCATTATGTCTTTAGAGTGAGGAAGCAAGAATGATGGCAAGACTTAGGGGTCTTTCATGTACCTAATAGGAAGAAGAGATTCTGGAGAGAATCTGAGTGGGTAGGGATTAGACTGATTCATTGGGAAAAGATCCTGGTGCTACCAACTGGGATTTGCCTTCTAGCACCCCATGGTATTTTCTGGATAAGTATGGCATATATGTGGTTTACATGTATTATCTTCCCATGTAAAAATTTGTATAGGTTAATCTTATTAATTCCTTAATGATTTCTCAATCATGTTTAATGTTTTTATGCTTCTCTTGAATTTTGTGTTTGAATGTTAAATACTCTCTTTAGCTCTGATCTTTTCTCAGGAATGGCTGAAAGTTGTCTCATTAAATGTCTACTTTTCCCTCATAGGATTATACTCAGTTTTGCTGGTTAGGTTATTCTTGGTTGAATCCTCACTAATTTGCATTAAAAATCACATTCAAATACCTCTGTTACTTTAGAGTGTTAGCTATTATATCTTGTGTGATCCTGACTATGGCTTCATGGTATTTGGATTTTTTTTTTCTTTCTGGCTACTTGAAGTATTTTCTCTCCCATCTGAGAGCTCTGGAACTTGGATATAATATACCTGGGAGATTTAATTTTGAATTTCCTTTAAGAGCTGACTGGTGGAGTCAGTTTCTATTTTGCATGCTATTTCTAAGATATCTGGGCAGTTTTCCTCTTTAATTTCTTGAAAGCAGATGTCTAGGTTCTTTTTTTGATCGTGACTTTCTGGTCATCCTGTAATTTTTTTTTTCCATTTTAGAGACTTTATTCCTACAACCATAGATGGCTTGAGGGATTTTTCAGCCTCAGTGACAGTGCAATGGAGGCAGGAAAGAAACCTGAGAGCAGCACAAATTCTAGCAATGGCCCCTCACTCTTCCTGACCTGGAGACATCATGGGGCCCTGAGGGTTTTTTTTTTTTTTTGTTCCAGGGAGAAAACATCAGTGGGGTCCAAGAAAATGGAAGGGTTGCAATTCTTCCAAGTGGTGAAACTAATAGGTTTCTGGTCAGTGGCCTCTGGAATTTGTGGACATGCTTTCCCTGTCCTGATGCCTCCACCAGTAAGGAGAGCAGGATTTTGCTTTTGTTTTCCTTTGTTTTCACCTTTTGCAAACTGTCAATAAGGAACAATTTCTAAAGACAGATCTAAGGTAAGTGTTGGCATTCCTGCGGAAGGGCCTATGACCCAGTCCTGATGAATATGAACCGAGCACCTGCTCTCATTCCCAGGGCTCCAGCTCCCTTCCCACCCTCTACTCCCCTCCATCACCTGACTCTGGCAGAGGCTCCAGCTCCTGGCAAGGCCTAAGGAAGGGGTCCAGCCTGTCCTGTGCCCTGGCTGTCAAAGACAGAAGGTGCTAGGCCCTGCCCCACATCTCCTGGCTCTGAGGATGTAAGCTACATCTCCTGTTAGTATGCCTGGGTGATGGTTGGCAAGGGGTGGAGAGTTGGACACAACTTTGGACTGTCAAGCAGGGATGTCTGGAGAAGGAGCTATGGGTGGAACCTTGTTTTATAGGACTGTCTGGCAATGGTGGCTGATGACAGTCTGGTCAGCTACAGTGGATGTGTCCCCCAGGTCATGGTCATTCTGTGCGATCTTCCTCAGTACCCACCTCATGCTCTTCCCTGACTGTGTTTTGGGCAAGCCAGATGCATTCTGGATGTAATCCAGGGTGGCAATAGGGCTGATTTTTTCTCTAACCTGCTTCTTGAGCTCCTCAGTGAGGGTGGGGGTGAAGCTATGGCCCTCCCGGAGAGTGACAAAGCAAAGCAGTAGAGATACTCGCCCTTTATGGGACGGGGGTGGCTGACCGCCGCTGCTTCGGCGATGGCCTTGTGCTCTACCAGCGCCAACTCCACTTCTGCTGTGCTCAGCAGGTGACCAGACACATTTAGCATGTCTTCAATCTGGCCTGTGATCCAGTATAATAGCCATCTTCATCCCGAAGACAACCATCCCCTGTTACATAATAGCCTGGGAATTTCCAGAAATAGGTGGCCTCAAAACGCTCATGGTTCCCATAGACAGTATGCATGATCCCAGGTCAGGGCTGCTTGAACACCAGGTAACCTTCTGCTTGTCCTTCCAGATCCTGCCCGGACTCGTTCAAGATGGCTGGCACCACACCAAAGAATGGGAAAGTCACAGAGCCTGGCTTCATGGGTGTGGCACCAGGGAGAGGGGTCAGCATATGGCCACCTGTCTCTGTCTGCCAGAAGGTACCCACAATAGGGCAGTGCTGGGCTCCCACCACGCGGTAGTACCATAGCCAGGACTCTGGATTAATGGGTTCACCCACTATCCATAATGCCCGCAAGGATGCCCGACTATACTTGGTGACGGGCTCATCCCCAAACTTCATGAGCCGGCGGATAATGTAGAACTTGGTCACCTTGTACTTGTCCACAATATTCCAGAAGTGGCTCACATCAGGGTACGTGGGGATCCCCTCAAACAGGACACTTGTAGCCCCATTAGCCAGAGGCCCATAGGTGACATAGGAGTGCCCAGTGATCCAGCCAATGTCTGCTGTGCACCAAAACACATCATCCTCTTGGAAGTCAAAGACATACTTGAAGGAGGTAGCCGTGTAGAGCATATATCCCCCTATTGTGTGCACCACTCCCTTGGGCTTGCCAGTGGAGACACTGGTGTAAAGGATGAAGAGTGGGTCCTCTGTGTTGCATCACTCAGGTTCACACTCCTCCCCTGCATCCCCAAGGACCTCATGCCACCACAGGTCAACCCCCTGATTCCAGGGGATCCACAAGTCCTGGCATGGCCTTTTCAATGGGGGGAGGGATGGCTGGGAGAATCACCTGTGCCCATGCCCAGCTCTGCTCTGCCAAAGTGCTTGACTACAATGCAGCTCTTCACAGGGAAGCCCTTCTCCCGGCACTTCTGGAAGGCCTCATCCACAAGCTCCTTCAGGTTCGCTAGCTGCTCTCCTCTGTAGAATGCATCTGCCGTAATAAGGAGGCTACAGCTTGAGTCCAGAATCTGCTTGCATAGGGAATCAGCCTAGAAGCCTGCAGACACAATAGAATGCAATGCACCAAGACTAGCACAGGCAAGCATGGCCACCACCAGCTCCAGCATCATGGGCATGTAGATGGATACACGGTCACCTTTCCGAATGCCCTGCTTCCGGAGGGCATTAGCGCACCAACACACCTGGGTCAGGAGCTCTCGGTCTGTGATCTGAGTGGCTTCCCCAGGCTCATTGCCTTCCCAGTAAAAGGCCACTCGGTCTCCAAGTTTCTTCTCATTAACATTTCGGTCTAGCACGTTGTAGCAGATGTTGGTAGTTGCTGCCTTCATCCGTTCAATGAAGATCTTCCCTTTAGTCACATCAAAATTATACTGAAGGAAGGGGCCAGAGCATGGGGCCTTCCAGTAAAATTTCTTAGCAATATCTCCCCAAAAATCCCGAGCCTCGAGCACCTAGCTAGCGCCGTGCAGCTCCCGGTAGCGCGCCATGGAAGGAACGTGCGAGGTGCGCCTGAGCTCCCAACCCGTCTCTGTCACTGTTCGGCCGCCCCGGCTCCCTCTCGCCCGTGCCATCCTGTAATTGTTAAATTGTCTCTCTTCAATCTATTTTTCAGGCCAGTTGTTTTTCACCTGAGATTTTTCTCATTTTTTTTTCAGTCTTTTGACTTTGTTTCTTGATGTCTCATGGAATTATTACCATACATTTGATGAATTATAATTTTGAAGGAGTGATTTCCCTGCATGAGCATTTGTATCTCTTTTATCATTTGACCAATTCCAATTCTATGAGGTATGTTCTTCAGTATTTTGTGTGTCTCTTTTATCAAGCTGTTATTTTTTTTTCAAATGCTTTATTAACTTCTGGTTCACATCATTCATTTCTTCCAGATTTAGAGTTACAATTTTTTCCCTCGTTTTCCCCCTGCTCACCGCCCCATGATAGCGGTTCCATGGGATATCCCCTCCTCCAATCTGCTCTCTCCCATATCTTCTCTCATACCCTCTTCGACTTTTCCAGTAGGGCATGATGGATCTCTATGCCCTAATGCCTGTATATCTTATTTCCAAATTACTTGTAAAATAGTATTAATAACTGTATTATATATTTATATTATATATTGTAATATATATTATATAATAACATATATAAATATTTAACACAAAATTTATATATAAATAATAATAATTTATATATGTAAAATACATAATATTATATATATATATGTATATATATATATACATTACTGGGAAGATAAGCAATTCAGTACAGGTTGTATATGTAGAGCTATGCAAAACATTACCATAGTAGATATATTGTAAAAGACTGACAATATTTCCCTCCCTCCTATCCCACCTCCCACTTGTTTTAGTCTCTACTTTGATCCTGTACCTTTTCAAAAGTGGGTGCTTCCAATTTCCCTCCCCCCAGCCTGCCCTCCCTTCCATCATCCCCCATCTTATCCCCTTCCACCCTACTCTCTTGTAGGGTGAGATACCCTATTTAGTGTGTATATCATTCCCTCATTGAGCCAAATTCAATAAGAATAAGGTTTTGCCTTTTTGCCTTCCTGTTCTTCCCCCCCATTGTAACCATTTACCCTTGCCTCTTCTATATGAGATAGTTTACCCCATTCTGTCTCTTCCCATTTCCTCTCATTATATTCCTCTCTCACCTCTTAATTTTACCTTTTAAGTATCATTCCTTCCTATTAAATTGGTCCTGTGCCCTCTATCTATGTATACCTGTAAACATATATACACACCTTCACATATGTATTCATATGCCCATATATACCCTCCTATATAGACACACACATCTGTGTGTGTGTATGTGTGTGTGTGGGGGTGTGTGGATGTGTGTGTGTATTTCTATTCCCTTCAACTATTTTCATACTGAGAAAAGTTTCATCAGTTACAATTATCATTTTTCTATATAGGAATGTAAATAGTTAAATTTTGGTAAGTTCCTTATGATTTCTTTTCCATGTTTACTTTCTCATGCCCCTCTTGCTTCTTGTATCTTAATGTCAAATTTTCTATTCAACTCTGGTGTTTTCATCAAGAATGCTTTAAAGTCGTCTATTCCACTGAATGACCATATATTCCCCTGAAACATATTGCTCAGTTTTGCTGGGTAGGTGATTCTTGATTTCTTGGTTTTAATCCCAGCTCCTTTGCCCTGTGGAATATCATAGTCCAAGCCCTTTGATCCCTCAGTGTAGAAGCTGCCAGAAACTGGGTTATCCTGATTGTGTTTCCACAATATTCAAATTGTTTCTTCCTCGCTGTTTGTAATATCCTCTCCTTGATCTGGGAATTTTTGAACCTGGCTATAATATTCCTAGGAATTTTCTTTTTGGGATCTTTTTTAGGAGGTGATCAGTGGATTCTTTCAACCTCTACTTTGCCCCTTGGCTCTAAAAGGTCAGGGTAGTTTTCTTTGAGAATTTCTTGAAGGATGATTTCTAGGTTCTTTCTTTGATCATGGCTTTCAGGTAGTCGAATAATTTTTAAATTATCTTTCCTGGATCTATTTCCCAGGTCAGTGGTTTTTCCCATGAGATATTTCACATTGCCTTCTTTTTATTCATTTATTTTTTTTGGATCTGATTCTCTTCAGTGAGATTTTCTGATTCTTTTTCCATCTGGCAAATTCAGCTTTTTTAAGGCATTCTTCTTTTCATTGCTTTTTTGAGCCTTTTTTGCCATTTGAGTTAGTCTATTTTTTTAAGGTGTTATTTTCCTCAGTCAGGCTGTTGACTCTCATTTTGTAATTTTCTTGCATTGTTATCATTTCTCTTCCCAATTTTTCCTCCATTTATCTTATTTCCTTCTTAAGATCCTCTATGGCCTGAAACCAGCTCATATTTTTCCTGGAAACTTTTGTTGCAGGAGTTCTGACTTCATTCTGTTCTTCTTGTTCCATGCTTTGATCCTTTTTTGTCCCCAAAATAGAAGTCTAATGTTGGATTGCTTTGCTTGGTTTGCTTCCTATGCCTGCTCATTTTGCCATTCAATTACTTGACTTTTGAGTCTTTTGCCACAATAGGACTCTGCTACCAGAGCTTTGTTCCAAATGCTGGAGTTTTCTCAGCTGCTGAAGGTATTAATTGGGTGCTCTCTTTCAAGCCTCCACACTCTCTGCCAAGGTGGTCACACACCTCAGGACCTCCATCCTAGACCACAATCCAGATCCAAGAAGGTTAAAGCAAGAGTGATTATCCCTCAGACTGGTTGCTTGGTCCCCCTACACTTTGTAGGACAGGAACTGAAGCTGCCATGTGGCAGTGGATGCATAGCCATGGCTTCTCAGTGGCTTCCCGCCCCAGTGGCAACAACCAGTACACTCCCAACTACTGGATCCCAAAGTCCACACTGCACTGACCTCTCACATTGTTCTTTGCTTCTATGTTGATAATTCTGGAAGCCACAACTGCTGGGGATATGGAGTCCCTGCATCTGGTTGTTGGTCAGGCCCACCCTGGGGCTAAAACCTCAGCATGGGGCTGGGCTTGGCTCCCAGAGTGCTGTGCTGGCTGATTCCTGCCAGCCTGCTGGGCTGTTCTCAGCAGGAGGTTAGCTTCTTTGTGTCCTTTGGCGGGTTCTGTAGCTCCAAAATTTGTTCAGAGTCCCCTTTTACATGAATTGGGGGAGGTGGAAGCCCAAGTCCAACGTTATTCCTGTTTCTACTTTGCCATCTTGACTCCACACCTCCCCCCCCCCAAGCTGTTAATTTTTTTGTCAAAATTTTCTTGCATGAATTTCTCTTCCCAATATATCTTCTATCCTTATTTGATTTTTAAAATATTTTAAATCCTTTTTTTTTTCTTCTTTGGCTTATGTTTAAACTTTTTTTTTTTGGAAGCTTTGCATGTAGATATTTTCAAATCATTGTCTTCTTTGGAAATTATGTTTTCAATTTCCCTATAAGCATACTGGACTTTTATGATCAGGTTCTTTTTTCATTCTTAGTTGCTCATTTATTTTTTTTTTCAATCTCTTTCTTGATTTGGGACTTTATGGATGACTTGTCTGACTTGTATTTGATGGATTTTTGCTGCTTTTATAACTTAATAATTGTTTGCTATTTCCTAGATGGTGTGATCTGGGGAGAGGTCTGGTTGTTGTACTTGTCTGTATGGATGATGACTTCTTTTATCTTCCCTCATGCTATGACTTAGACCTGTACAATGTGCAACAGAGCTGCCAAAATACACTCAATCTTGTTTCCAGGTCTGGTCCCCTTTCAACTCCTTTTGATTAGATGTTCACCTTGCTTCTGTAGTCACTGTCTCAGCCCCTAAGCAGTGCTACTTTCACTGTACTGCCCTCTCAGCTAGCATCAGTATCTTCAGACATGTGTAATGGGAATGTAAATTTTAAAGATCTTTCCTGCCCCTAGGCTAAAGTGCACCTGGAGCCTGGGGTGGGAGGCTTGTTTTTCAGAAGATACTTTTTGATTGGCCAGTGGGTCAAGAAAGTTGTTACATTCTCTGAGCCAGGAGAAGGCTATATAAGCCCTGATTTGAGGCTTTGTTTGGGAGCTCACTTTGAGAAGTGTTCTGCGATTTGATCTGGATTCTGGGAAGCCATTGTTGAGAGCCCTGCCTTGGCTTTGAAAAACCTAGAAGTTGAAACCCAGATGTTGATTTGGTATGGATGTAATGGCTGGACAGTTTGGAAACTGTCTACTTGATCTGTTTCTCCGTCTTGATAATTCTGTCTGTATATTCTTAAGTTTGGGGTGCTGACCTTTTTCCCCTGAACTAGGTAAACTATACATGTTTGACTGATTAAAGTAAGCTTGTTAACCCATTTTGAGTTGCTTTCCTTTATCAAAGCAGATCCAAGAACCTGTGGTGGCAGCGACCCTGGGGACGCTGGGGTGCTTGCTGCTACAACATGTCTTTCTATTTTCCTAAGTTGCCCTGGCCTGGAAAAGTGACTCACTGGGAATTTTTATTGCATTTCTTCTGAGAATTTTTTTATGCTGTTGAGGGAATGTGTTGGGAGAAGTTGATAAAGCATAGCTTTAATTTGCCAGTTTGGCTCCACCCACACATTATAACAAACATGAATTGTTCATAC
The DNA here is from genome assembly GCF_028583685.1 of Petaurus breviceps papuanus. Classification (NCBI taxonomy): domain Eukaryota; kingdom Metazoa; phylum Chordata; class Mammalia; order Diprotodontia; family Petauridae; genus Petaurus; species Petaurus breviceps. The sequence goes on along the minus strand of NW_027185655.1, from coordinate 18,462,906 downwards.
TTTTTTTTTTCTTATGGATCAGTAATATTTCATAAAATTCACATACCACAATCCATTTAGCCACTCATTCTTTAATTGGTCAGCACCTATATTGTTTCCAGTTTTTGGCTTATACAAAAAAAATGTTGTTACGAATATTTTGGCTCCAAGGAGACTTTTCTTTCTCTCTTTGAGTCCCTAGGGATATAAGTCTAGCAGTGGGATATGTACATGACATGCATATATGTACATTTTCATCACTTAAAAAAAGCATAATGCCAACTTTCTTGCCAGAAAAGTTAGATGAAACACATACACACATACAACAACAACAACAATAATCAGTATCCTTGATTTCCTACCACTTTTGTAATGTCAGTTGTTTCCATAGTTGCTAAATTTCTGGATGTGAGATACAAGATTCAGAAATGCCTTAAATTGAATTTATCTTCTTATTAGTTATTTGGAACAATTATCTATGCAGTGGTTAATTGTTTATGGTTATTCGTTTGTGTTGTTGATTTTTACAATTTATTTCCTCGGTGATTTTCTCCATATATTTCTTTCATAAAATCTGAATAAATGTATTCCTGGGAGTGTTCCAAGTATTGTAACCAAAGGTCTATCTATATCACACCTTGACTCTTGAGGCTGTCTGAAGCAGATATGTATGAAAAAGCACAAAAACTATGAAACAAATATTGTTTTTTGTTATAAAATGTCAAAATGACTTTTTATCATCAGACTTCAATGGCTAACAGAATCTAAAAATAAAATCCATGTAGGCTTTTTTGTATTTCCAGATTCCACCCCACCTACACCCCACATACAGTTAAATGTTGATATGTTTGTTAGTCGGATTTGATTTTTTTTCTTTAAAATTATTTTATAATTTTCTCTCTTATTTTCCAGTTTAAGATATGAAAAATGCCACCTAGTTCTTCGAAACATCACAGTGCTTTTGGGAAAATTATGAATCTCCAGAGAGATGAACTATCTTCTTACTGCCTCTTATAATCCATAGCTGAGGTATCAAACATTGGGCCTCTTGATCTCATCCATCTGCAACATTTCTGAGTATACCGTAACCAGATTAAAATGCAATTAGAAAAAGATAACAAAATAAAAAAAATAAGACAAAATGTAGATAATGTTTATTTGTGATTTTTCCAAGTCTGTGGCTTCCATACACTTTTCTATTTGAATTTGATGCTTCAATCTATATGACTTTGGCCAAGTTCTTTTGCCTGTTTGGGCCTCAGATTCCTCCTCTGTAAAAGAGTAGGCCTTGAATTAGTAACCTTTAAAATCCCCCAAATACATGATATTTCTTATTTGTGGCAACAAATTATTCAAGCATAAAAGGAGGATAGAATTGGGGTGATTTTATAGATTTATTGAAGCAGTTAAGTAATTTGTTCTACATAGATCAAACCTATCCTTTGCAAATAGGTATATAGAACACTCAGTCATCAAAATTCTTTGTTATTGGTTAAAAATAAAAAGCATAACAATGGAATAGAGTAGATAAGTAATAATCAGGGGGGAAAATCAGTATCCTAGTGTTTAATGAGGTCAATAATATAAACTACTAAGCCTCCCTATCACAAAAAAAGAAAGAAAGAAAATAATTGTGTAAACTGGAAAACAATTACAAAGACAACATATTCAGACATCATCTATCACAATAGGTTTCCAATAGACATGTGGTCTGACATGGCAACATCTTTAAAAAAAATAGAGAGCAATGGAAGGAGATACATTTGACATCTGTGACTAAGGGAAGAGTTCTTAACCAAACAAGGGAGAAAGGGGATCAAAAAAGGAAAAAAAATAGACAAATTTTGCTACAGAGAAATGAAAAGACAAGCTTGAGCAACACAAATGCATTTAGGATTAGAAGAGAAATTTTCCATTGAGAACAAAATATTTTTATCATATCCTTTGATAAGCCTGATATACAACATATCAATGTTTAAAACCCTGACACTTTTTGCTAGCCTCTGTTCATGAAAATAAGATAGGGTGGTTGGGATATCATAATGGTGTGGAATTAAGTTCGTTGGAGATATAATTTCCAAGTGGGACTATGTCTTCTTCCCCTATAGTTGGATATACCACTCATTAGAGGGGCATACCCTGCACAAAGGCATCTCTTCTCTCCCATCTCTGAAGTTTTATAGTTCTATATTTTCCCATAGAACACAGTTATAACTCAAGCATATGTCTCTGACCAAAGATTTGGCATCATATTATTCACAGACATAAGCAACTTTTCCTCACAATACAATCAAAGATCCAAGGATGAATTTTTAGAGGTAGTTAAGCTAGAAAAAACATGCTGATTCTTATAAATTGGACATGAATATACAATAAAAATCATTCAATCAAGGATTCTGATGGACTAGAACGTGTACACACACATAAAAAATAAAATTACTGCTACATTTTATCATACATTGTATATAAAAGATAATATTTAATTCCTTAAAATTGAGTGGGACTTATTTAGGTGATTTGGATAACCCAGGTTTCTTAAAAAAACTGTTTATAGAACTTCACACTAATATAATTTAGTTTAGAAATTCACCTACTTTTCTGAATTTAGATGCTATGAAATTTGATGTAGATATGCTTTAAAATAATCTTCTTTCATTGTCAATGGTGCCTTTAAGTATGATTGTTTCCAACCTCTTTTTTCTTGGCATTGTGACGTTTTCCCCATTGTTTGTGCAATAACTCCTTTTTTGAAATGACCAAAGAGAGGTTAATAGGCTTTATTCCACTCTTTCACTTTCATTTAGTTTATTTTTTTATTTTTCACTTTTGTTTCTTGCAAATAGAAAACTATCCCTCTTGATTTTCTCATCTATTCTGTCATTTTTTTATTGGGTGAATTTAATATATCCGTATTTAAAGTTTGTTGAGTTGTGGGTTTTTTTTTTGTCATTTAAATCTGAATTTTAAGTCTGTGACTAGTTTTACTTATACTAATTTCATTGGAGTCTATTTCCACAGCCTCCTCCCCAAATCCCATTTATCTGCCCCATCACAATATTCTTAAGTTTTCTTAAAATGGGACTTTTAAAAATTTATTGTCTCTTTTTGATCCTTCCTTCTTTCTGCTCAGATAGCAGGAGCTTCAAAACCTTCCCTCTCTCCTCACACAGTGTAATTTTCTGACTAGTTCCTTTGTGGTATTCCTGAAAAAAATGGTGCTCATTTATTTTCTCCTCTATATTTCTATAGGGCAGGGAGGTGGTGCAATGGATAAAATACCAGACCAAGTTAGGAAGACTCATCTTCCTGAGATCAAATCTGGCTTCAGACACTTAGTAACTGTGTGACTCTGGATAAGTCACTTAATTCTGGTTGCCTCAGTTTCCTCATCTTTAAAATGAGCTAGAGAAGAGAATGACTAACCATTCCATTATTTTTGCCAAAAAGCCCCAAATGGTGTCATGAAGAGTTAGGCATTACTGAAATGAAAATATAACAACAGCAACAACTGTATTTCCGTTGTCAGTTGAGGTATTGTGAGTTTTATTCTTAGGTTCCTGAGATATATAGCTGTGTGTTCCCTCCTTATTTTCTCTATGTCCTTCATAAAAGTCGACCTTACAGAGGGTAAAAATTTGACTTCTCTTCTCTCTGCCATTACTGAATTATTCAATTTGTAACTTTTTCATTATTTTCACTTCCTTTCTATTCTTCTTTGTTGGTTGTGTTGGTTGTACCTACTGTGGGGTGCATATGGTTAAGACGATTTGGAACTTAATGTATTTCATCCCTGATGTCTTCTTTCAGGACACTTTACCTTGTGTGGAGATGCTTGATGATCTCCCTTTTTTGATGTAGCCTCAATTGGAAGAAATTTCAATGTTGAACACTGAGTAAATATGAGGGAGCTGGAACTCTGTTACCCAACATCTAGGGGAACCTAGATATTATATGTCTGTATACATACTTATATACATATACATGCATACATATTTATGTGTATGCACTTCACTGGCAAAGCAATTTGGTGAGGTGTCAGTAAGAGCCAAAGAGAAGAAAAAAGCTTAAGTTTTTGGGCTCAGTTTTCCTGAATCCCACCTGGTCCATATGAGTCTTTGGGAGGGGCTGGGCCTGGAGGTGATATATATATATAAAATCATAAGATAAATTATTTCTAACTAGAAGCAATGCCTAGTAATTTGACTCCCTAGAGGTTAGCAATAGGAAGTACTAAAATATTTGTTGAAGATGATCTATAGTAGACCTATTTTGGGTACTATCATCTTTCCCAAGTCCTTTAATTCACGCCACTAGAAATACTATTTATAAAGCTTCTTGCTTCAGCCATTAGGTAAATTTCTTTGTTTTCTCCTCTGTATTACTTACATTTCCCCCCAATCACTTCTATGAACCCTATACACATAACCTATCTTCAGACTTTCCTTGAAACACCATTAGATAAGAGTCCATCTCATTTCAAGGGCTGTCATAGTCATACTCTGTTGACATTACATTGGAAAAGAGTGATGGCTAAGATGAGCTATACCTGCCATATCAAAGAGAATCAACAAGTTAACATGAACTTCATCATCCTCATTGCTGTAATAGTAATTCTTTGCTGAAATGTCTAGAATGTTCAGTTGTTAACATTTCACAGAGCTAATTCATTTTGCAAAGGCTTAAAAATAATGTATACATTTCTACTAGATTACAATTACTATTCCCTTGCAGGCTTAGAGGATAGAAAAACATCTTTCATCGTTATTTTTTTTCTTTCAGATTAGAAAAAAAATACTTGTTCTATAGCAAGCAATGGGATAGGTAATTTATTTTGCTCAAGTAAAAGAAGGAAGTCATAAAAATAGAGGAAAATGTAATTCTTTGGAATTTTGCTATCATTTCACAGGAGAACTATAAGTTTATAAGAAAATTTAGGCAGTATGTCTACAAAATTCTTAGTGTAGTGTTTAGCTTTAATGCACAAATGCACACAATGTAGACAGAATGTGTGTGCATGTGCGTGTTTATTACAATGCAAATTGGACTATAATGAATTCCTTCTCCCTCTTAAGAACCATATTTTGGACATTGATTCATCAATAGGTAAAAGTTAGGTAAATAAAAAAAATAAGAATTTGTTTTGTGTGAAGGGAAAGATGCAAAAAAGGGAATGGGATTATAAACTAGCTAAAATGTCTTTTGAAACTTGTGTTTAAAGCAACAAATTAAGAATTAAGCTTTGAGTTGATTAGAATATTGAGTCTTGATTTAGAAGTAAATGGGAATGTATCTCTCTTGGTTTGGGAGACAATGAAGTACTTTAGAAAAGTTATCATTTTCTTCAAAGTATTTTTATTTACTTCTTTAAAAAATTTTGTAATCTTATGTTCTTATATCACCTTCATTTCCCTGCATATATACCTTGCTGCTCTTCTATCATTGTAACAGAAAGCAAGAAATAGAGAATAAGGAGAGAGAAAGTAAAGATTGCACTTATGTAGCAGAAAGCACCCTAGCATACCCAGAGTGGCTGCCAACACAGGTTCTTACATTTGCTTTTCTAAAGGAAAGCAACTGAAAATGGGTTAACAATCTTACTTTAATCAGTCAAACATATATCATTTACATATTTCAGGGGGAAAAGTCAGCACCCTGAATACAGAGAATACAAACAAGTTACAGCAGAAGTTACAAGCAGACAGAGAAACAGATCAGCAGAGAGGCTTCCAGCTCTCTGACCATTACATCCATACCTAGTCAGTTACCAGAGACAGAAGCACCAACATCTGGGTTTTCAAAGCCGCGAGGCTCAGTGGCTGCCCAGAGTCTGATCTGGTCATATCACACAACTCTTCTCAAAGTGAGCCCCCCTCAAAATCCTCACCTGAGGGTATATATAGCCTTCTCCTGGCTCAGAGAATGCCACAGCCCTCTGGACCCACTGCCCAATCACAAAGCAACAAGGTATGGGCATTCCTGAAAAACAAGCCTCTTGCCACAGACTCCATGTGACCACATTCAGCCTATTAGGGGGCAGAGTATATTTTCAAATCAAGAAAGGTTCTCAGAGTCACTGAAGCCTATCAAAGGGCCTAGGGTCAGGGAAGATCTTCAGATTCCCATTCCCATAACAACTTAATAAAACCAACACACCCCAGTGACTACACCCATTGCCTCCTACCTTGTTTAAAAACAAAAGAGGGAAGAAAAGCTTTTACTCATCTCTTCTATCAGATATTAAAAGTTTCCTTAAAAGGGAAAACAAATGACATGTGATGAAATCAGACAGGAAGGTACAAAGGTTTACCTACTTTTCCTACATGGACTAAAATCAGGAACTAGTATGGTATAATTAGAACAGAATCAAGACAGTTTTTCACAGAACTTCCTGTTTTCTCCAATGAGTCTTGATTTAAAGATGTTTGGTGGCTAGATTTTTTTATTTGTCAATTTGTTCAAAATTTAAGTCGAAGTACATTCTTTCAATGTGGACATGGCTATCTTTCAAAGCAGCAAGTGTGCAAATTCTTGGTTTGTTCCTATCATTTAGAGCTTTTAGTAAAATATGGCTCTGATATCTGCGGCAGCACTTTTTACTGCCTGAAGGATTTTACTGTGATTCTTATCTATGCTCTTGTAAGGCGAACTAAGAATACCATTGCATCCCCTTGGGTTTTGCCATCACAGCACGCTAGCAGCTGCCAGGTGTTTGTTTGCTTAGCTGTGTGTGACAGAGCCACCTGGTCACTTTGGCATCCATGGGAACCAGATACACAAAGAAAAATCCAATATCAAATGCTTAGGGTTTTTAGGGGAAAGGTAAAGCATTTTTTTAAAATATCACAGTAATTAATGCTTTAAAATATGGAAAAAATTCCCAGGAGAGCAAATTGTATAAATACTTTTGAAAACTATCACCTATAAACTTTATTCTTATTTTCTTGAATAGTGGCCTGTCAGTGATGTTCAGTCAATGACTTTATTTTTAAAACGCATATTTATTGCTACCTTTGACTTTTGAGACACCTACATTTCCTAATGTAAACTCCCCACCTCCAATCTTCTCTGTATCCATTTCTTAGAACAGAGAATTTTTTTAAAGGGTAACAAAATAAATTTTAAAAGCCTAAAATTATCTAGAGAAGTAGTGGGGAACCTGTGAACTTGAGGCCACATATAGCCCTCTAGGTCCTCAAATATGGTCCTTTGACTGAATCCAAATTTCACAGAATACTCCTGTAGAGAGTTCCACATTCATAGCCTAAAACTTCTGTAAAGAAAGAAGGGAAATTCTCATAGCAATTAATGGTTTTCTCACTTTCCTAGTTCAGTGAGTTGCTATAGAAATATTAGAATCCCTTGGCTGACTAAAGAAACAGGGAATTCTGCTGGCCTTCCCTGAACTCAACATGTTTTTTTCCTCTATCTGCTCCCTGCTTCCTAAATAACTTTCTCTGGAAATGGTCTCTGTAACTTTCTGAGAGGATTCTTTGGACTTTCAGAATTTCATTACTGTGTCCAGGACTCTTTTAACCTAGATAAGGTTACCATAATACAGCTAGCTTAAAGATACATTTCCCCCAAGCCCAGATTTATCTTAACTCCCTGAAGCTGCTTTCCCCGCCCCTCCAAAGTCACCCTCTCCATTTTCTCCCTACTTTCTCTCTCTGATGTGACACCTTCTTTTTCTTTTTTTTAAATTCATTTTATTTTATTTTTTAAATGCTTTATTAACTTCTGATTTACATCATTCATTTCCACCAGATTTTGAGTTACAAATTTTCTCCCCATTTTTCCTCTATCCACCACCCCAAAATAGCAGTCCTACAGGATATCCCCTCCTCCAATTTGCTCTCTCCCATATCTTCTCCCATAATCCCTGCTACTTTTCCAGTAGGACATGGTGGATCTCTATGCTCCAGTGCCTATATAACTTATTTCCCAATTATATGTAAAATAGCATTAATAATAGTATATATTAAACATCGATTTTAAAATGTTGAATTCCAGATTCATTCCCTTCCTCCCTTGTCACCCACCCTTACTGGGAAGATAAGCAGTTCAGTATAGGTTGTACATATATAGCTATGCAAAACATTACTGTGGTAGATATATTGTAAAAGACTGACTATATTTCCCTCCCTCCTATCCCACCTCCCACTTGCTCTATTCTCTAATTTGATCCCTTCCCTTTTTAAAAGTGGGTGCTTCCAACTTCCCTCCCCCCAGCCTGCCCTCCCTTCCATCATGCCCCCTCTCATCCCCTTCTTCCCTACTCTCTTGTAGGGTGATATGCCCTATTTAGTGTGTATGTCATTCCCTCCCTGAGCCAAATTCAATGAGAATAAGGTTGACCCCTTTTTGCCTTCCTATTCTTCACCTCCATGGTAACCGTTTTCCCTTGCCTCTTCTATATGAGATAGTTTACCCCATTCTGTCTCTCCCCATCTCCTCTTATTATATTCCTCTCTCACTTCTTGATTTCTACTTTTAAGTATTATTCCTTCCTATTAAATTGGTCCTGTGCCCTCTATCTATGTTTACCTGTAATCATATATACACACATTCATATATGTATTCATATGCCCATAAACCCTTCAATACACACACACACACACACATACACACACACACACATATATATTTATATAAATTTCTTTCAACTCTTTTCACATTGAGAAAAGTTTCATCAGTTCCAATGATCATTTTTCCATGTAGGAATGTTAATAGTTCAACTTTGAAAAGTTCCTTATGATTTCTTTTCTCTGTTTAGCTTCTCATGCTTCTCTTGCTTCTTGTATCTGAATGTCAAATTTTCTATTCAACTCTGTTTTTTTTTTTTTTTATCAAGAATGCTTGAAAGTCCTCTATTTCACTGAATGACCATATTTTCCCCTGAAACATGATACTCAGTTTTGCTGGGTAGGTGACTCTTGGTTTTAATCCCAACTCCTTTGACCTCTGGAATATCACATGCCAAGACCTTCAATCCCTCGGTGTAGAAGCTGCCAAATCCTGAGTTATCCTGATTGTGAATCCACAATTTTCAAATTGTTTCTTCCTGGCTGCTTGTAATATTCTCTCCTTGATATGGGAATTTTGGAACCTGGTTATAATATTCCTAGGAATTTTCTTTTTGGGATCTTTTTCAGGGGGTGATTGGTGGATTCTTTCAACCTCTATTTTGCCCACTGGTTCTAAAACATTAGGGCAAGTTTTCATTGAGAATTTCTTAAAGGATAATTTCCAGGTTCTTTTTTTGATCATGGCTTTCAGGTAGTCGAATAATTTTTAAATTATCTCTCCTGGATCTATTTTTCAGGCCAGTGGTTTTTCCCATGAGTTATTTTACATTGCCTTCTAGTTTTTCTTTTGTTTGGATCTGTTTAATAGTGTCTTGATTTCTCATAAAGTCACTAGCTACCATTTGCTCCAGTCTAATTATGAAGGAATGATTCTCTTCAGAGAGCTTTTGAGATTCTTTTTCCATCTGGCAAATTCGGCTTTTTAAGGCATTCTTCTTCTCATTGCCTTTTTGAGCCTCTTTTGCCACTTGAGTTAGTTTATTTTTTAAGCTGTGATTTTCCTCAGTCAGGCTGTTGACTCTCATTTTGTAATTTTTTGTTTTGTTCTCATTTCTCCTCCCATTTTTTCCACCACTTCTCTTATCTGCTTCTTAAGGTCCTATATAAGCTGTAACCAGCTCGTATTTTTCTTGGAAGCTTTTGGTGCAGGAATTCTAACTTCACTGTCTTCCTCCTGTTCCATGCTTTGATCCTTTTTGTCCCCAAAATAGGAGTCTAATGTTGGATTGCTCTGCTTGGTTTGGCTCCTTTGCCTGGTTATCTTACCATTCAGTCACTTGACACCTGGGTTTTTTGGCACAGTAGGACTCTGCCACCAGACAGGGGAGCTTTGTTCAAAATGCTGGGGTTTTCTCAGCTGCTGGAGGTATTAGTTGGGTGCCCTTATCACCTTGGGGGCAAAAAGTCGATGCACTCCCAACTACTGGGTCCCAAAGTTTGCACTGCTCTGACCTCTCACTTTGTCATTAGCATCTATGTGTTGATAATTCTGGATTGCAACAGCTGCTGCTGATCTGGGGTCCCTCCAGCTGGTGGTTTGTCAGGCCTGCCATGGGGCTAAAGCCTTGGCATGGGGCTGGGCTGGGTGCCCATGGTGCTGTGTTGGCTGATTCCTGCCGGCCTGCCAGGCTGTCCTCAGCAGGAGGTTAGCTTCTTTGTGTCTTTTTGTGGGTTCTGTAGCTCCAAAGTTTGTTTATAGTCACCTTTCACATGAATTGGAGGTGCTGGGAGCCAGAGCCGCATGGAAGTCCTGTTTTTTACTCCTCCATCTCACTGCCTGAAGCTGCTTTTTTCCCTCCTCCAAAGTCACCCTCTCCATTTTCTCCCCAGTTTCTCTCTGTGATGTGCCACTTTCTTTCTGTCCCTTCCTTTTTTTTCCTTCTACTCCCTTTCTCTTTCTCTCTCCCTTTCCATTTAACCTTAGTTTTAACCACTAATAGCTGAAATGGTTCCCTAAATCAATGCCCCATTAACTGAATCCCTTCAGACGTGTACTTTTTTCTAGATTTGACATATTTAGGTCAGAGATATCTTGACTTTAACTGCCTTGGCACACATTTATCACAGAGGCAGGTGCAGTCAGAAATTTTATTTCTTTTGGCAAGTTCCACCAGAATTTTCTTTTCCTGTCATAGGTTCTAACCTTTCTGGATGGGAAATGTATTATAAATGGACAAATCCCTGGAAGGGCCATCAATAACTTTTTTAATAATATTTTTGAAAACAGCACAGAACAAAATACATAAATAAATTTAATAAAGTTCAATGAAATATGCATGAAATTCTGACTTTGCCTTAACTTTTTTTTTTAAGTTTCAGAAATAGTTTAACTATGAGAGTAATGACTCCCAATGTGAAAAAAAAATTGTTAGGAAAACTGTAAAGCTTTCTGTCAAAAGCAGTTTTAGACCAGTATCTTATAGCAAGTAACACAGTCACAAATGGCTCCTCAACTTAAACATGAAATGTACCTAAAAGAATAAAGAGAAAAATTGATGAATTATCTTTCATCACTACAGTTGAAAGGGGAATTGCTGAACCAAGTAAGTGGATAGAAAATATAAAGATAAAATTGTTCTCATTTTTTTTCAGTCATGTCTGACTCTTCATGACCCTTTTTGCTGTCTTCTTGGCAAAGATACTGCAATGCTTCACTATTTTCTTTTCCAGATCATTTTACAAGTGAGGAAACTAAGGCAAGCAAAGTTAAGTAACTTACCCAGGATCACACAACTAGTAAGATTTTGAGGTCAGATTTGAACTTAGTTCTTTCTGGCCTGATGCTTTATCCACTATGCCACCCAAGTATCCTACAGAAATATAACACATAATGGCATTATAAAAATTGAAAAGCTTTTAAATGAGTGAAAATGAAATAATCCAGGATTAGAAGCAAAACTGTTGGTAAGGGGAAAAATTTTTCTGTCCTAAAAAGCACTGAGATCTGATATTTGAGACAACCAAGAAATTAACAAGAACCATTCCCTATTGGACAAGTGGTTAAAGATATAAATAATACAAACTACCATAGACTTATATCTGAATAATCATTAGAGGTCATTTATTCCAATTCCTTTCATTTTACAGATGGGAAACTGAGAACATGACAAATTACTAGAATTGTCCAAGGTCACTCAGCCAAAAAATGAAAGGGCCGCAATTCGAATCCATTTTCTCTAATTCTCTAATTCTAAAGTCAGTCTATCAAAGTGACTTAAAAGAAAATTAAACACTATTAACAATATAAGAAAAAATGCATACAAGTCATTGATAATAAGGAATATGTGAGTCAAAATAACCATGGGAATTCCCCTCATAATCAGTATACTGGAAAAGATGAGAAAATAATCAATGTTGGAAGTCCTGCAGGGGAAAAGAGGCATTGAAAATACACTGTTGGTGGAACTGTAAATTGGCCCAACTATAATGAATACAAAATGTAAATAATGATTTAAAAAATGTATACTAAAATGTCCATTTCCTTTGATTCCAAGATAAGGCCTCTTGATAAACATATAATCTGAAGAGGTTAAAAACAATGAAAAGTGTCCAAAATACCAAAATATGCATTGATCTAGTTTTTTGTTGTTGGTTTATTTTAATAGGAAAAAACTGGAAATGGAAAAAGGTATTAACTGATTAAGGAGTAGCTAAACAAATGTTATACATGAATGATATAATATCACTTCATAAAGCATCAACAGGCACTTACTATATGCTAGACATTGTTCTAAGTGATAGGAAAGCACAGAAAGGTAAAAGAGAATTCATGCTCTTAGGGAGTCCACAGTCTCATTGGCAGAGATCATGAAAACAACTGTGCATTAACAAGATACATAAGGGAGAGTTTAAAGCTAATTGACAGAGGGAACACACACACTTAAGGGGACAAGGAAAACTTCCTGTAAAAGGTAAGATTTTAGCTGAGACTTAAAGAAGGCCAAGGAAGACAGGAAGCAGAGATGAAGAGGGAGAGTTTCATGCATGAAGGATAGTCAACAAAAATGCCCAAAGTCAGAAGATAGTGTGTCATTGTCATTAGAAAACAGAGTATGTAGATGGGAGTAAGGTGTAAGAAAATCAGAAATATCGGGAGGGGGGGCACATGTCATGAAGGGCTTTAAAAGTCAAAGACAGGGGTGGCCAGGTGACTCAGCAAGTAAGAGCATTAGCTCCAGTGTCAGGATGACCTGGATCAAAATCTGGGCTCAGTTACTTAGCACCACACCCAGAAATAATAACTGGCCATGTAACCTTGAGCAAGTTACTTAACCCTGATTGCTTTAAAAAAATAAAAGTCAAAGACAGGATTTTACATTTGATTCTTGAAATAATAGGGAGCCAATGGAGTTTACTGAATGGGGATCAAAGAGGAGGCATGTTGTCAGAACTGATTATCCCCAATCTTATTCATACTCTAATTAGTTCCATCAACTTTCTTTTTTTCCAAATGCTTTATTAAATTCTGGTTTACATCACTGATTTTCACCAGATTTTGGGTTACAATTTTTCCCCCTATTTTTTCCCTACTCACCACCCCAAAATAGTGGACCCACAGGATATCCCCTCCTCCAATCTGCTCTCTCCCATATCTTCTCCAATACCCCATTAGACTTTTCCAGTAGAGCATGGTGGATCTCTATGCCCCAGTGCCTGTATATTTTTTTTCTCAATTACATGTAAAATAGTATTAATAATGGTGTACACACACACTCACACATGTAAACATTGGATTTTAAAATTTTGAATTCTAGATTCATTCTCTTCCTCCCTTGTCACCCACCCTTACTGGGAAGATAAGCAATTCAGTATAGGTTGTACATGTGTAGCTATGCAAAACATTACCATGGTAGATATATTGTAAAAGACTAATTATATTTCCCTCCCTCCTATCCCACCTCCCACATGTTCTATTCCCTACTTTGATCCTGTTCCTTTTCAAAAGTGGGTGCTTCCAACTTCCCTACCCCCAGCCTGCCCTCCCTTCCATCATGCCCCCTCTCATCCCCTTCTTCCCTACTCTCTTGTAGGGTGAGATACCCTATTTAGTGTGTATGTATTCAATGGGAATAAAGTTTACCTTTTGGCCTTCCTCTTCTTCCCCTTCATTGTAACCATTTTCCCTTGCGTCTTCTATATGAGATTGTTTACTACATTCTGTCTCTCCCCATCTCCTCTCATTATATTCCTCTCTCACCTCTTAATTTCACCTTTTAAGTATCATCCCTTCCTATTCAATTGGTCCTGTGCCCTCTATCTATGTATACCTGTAAACATATATACACACCTTCACATATGTATTCATATGCCCATACACCCTCCTACATAGACATATATATATATATGTATATATGTATTTCTATTCCCTTCAACTATTTTCATACTGAGAAAAGTTTCATCAGTTACAATTATTGATTTTCCATGTAGTAATGTAAATAGTTCAACTTTAATAAGTTCCTTATGATCTCTTTTCCATGTTTACCTTCTCTGTTTCTCTTGGTTCTTGTATCTGAATGTAAAATTTTCTATTCAAAGCTGGTTTTTCCATCAAAAATGCTTTAAAGTAGTCTATTCCACTGAATAATCATAATTTCCCTTGAAACATGATACTCAGTTTTGCTGGGTAAGTGACTCTTGGATTTAACCCCAGCTCCTTGCCTTCTGGAATATCATATTCCAAGTCCTTTGATCCCTTAGTGTAGAAGCTGCCAGATCCTGAGTTATCCTGATTGTGTTTCCACAATATTCAAATTGTTTCTTTCTGGCTGCTTGTAATATTCTCTTATTTATCTGGGAATTTTGGAACCTGGCTATAATATTACTAGGAGTTTTCTTTTTGGGATCTTTTTCAGGGAGCGATCAGTGGATTCTCTCAACCTCTATTTTGCCCTGTGGTTCTAAAACATCAGGGCAGTTTTCCTTGAGAATTTCTTGAAGGATGATTTCTAGGTTCTTCTTTGATCATGGCTTTCAGGGAGTCCAATAATTTTTAAATTATCTCTCCTGGATCTATTTTCCAGGTCAGTGGTTTTTCCAATGAGATATTTCACATTGCCTTCTATTCTTTTATTTGTTTGGATCTGTTTAACAGCATCTTGATTTCTCATAAAGTCACTAGCTTCCATTTGCTCCAGTCTAATTATGAAGGAATGATTTTCCTTAGTGAGCTTTTGAGATTCTTTTTCCAACTGGCAAATTCGACTTTTTAAGGCATTCTTCTTCTCATTGCCTTTTTGAGCCTCTTTTGCCATTTGAGTTGATCTCTTTTTTAAGGAGTTATTTTCCTCAGTCAGTCTGTTGACTCTCCTTTCATAATTTTCTTGCATCTTTCTCATTTCTCTTCCCAATATTTCCTCTACTTCCCTTATTTGCTTCTTAAGGTCCTCTATGGCCATAACCAGCTGGTATTTTTCTTGGAAGCTTTTGGTTCAGGAGTTCTGACTTCACTGTCTTCCTCTTGTTCCATGCTTTGATCCGTTTTGTCCCCAAAATAGGAGTGCAAAGTTGGGTTGCTCTGTTTATTTTGCTTCTTTTGCCTGCTTATGTCACCACTCAGTCACTTGACCCCTAGTCTTTTTGCCACTATAGGACTCTGCCACCAGACAGGGGAGCTTTCTCCCAAACTCTGGGGTTTTCTCAGCTTTGGAAGGTATTAATTGGGTGGCCTCTCTGAAACCTCTACGTGCTCTGGAAAGCTGGTCACACACCATGGGACCTCCACCCTAGACCACAATCCAGATCCAAGTAGGTTAAAACAAGAGTGATTACCCCTCAGACTGGTTGCTTAGTCCCCCTGCACTCTGCAGGCCAGGGGCTGTAGTAGCCACATGAGGCTTCAGCTTCAGGGCCCTGTGTATCAGCAATGCCATATTCACAATGCCTATAGAGATTACAAATATGCTGATATAATTATCCATCACAAAATACGCCAGGTTTGCCATTTGGGGAAATAAACTAGAAAATTTATTAAGATACCAAAAGACTGAGTCCCAAAACCAGAAAGTGAAAGCCATCAGAGTAGTTATGACATTGGCACGGGTAGATAAAGTAGAAAGCACCCACATTCTCAAGCCTTTAAAACAGAACAGGCTACCTCAGGCAAAGGTCCTCCTCTCCCCACTCACAGCAACCACCCAGCGTTCTGGAAGCACGCTCCCAGCAGCTCCGGCCCCCGGCAGTGCTCAGCAGGAGTCCTTAGCAGAAAGTCCTGCTCCCAGCAGCTCCGGCCCCTGGCAGTGCTCAGCAGGAGTCCTAACTGAAAAAAAAAAAAAAAAGGGCAACCGCAACCGCAACCGCTGCCAACCACCAACCACAGGACCGTTAGCTCAGCTTTCACTTTTTCTCGCTTTCTGCTTTCTCTTGCTCTGCTATGTCAGCACGTCCATGGGGCATGGAAGATCTTTAAATCCCATAACCCTTACACCCTGGCACCTCAGTGGCTTCTCAACCCAGGGACAAAAGCCAGTGCACTCCCAGCTACTGGATACCAAAGTCCACACTGCCCTGACCTCTTACTTTGTCCTTAGCATCTATGTGTTGAAAATTGTGGAAACGGCCACAGCTGTTAGTGATCTGAAGTCCCTCTAGCCAGTGACTAGTCAGGCCCACCCTGGGGATAGATCCGCAGGCTGGAGTAGGCTGGGGTCGGCTTCTAGAGCACTGGGCTGGCTGATTCCTGCTGGCATGCCGGGCTGTCCTCAGCTGAAGGTTATCTTTGTGTCATTTTGTGGGTTCTGTAGCTCCAAAGTTTCTTCTGAGTCCCCTTTTACATGAATTGGGAGAGGTGGAAGCCAGAGTACCATGGAACTCCTGTTTCTACTCTGCCATCTTGACTTCACCCCCAATTTTCTTTTTTTTTAATAATTAATTTACTTTTAGTTTTCAACATCCATTTCCACAAGATTTTGAGTTTCCAATTTTCTCCCCATCTCTCCCCTCCCCTACCCCAATATGGTGTCCACTCTGGTTACCCTTTCCCCCAATCTACCCTCCCTTCTATCATGCTCCCCCTTTATCTCCTTCCCCCTTATTGTCTTGTAAGGCAAGATTTATTTTTCTACCCTTATATAAGAAATATGTCTTATTGCCTGTATATCTTATTTCCCAATTTCATGTAAAAATAATTCTTAACATTTGTTTTGACAACTTTGAATTCCAAATTTTCTCCCTTCTTCCTTCCTTACCCACCCTCATTGAGAAGGCAAGCAATTTAATATTGGTTATTCCTGCATAGTTATACAAAACACTTCCACAATAGTAATGTTATGAAAGACTAACTATATTTTCCTCCATCCTAACCTGTTCCACACATATTTTATTTTCTTTTTTGATCCTGTTCCTTTTCAAAAGTATTTGCTTCTGACTATCCCCTCCCCCAAATCTTCCTTCTTTCATTCCCCCCATCTCCTTCCACCCTTACTTTCCTGTAGGGTAAGATACCCAATTGAGTGTATATGCTATTCCCTCCTTAACCCAAATTCAGTGAGAGTTAGGATCACTCATTCAATCTCACCTCCCCCCTGTTCTCTTCCACTGTGAAACCTTTTTCTTGCCTCTTTTATGTGAGATAATTTACCCCCATTCCATTTCTCCCTTTCTTCTTCTCCCAATATATTCCTCTCTCACCCCTTAGTTTCATTTTGTAGATATCAGCCGTTCATATTCAACTCACCTTGTGCCATCTCTCTCTCTGTCTCTCTCTCTCTCTGTCTCTCTCTCTCTCTCTCTCTCTCTCTCTCCCCTCATGAGTTATAAATATCATCTTTCCATGTAGGAATAAGCACAGTTCAACTGTAATAAGTCCCTTATGATTTATCTTTCCTTTTTAACTTTTTACACTTCTCTTGAGCCTTGCATTTGAAAGTCAGTTTTTCTACTCAGTTCTAGTCTTTTCATAAAGAATGATTGAAAGTTCTCTATTTCATTATTATACTTAGATTTGCTGGGTAGGGGATTCTTGATTTTATATCTTAGTTCCTATGACCTCTAGAATATCATATTCCAAGCCCTTTGATCCCTTAAAGTAGAAGCTGCTAGGTCTTGTGTTATCCTGATTGTATTTCCACAATCGTCAAATTGCTTCTTTCTGGTTGCTTGCAATATTTTCTCCTTGACCTGGCATAATGGGAATGTAAATTTACATTGTTGCCATCTTTCTAAGATTGTATTGTGTAATACATTCCCTGTCCCTAGTCCATTTGATAGGCTTAAGTGCACCTCCAGCCTGTGGTGGGAGGCTTGTTTTTCAGGAGATACTTTATGATTGGGCAGTGGGTCAAGAGGGTTTTTACATTCTCTGAGCCAAGAGAAGGCAATATAAACTCTGTTGTGAGACTTTGTTTTGGGGCTCACTTTGAGAAGTATTGTGTGATTTGACCAGATGAGACTTTGGGCAGCCATTGAGAGCCCCACAGGCTTTGAAAAATCCAGATATTAATGCTTCCCTCTCTGGTAATTGACTAGTTATGGATGTGATGGTTGGACAGTTGGAGACCTGTCTTCTTGAAATGTCTTGTAACTTTTGCCTGTAACCTGTCTGTATACTCTGAAGTTTGGGGTGCTGACTTTTTCCCCTCAACTGGGTAAATGATATGTTTGATTGACTAAAGTGAGATTGCTAACCCATTTTGAGTTGCTTTCCTTTAGAAAAGCAGATCTAAAAACCTGTGTTGGCAGCTACCCTGGGGATGCTGGGGCACTTGATGTTACACCTGGGAACTCCAGAATTTGGCTACCATTTTCCTAGGAGTTTTCCTTTTCAGATCCACTTTTTGAAAAAAGTGGTGGATTCTTAAGATTTCTTTTTTGCCCTCTGGTTCTAGACTATCAGGGTAGTTTCCCTGGATTAATTCTTGAAAGATGATGTCTAGACTTTATTTTTATCATGGCTTTCAAGTAGTCCAATAATTTTAAATTATCTCTCCTGAATCTATTTTCCAGGTGAGTGTTTTTCCAATGAGATATTTCACATTGTCTTCTATTTTTTTCATTCTTTTGATTCTATTTTATAATTTCTTGATTTCTCATAAAGTCATTAGCTTCCATTTGCTCAATTCTAATTCTGAAGAAATTATTTTCTTCAGTGAGCTTTTGGATGTCCTTTTCCATTTGGCCAATTTGGTTTTTTAAATAATTCTTCTCCTCATTGTCTCTTTGGACCTCTTTTGCCATTTATGTTAATGTATTTTTAAGGTGTTATTTTCTTCAATTTTTTTTTGTGAGGGGGTCTCCTTTGGCAAGATGTTGACTCATTTTGGGGGGATTTTTTTGCACCACTCTAATTTCTCTTCCCAATTTTCCCCCTACTTCTCTTGCATGATTTTCAAAATCATTTTTAAACTTTCCTATGGCCTGCGACCAATTGATATTCTTCTTGGAGGCCTTTGATGTAGGAGCTTTGATTTTGTTGTCTTCTTCTGGTTTTATATTTTGATCTTCTTTGTCACCAAAGTAAGAGTCTATAGTCTGACTTTTAAAATTCTGTTTGCTCATCTCTCCAGTCAAATACTTGCATTTGTTACTCCCTGTCAAGGCAGGATTCTGCTTCCAGTCAGGATGGGGGTGGGAGGGGGTGATTGTACAGTCTCAGGCTTCAGGGATTTTCTATCAGCTGCTGGATACCCCACCATATGTGGGCCCAGAGCTTCAGAAGCAGCCACTGCTGCTGCTGCTGCTGCCACTGCTGCCACCTTCACTGCTCCAGGTCTGGGGCCAGACCATGCAGTCTTCTTTCACCCAGGTTACAAACAGTTCCTGACTGACCTTCCATACTGTGCTTGGTGTTTATGGGTTGAGAATTCTGGAAATTGCCACAGCTACCAATGATTCAGTCCCCTGAGACCTGCCCAGGCCCTGTCTGTGCCTGGTACAGACAATGTGAGACTGTGCTCCACTCCCAGTTGGGTGTTAGGCTTCCAGGCTGTCTTGGACTGGAGATGTGTTTCACTCAGCCATTTTGTGGATTCTGTAGCTCTTCAACTTGTTTAGAGTAATTTTTATAGGTATTTGGAGGGTTTTGTGGGTGAACTCAAGAAAGTTCCTGCTTTTACTCCATCATCTTGGCTCTGCTCCTCCATCAACATTCTAAAGTATAAGTCACACTAAGGCAAAATCAGAGGACTTGGCAACTGATTGGATGTGGAGAGCAGGGAGAGGAACACCCATGTTTAGTGGCCATGACTGAGATTAAGAACTATAAAAGGATACTAAAAGAAACGATCAGAGAAGTGTCAGAACCAGGAGAAAGTGGTGTCCCCAAAATCTAGAAAGAAGAGAATTTCAAAGAAAAGAATGTGATTCAGTAAAAGTCATAGAGGTGCCAAGAAGAGAATAAGGATTGAGGAAAGAGCATTAGATTTATAAATTGAGAAATAATTGTTATCTTTGAAGAGAGTAGTTTTGCTTGAATGGAGAGGTCAGAAATCAGACTGCAGAGAATTAAGAAGAAAGTGAGAAGGAAAAAGAAGCACCAATTGTAAATGAACTTTTCAAAGAGTTTAGTCATGAAAGAGGATTGATATAGAGCATTAGCTAATAGAGTTGGACAGGGGCAACATGAGCATCTTTTTAACCAGTAGAAATAATCAATAGACAAATACAGAATAATGATATCTGATAAAGAGAGAAAATGAAAGGGATATAATATACTGAAGGCAGGATGGAATGACTTCGTGTGTGCATACAGAAGTTTGCCTTAGCAAAAAGAAGAACCATCCCTTCATGTGAGACAGGTGTAAATTAACAAATGGTGGAAAGTATATGAGAGATAAGAGTAGAGAAGAAGGATAAAAAAGGGAGCTGTCAATGAATGGCTTCAATTTTTTCAGTGAAATGAGGCAAGGTTTACACCTAAAACAGTGTGGGGAAAAGGAATCATAAAAAAGTAAAGAAGGGATGAAAAAAGCTGCTGTGGTGGGTGGAATAGTGAATTACTTTGGAGAGGTATAAAGAAATTGTCTTCCTGTAGTGAGTGCTTATTTGGCATTATGTAACAAAATTTCAGTGGACCCAGTCAGTCAAGTTTCAAGATTGTTTGTGTGTATGTGTGTGTGTGTGTGTGTGTGTGTGTGTGTGTGTTTAATTTAGTAGCACATGAGTAGCAGTGAACGTGGAACATATAGGAGTTGAATTCTTTCATTCAAGGTTGGTCAAGGTTGAATCCTTGAATTCAAGAATGATACTCAGCTGGACAAGACCAGTGATAGGATGGGGAGGCAAGAGGACAACATAAAATTGAACTGATTTTACAAGGGATCAAGAGGTGGCAATAAGAAGACTGTATTCAGTGCAGGTGTGAATAGTTGTGATAGTAATGGCAATTAAAGATTCCCCTGTATTGGCTTGGTTTTCAAATTGATTGTATTAAAACCCAGAGTTTGTTAATCCCACCTGTGGGATGGGCTTGTTGATGTGAAAAGAAAGTCCTGAACTGGGAGGAGCTGGTGATGTAGATTTGGAGAGACAAGAGAGAGGCGGAAGTTCTTTTTGGAAGCAGCACCTCGTGGAGAGAGAGAGACTAAGAGGATTGCTGGTGGCCGCTTTGAATTGCCCTGGACTTTTGAGACCTGCCCCCTGAGCTGCCAAGGACTGAGGAGACATGGCTGTTTTGCTGGTACTTTGTCTGTCTGTTTTGATGTTATTTTGCCAGATTTGTCCACTGGTGAAAGACTGTCCTGTTGAAGAAGTCCTGGAACCTGGCATTTGGTTAAGAAGGCCTGAGACTGTCCTGCAGACAGAGAGTGAATACTGTCCACTGGTGAGGGACAGTACTGAGAGTGAATACTGTCCACTGGTGAGGGACAGTACTGTTGTTGCAGGGGTCTGGAGACTGTCCGGCAGACAGAATGAATACTGTCCACTGGTGAAGGACAGTGCTGTTGTTGCAGGGGTCTGGGAGCCTTTCTGTTGGTTCAGAAGCCCTGAAGAAGGATTTTCTTGTTGTATGTTTACAGAAATCCTGGGAGAGGGCTTTGCTAATGTGTTCAGGGGTTCTAGGACTGTTCTACAGACAGAGGATGAATTCATGAAGGGACTGGCAATGTATCTTATGGCCTTGCTAAGCCTTGTCTCCCCAGGAACTAAGATTGCTGAGAACTTGCCTCGTGTCAAGATGAAGAAAAGACCTCCATTTGGGTATTAAGTGCTGTGTTTAAACTTGATGTAACTCTGGGGTAGATTCAATTGTGATCCAGGGGTGGGGAACTTTTGACCTTTTTGTGTTCTATGGTTGAGCAAATGAATGTATTTTACTTATGTTTGGAAACTAATCTCCATTTGAGAAGAGGGGCTTTGTGGTGGACTTAATTAAGGTATAGCCTAGGGGTGGAGAAGTATTTAGAACAGAGACTTTGTAATTGATTGAATGATTGGAAAGTCCTGGGGTGGGGTAGTCCTTGGAGATTATTTAATCACACTTAGTAAATGCTGTATTTTGAATGATGTCATGTTTTGATCTTCTCTGTTCTTGGTTTGTCACTGAATAAAATAGAGAGCACCTATGCTGGTATTTTGAACCTGGGAAGTTGCCTTTCCTTGGCATTACATTACAATAGTTTAGCAAGAAGTGAGAGGTGTAAGGATTAGAATTTGCAGTGAAGACAAAGAAGAGGGTTTCAGATTATAAGGCCAAGGGAGATGTAGAAAGACAACAGATCATCAGAAAAGGGAATTTTGGAATTCATGTACATAAAAGTAAGATATTTGAAGGTAATGGGAAGTTAAAGGGTCTTCCACTATCATCTACTCTTTTCCCTCATCTCACAGGGTTTGTTAAGGCAAACCCTTCGACATGAATAACTAAAGCTATTCCTTCCTACCTTCTTTTATCCCCCCATATTAGAAATCCTTAATCTGTCCCTATCTACTGAATATTTCTACTGGATATAAAGATACGCCTGTTTCTCCTGTCCTTTGCAATTAGTTAATGCTCTATACAAATCCTTTTTATCAAGACTAAACTCTTTGAGGTCATCTATAATTGGTGTCACCTTGACCTTTATCTTGCAATTTATCTTGTATTTTTCTTGCCAATATCTTCAGGTGGGTAGGTAATGGCAAGATAAATGTTCATGACCATTCCTTTGTGTAACTGAGATGAAGTGGAGGAGAAGATTAAAAAAGTAGAAATTGAGGAACTGTGAAGTCACGGTGATAGAGAAAGGACAACACATATGTTTAAGTATTCTAATATGAGGGCAGGAGTTGGGAAGGAGAGAAAGAGTGAGATCCAGACACTAAATTCAACAAGGAAAGAAATAGAATGTAACTTGATTTTCTTTAATAAGAAGCAACAAATATGAAAAATTCCAAGAAACATGGGAATATTTATATGAAATAATACATAATGCATTACATAGGACCAGAAAAATAGTATTTAGTGCAAATAGAGTCAATAATAAAACAGAATGCTGTATAATTTTGATGAACAAACTTGTCCCAGGAGAAGAGCTGAGTAAAAATGTGAGTGTAGTGAATATTTCATATACTGTTAATTAGTGAACATACTTATTGATTTTGCTCAATTAAAATAATTAATAAGGGAAGATGCTACATGAGTGAGTAAGGGATATATTCAGAAATCAATGTTATATAGAAACAAATGTCAGTATAAAATGGTTTAACTTAATATATATGATCAAAATTTGTAAATGGAAAAATACTTTTGGTGATTATTTAACAGTTGCAAAGCAATATAAACTTAATTGAAATATTCAAACTTTTCAAAATCTTTTTTTTAAATCCAATCACTTTCACCAGAAAGAATATGTAACATCATGAAGTCAGGATGTGATGAATATAAAAATACAATATTTTGGAAGGTCATGAATCATGACATTAATACAGAATAGCAAATTCTATTGCCTTCAAGAAAAGGCAAAGTTTTTACTGACAAACTCAAAAGATTACTAGAAACAAAGAAATATTGGTATCTTTTCAATACAAGTGTAGCAGGATATGTACAGAGTTACGCCATGTTTCCTCTGCCTGAAAATCCAAGCTTGCCAAGTGCTTGTGTGCTGTGGGCATGATGAAGCCCCTGTGTTTTTGTTTTTGCTGTTTTGGCCAAGACTCCGTGTAAAAGGCCTCAGCACTTTGGGCATGGTAAAGCAATTCCCTTGTTAACATTTTGTTGTTGTTGTTGTTCAGTCATGTCCAGCTCTTCATGACCCCATTTGGGGTTTTCATGGCAAAGATACTGGAGTCATTTGCCATTTCCTTCTCCAGATCATTTTACAGATGAGGAAACCGAAGCAAATGTGGTTAAGTGAGTTGCTGAGGATTACACAGGTTGTAAGTGTCTGAGGCAAGATTTGAACTTGGGTCTACCTTATTCCAGGCCTGGTGCTCTATCCACTTCACCACCTAGCTGCCTGTGTTATTAACATTAATAGATAGCATTTATATAGCAGCCTAAGAATTGCAACAATTTTTACATATGTTATCACATTTACTTATAGGAACTAACAAGGAAGAACTCCAAATTTGGTGGATCTTTAACCAGAAATGACCTGACTTTCTATCTCTTCCTTCAGTTAAGCATGTGAGTAGGCTTTGATCCTCTTGCTAGAGGAGTAGGGCTGGAGTTGGTTTCTTTTCCTCATCTCAGCAATATGGTAACTGCTCCTATGTGTTAGCTAGAAATGAAGGACTTGGCTAGTTGTGCTGAGCCTGGACCTCTGGTTACCTCTTCTGTTTTGTTCTTCTTTGTTTAATCATGAGTGACAAAACATTGATCTCAAGATTCACGTGTCCAGGTTTGAGACATCCTTCTGAGTTTGAGAGTTTTGTTGTTCCTGGGTCCCTTCAATTAGAGGTAGCTGGTGGTAGGGGGTAGTTTCTGCTTTTGTAAAGAGAACCATCCAAAAGATGAAACCAGTCTCTTGCAAGAAGACTTTTACTTTGAGAGTGTCAGCATAGAGCTAGGTGAAATATAAAATATCTGTTCAACAATGCTGCAAAGTGTTTCATGCCCCAAAGTTTAAGCCTTAGTCTTCTGGGAGAGTATAATAGTAGTTAATATTGCTGATTGCTTATTTGTTTTGTCAATACATTCTTGTGAGAGCCTTTTGTAAAGTCAAGAATTTCTTTTGTATAAAAGAAATAAATATTTGTCCCATGCGAGGTTTATAGTCTACATTGAATACTTCCTACTCTACCATTTTGAGAGACCCTAGACATGAACCTATATTAAGAATTAGGTAAAGCTTTACTGGGAATGGTGAATACAGGGTGTAATGATTCAGAGAGTATAAAAACGGTCTGACTTTTTAAAAGGATGCCAGGCTTTCTAGGACTAAACCTGGTCATCAGATTCATTCATACAGTGAAGAGGGGCCCTCAGTGGTCAAGTGACCTCTTCTCTACCCTGATCCTAAGCAACATTCATTATTATTATACCAATATTTAACCAGTGTTACTGAATTTGTCATTACATACTTCAGCTACTGAAGAATTAAAAATGAGTACAGTCCAAAAGGTAATGGAGAGGCACATGGTGGATCTTTGCATGCTGTAACTTTATAAGTAAGGAACTATATTCTGAAATATCTTAGAAAAATATACTATCAAAGAGATGTATGATTGTACACATGGGAACCAAGAAAAGGATAATTCATTGGAAGCCTGTGTGCTTCACTGTTTTCCTTGTGCTCTCAAGGAAATACAAATCATTCCATGGAATGCATAGGGAGACAAGGATAACAGTTGTACAGTATAGGCAGTCATTGCAAGCTGCATCTTTGGAGAGAATATTTTCATCAATGACATTAGAATTCCATTTGAGCACTTATTAGTAATACATCTCATTTTTTCTTATTGCCATTGCAGCTTTTTTCACTGATAAAATTTTCTTTACAAAAATGCAAACAAACTCATGGGCTAAGAATCAGGTTCATGGTTCTCTTTTTTTCTTGGATCCATCTAATTTAATCAAAGAATATGTATTTACTCTACTTAATATATACAGAATGATGGAATATTTTGTGGAAAGATATCCAGGGACAGTGTGTGGAAGGAGCATTCACCTGGGAATTGGGATATTAGCATTCCAGTTGCAACTGTGCTACTTATTTGCTGTGAATGACTTTTGTCTTACAAGTGGACTTTGATGATTCCTGAAGAGAGACTGAGGATGATGATCATACAATTCTGCCTCACTTAAATCTGATCATGTGCAAGTCCGGACATCACTCTGTGATGTCACTGATACTATCTGAAAACAAAGAATGAACAAAAACAACAGGAGTGAATGAGTGAAATTACTTAAGCCCCCAGAGACTTAATTTTTGCACTTATAAGGGAATGATGTCTGGCTATAAATCTAAGCACTGTCCTGTGATTCTACAAAATTCAGTTCTGAAAACCATCTTTATAAAAATACACATAAAAAGCAGGAGACATTGTCATCTGGCCCAAATGAATGTAATAATAAGGATTCTGAAAGTATTGGAAGAGTTCATTTTTTGGTCTTTGAATGGCTTGGCTTTTTTTTTTAAGGGAGGAGAATGGAATTTGTGAGTTACCCACCACTGACCTTGATTAGTCTCATAGGGTTTTGTGAGATTCAAGTAATATAATTATCTATCTATCTACACACACGTACGTTTATGCATGCATATGTATATGTATGTGTAATATATACATACACACATTAAAACATACACAGTTGTTTGCAAATTGTTAGCACTCATAAATATCAATTTAAGATTTCCCCTTTTATTAAATAATTAATATTTTTCTTTTTCTTTTTTTTTTTTTTTAAGAAATTGGGGTTAAGTAACTTGCTCAAGGTTACACAGCCAGTTATTTCTGGGTGTGGTGCTGAGTATCTGAGCCCAGATTTGATCCCCAGGTCATCCCGACACTGGAGCCAGTGCTCTTACTTGCTGTGCTACTTGGCTGCCCCTAATAATTAATATTTTTCATGGGGCTGTGTTACACAAGTGGTATTAAAAAACAAGTGAAATAGAACTGTCCCTTAAGGAGGTTCCATTACATTAGAAAAGACAACACAGCAATCATTCAATCAACAACTGT
>NW_027185655.1:18403267-18435909 GCF_028583685.1 Petaurus breviceps papuanus | reverse complement strand
TGTGTGTGTGTGGGTGTTAAGCGTGTAAGGCCGGAACCGAACTCAGGTCCTCCTGACTTCTGGGCCAGTGCTTTACTCACTGTGCCACCTAGCCACCCCAACCCCAGTTTTCTTATGACCTACCCAATTATTAATAAGAATCTCAGACATATATTTTACATATATAAAAAGTAAACAATCTCTCTTTATGGATCACTTATAATCAGTCTTTGTTATGCGCCTTATAGTTCTCTTGGTTCTTATATGTCAAATTTTCTATTAAGCTCAGAATGTTTTTTAACAAAAATCTTGAAAGTCTGAGAGTTTATCAAATGTCCATTATTTCTTTCCTTTAGGACAATGTTTATCTTTGCAGGGTATGATATTTCAGCTGGAGCCCCAGTTCTTTTGCTCTTTGATATGTTGTGTTCTAAGACCTGTGGGTCTCTAATGTCTGTGCTGCTAGGTCTTGTGTAATTCTAATTGTGACACCATCGTATTTAACTTTTCTAATCTTGATGCTTTTAATATTTTTTCCTTGAGGTGGGGGTTTTGAAATTTGACTATGATATTCCTATGAGTTTTCCTCATATGATCTCTTTTAAAAAGCCATACCAATGGCTTTTTTTCTATTTCTACTTTCCCCCCTTATTCTAATGCCTCAGGACAATTTTCTTTAATTATTTCTTGTATTATAGGATCAAGATTCTATTGCATCAAAATCATAACTTTCAGTTAGTCCAATTATTTCTGTGTATTCTCTTATTCATCTAGTCTCCAAATCTGTTGTTTTCTTATATAATGTTTCACTTTCTCTCCTATTTTTTCATTATTCATATTTTGTTTAATTATTTCGTGATCTCTTACAATTTCACTGGCTTCACTTTGCCCAATTCTAATTTTTAAGGTATCATTTTCTTCTGTAAGGTTCTGGATCTCTCTTTTCCTTTCATACCCTTCTTGTTTTTCTTGGATTATTCTTATTAAGCAATCAATCTATTTATTTATTTATTTAAGTTTTTCCTCCATCTCTGTTATTTTATTTTTAAAGTCTTTTTTAAAGATCTTCTGTGAATCCTTTTTGGCCAAGTGACCATTTCACATGACTTTTTGGGGGTTTCTTTACTTCAATATCCTCCCCTGAAGATGAACCCTGGTTTTCTCTATTCCTATAATAGTTTTCTATGGTTGTATTCTTTCTCCTTTGCCTTTGCATTTTTTTTTTGTGCTAATAGCTTAATTATTGTGATCACCTCTAGACCTTGGGTATGGGAAATGGTGCTTCTTGCCCCATTTCTTCAGTTCTCCCCTCTACCCTAGAATCAAAGTCAAACTTCGAATGTCCTGTAAGTGCCCACAGCCAGGGATTTTCTGTCCCATTGTTTCTGCACTCACTGGGTGTGTGCTGGTTCCTTCTTGCCACTCCACCCCAGGCCTCTCAGTAGAGGATCCCCAATCTTCCTGGGCTCAAAGACCCAACTCCTCTCACTATCTCTGTGGTAAAAGTTCCTGTGACTGGGGCTGAGGCAGCCTCCCAACCCAGCTCATCCCAGGGCATGCAGTTGATTGTTAAAAACAGAACCCAGCCTGGAGGTATTTACTCTCCACAGGGATCAAACCTCGAACTAGGATTTTTCTTCTGATCTCAAATTGTCCCAGGAAGACCCCAGTTATGCCCCTGTTCTTTTTTATTTCCACGACACTTTGTTCGCCCGAAGGTACTATTTTAACATGTTTGTGGGGAGAAATCTTGAGAGTTTGGAGTTTTCTGACCTACTCCCTCCTCTTCCCAGAATCCTTTCTGCTTTATTTCTTAAAGAAGCATTTCATAATTGAATCCATTCATTTGTAAATGGATCTATTTTGAATGGTGCTTACTTTTCTAGTGCCTTGGGGATTCTGTTGTTACTATACAGAAATGTTTATCTTTTTGGATTGATTTCTAACCTATATCTTTTCAGAAGCAACTGTCTCAATTTAACCTCCTTGAAGATTTCTAAAGATTTTCTTAGCAAACCCTGTGCCATTTTCATGCTTATTCTTATGCCTTTAATTTCTTTCTCTTGCCTTAGTGCTATTGCTAGAGTTTACAAAGCTGTATCCAATAATAGGAGGGAAATGGGAAGTCATTGCTTTACTCCTCTATATTCCCAAGGGAATGTTCCATTCTATATTCATTGTATTCATTACTTTTGATTTTCGACAAATTCTTTGTGATATATTAAAAAAAAATCCTCTATGCCTATTTTTGTAGGATTTTAAATATAAATAGTTCTTGTACCTAAGTGTAATTACTTAGGTAGGAATGTTTCTGTATCTCATGAGATAATTATGTGGTTTTGGATGATTTGATTTTAATATGATTAATTATGTTGATTATTTTTTGAATGTTTAACCATTCTTGCTTCCCTGGTATAAATCCAACTTAGGCAAAAGAAATGATTTCTTGGATAAATTGTTCTAGGCTTTTTGCCAGGATTTTATTTAAATTTTTTAAATTTGATATTCATTAATGATATTGGTCTACTGTTCTCTTTCTAAGATGTATCCTTCTATGGTAAAAGTATTTGATTTGGACCGTTCCAAAGTTCCAAATGTGACATGGGAGACATTGGCATAGGACCAGCAAGTATGGCATGCCCTCAGAGAAGGTATTGTTCTCTATGAGCAAAACAGAAATAAAGTAGATCAAAAGAAATGTGAGACATGCAAATTTAGAAAATTCAGCCCAAAAGTTCATCTGGACTATTTTTCCCCAATTTATGATAAAGCATTCAGAGCTCATATTGGTTTGATGAACCGCAGTCAGACACATTGTGCCTTGACTCTAACATAGTGATATCATTTTGGTCCTCTTCAAGGATGAAGGACAATCAACCAACCAGCCATTTGGATTGTATTTGTATCATAAAAGTGGTTTTCCTCAGAAAATTTTTAAAGAAAAAATTCAAAAGTCATAGACATTAATTATACTTTTGTAGTGTCATAAAATTCTGTAATTTCATCAGGACTAATTGGTTATCTTTACTTCAACCTCATACTTTGATAGTTCCTTTACAAGTAGTTCCTTTTCAAGATTAGATGATTTAAGATCTGTATTCACTCTTCCATTCGGGCATATTTTTTAAAGAAGCAATTCTTATTTCTTTTGTGATCTCAGTTGCTAATATGCATGGCAGATACTGATTTTTTAAAATTTCTTCTCGTTTTATTGTAATTTTACCTTCTATATTTGGTATTCTATTAATTTTATTTTCTGTTCTCTTAACCATATTAGGTAGTGGTTTATCTTTTTCCCCCAGTCTTTTCAAAGAAGCAGCTTTTAGTTTTATCATTTTAATAGTTTTCTTCCCAAATGTTCTATTTCTCCTCTCATTTTAAATATCTCCTTATTTCTGATTTTATGGTATTGTAGATTTTAGGATTCCTCAGTTTAAAAAATGTGCATTCATCCTTTGTTTTTTTATGTATAAGATTTTTCTTTTGAAAAATTACCTAACTTTATCTTAGAAATGTTTATATATTATCTCATCTTTATCATTATTTGGCACGCAATTATCTATTGTTTCTATGATTTTTTTCTTTGACCCATTCATTATTTAGGATTTCATTATTAAGAGTTCTTTTAGTTTGGTGTCTTTTGTTTGTAGTCTCTCAATTGATTACTATTTTAGAAAATATATGGCCTATAATGGATACATTTAGAATATCTTTCTTTTTACAATTACTTGTCATGTGATATATGGTCAATTTTTATAAGTGTGTCACAAGCTGCAGACAAATGTGTATCTTTAGTGGTGCCATTCAGTAGGCAGTCTTTTATATTTAAAGAAGTTTCTTTGATTATTTATGTTCATGTAATGGATTTTTTCCATTTTGTGTGCTAATGTGCATGAAATTCCTGTTCTTTTAGATTCACCTAAAGGAAAATAAACATTCCTGACTCATTTTTATTCACCTTTGTGGGACTGAATGTTTATTTCTTCCCCCTCCCCTCCTTGGAGACCTTTTATTTTTTTTCCTCTGGTTTTAATTTTTGCTTTTCTTTTTTTAAACATCCCTTTATTTATTTATTTTCTTTTTTTTTTTGGAGGGGGGAAGGCAGGGCAATTGGGGTTAAGTGACTTGCCCAAGGTCACACAGCTAGTAAGTGTTAAGTGTCTGAGGCCGGATTTGAACTCAGGTCCTCCTGATTACAGGGCTGGTGCTCTATTCACTGCATCATAAGTATTCTTTTATTTCTCCTCTGAACCATTATGGTACTTTCTGGTTGTTATTCCATGATTATGGAACATGATTAAGAACTACTGTATCTATAGGAAATAACTTGTGGAAGAAGTGTTTCTTTTCTTTATGGAAATTCTACATCATAGAATTGATTGCCTTTCTTTTCTGCTTCTCAGGAATCTTTGCTTTCCTTTCCTCCTTTTATAGAATTTATTCACTGTATTATGCCCTTTTCTAGATTCTCTGCTCATTTTTCATTTTTTTAGAATCTCTGCTGGTTTACAGTGATACTACTGCTATGATATGTTCTTTTCTAGCCCTTCTTTACTGTACTTGCTGTGCATTGTTCTCATTGTTGAGACAATGGGAGTTATCTCAGCCCTAGCCTCTCCCTCCCTCACTCATGACAGAAGTTTCCTTGCTTCATCTTTTAGTCTTTGTTTGTTTGTTTTTCTTTTCTTCATTTAGTGTTTTTTTTTTTAATTGGGAATTTCTGAGTTGGCTCTGCATTTATTCATTTATTCCCAATCTCCATCTTGGTCCTCTTGTTGACAGCCCTTTCTCTTCTAAGTAAGAATAGTTTTTAAAAAGTCAACACTCTCTACTCTCCCACCCCTCCCAATTCAATACCATGTACTTTTTCAAATCCAGACCATTCTAACTGAAAAAAAAATTCAATGACTTCTTCTAATTAAGGGGCTGAGGGGGTGGCTGTCTGGTAGATTTAATGCTAAGGAATAACTCTGAGGGTTAATGACAGATGCTCCCACAGCTGGACTTATACTCAACTTCTCACCTGGTCGTCTTGCCAGAAGGTGCTTCTATTTTGTTTCTAATGAAGTAAGATTAGGCCTCACAGTCAACTGATTTCTCCTATGTGGACCACTTGGTATGGCAAATTACAGAGACGTTATATGAGTGTCCAATTAGTTCACTGTGGTGGAGGAAGAAAAGACTGAGGAGTAAAATAGATACTGTCACATCCACAAGATATTCAAGGTATAGACCCAATGAAGTAAGTATGAAGAGCAAGTATAAGTTTGAGGCAGTGGGCCAGGCATGAGAACTACTATTGTATCTATAGGAAATAACTTGTGGAAGAAATGTTTCTTTTCTTTTTCTGGTTGTTTTTGTCACTTTATTTCATGCTGTTTCAGGGTGGAAGATACAGGGTAGGAACCAACCTTAGACTAAAACCCACACTTTTCTATCTTGGTTTGAAGATCGTTGGAAACATAAGATTACCTTTTGTCCATGGGCATATTTTATGTATTTCTTCTGGCTCTCTACTTTTTTGGACTAATGACAAAGATTAAGTAGATACTTAATTCTTATGGATCAATAGTAACCCTATAATATTTTCAACCATATCATTTGCAAATTATGTACCCCTATTTTAGTACTGGGTGCTGCTAGAAAATGGAGTTGAAGTCCTTTGGATAAAGCTAACTCAAATTAAAATGTTATAAGATTCACGTATCTGTTAGTATTAGAGCTATTCACACAACAGGGTCAAGATCAATAATTGCAGATGTGATTTACCAGAGGTTTTGCTTTTTGTTTTTGTTTTTACCTCCATGGAGAGTAGGAAAAATTGATTTGATCTCTGGAACACATTAGTGAAAGTGGCAGTTTGGGGAGGGTGTATGTGTTGGGGAGGGGTAAATATTGGCACTGGATTTTGAAATAAAACTGCACTGAGAAATGTTTCCAAAGATACTGCAAGTTACGATTTTAAAGTACCTCAAGGGGATTCAATTTCATTACTCCCACTGATGTCAGTGAGAACTGGACAGATAGAAGACTGTGTGCTGCTTGGAAGCCTGCCTGCCTGCCTCTGTTCCAGCCCTTCCTTGGAGCAGAACTTTTACATTTGCGTTCCATTAGATTTTTTTTTCTTTCTCTCTCACAATCAAATAAATTACTTTGGGTTATGCAGTATTAAGATGGTAATAGAAAACTATTCCTGATGATCAACTATTCATTCTTGCCACAGTTAATGACCAATGATATTAGGCAGCAAGAGAATGAAGGTTTACTTCACTTTATGAATATTTAGTTTTTGCCTGGACCTGGGATTTTATTACTATAAGGATCATTCAATGAGGCTGTCTCCTCTAGCAATACAGATTGGCAAATGGTCTTTTAGGTCAAAATCTTTGAGAGATGATTCGGGCACTACTAGAAATTAATAAATGCTTATGGACAGATTGGTTCATAAAAGTACTTCAAAATTTCAAAGTGCATTTCTTTTTTTGAATGTCACAAAACCCCTATGAAATAAGTACTACACATATTGCCATTTCTTTTTTTTATAAATGATGCATCTAAGACTTGGGGGGTAATATTGGAATTTAAGAGGTCCTGAGTTGTATGGAGTTGATTGGAGTCAAGAACAGTTTCTTTGTTGGAAAAAATGATCACGAACAGAAGTCATCAACCAGGACAGATAGTGAAGAGCTGAGTTGAAATGTGGAATTCTTATTCAATAGACCAACAATCTCTGTCATGTTCCAATGTATACGACTCAACCTCCTAGAAAATACTGTAACAGCAATTACAGGTTACAAAATCTTGTTTTAAGTTTGTCATTCTGTGCTTATGATAGTCTTTTGTGCTTTTATATTTTTATAGCATGAAAGAAATAAACACTTCTCCCATACCTGGTTTTTATTGTACCTTGAATACTTTTTTTTGCTAATTTTTGGAAGCGTAAGATGAAACATCACCTAAGGTCTTAAAAAATTTTTTTTCCTGGATGTGGGTACATAATGAGCCAATTAATGAGAGAAAAGGGAACCTGACTTTGTAAGTCAGAAGCAAGACTATAACTTAACCTGGTCTGACTCCATATCTATATCTAGAACTTAGGGGAAAGGAAATTGGTAAAATGCCCCAGCCCTTTGGGTCCTCTATTAATTTTAGAGGTGTAAAAGAGAAAGAGCAACTTCAATACAACAATACATATTTGAATGGAGAATTACTCATTTCCCAGACCTTCTAGTTCCCCAAGTTTTTTATACTAGAATAGTGCATATTTTGTGTTAGAATAGCACATAGCAATCTTTGGTTGGTTAGAACAAGCTTTAAAGCAGACTGTAGGAACTATTGTCTTTAAAAAATTAACAGACTGCTCTGGGCTGAAGCAAGCACAAAGAGCTTACAGAGGTACAGGGTGAAGAGAATTGAGAATGCAACCAAAATAATTTTATTACTTTCCCAATCCATTTGGTTGCAATGATAGCTATCCAAAAAATACCCACTTGATCCCAAATGAATGCACTTTTGTTGGCAAGATTACTTCAGGTTAATAGAGTGAAGATAGACCTAACAGCACATACATCAGGGTTCATTCAGCCAGAAGCCTCTCCATATTAGTCTCCACTGTCTCCTTTTCTTTGTTCACTAGGAATCTAGCTTAGTGTACATCTAAGGCGTTGATTAGAAACAGAGAAAACCAGAACTGAACAAGATCATAGAGATCATCTAGCTCAATGTGTTTATTTTAGAGATAGGGAAAATTGACTTTTTTATTTTGGAATTTCTTTTTATGTTTCAATACATTTATTTAATTCTCACTATGCAGCTTGAAATGTTTACCCACATGAAGAGAGTGAAGCTTCAAATCTATTCTCTTCTCCATATCTTCTGACCCTATTATTAGGGAATGTTTCAACTTCTACTGTCTGCCTTATATTATTGATCATATCTAAATCTTGACATTTGTTCATAGTGAACAGGTCCACTTCATGACATTACATTACATATTTCATGTTTTATTATTGACTTTTGTTTTTTTCTACCATAGTGATTTTCTTCAGGTCCCCCACCTCCTGGTTCCTTCCTTATAAAAGAAAAACATTTAAGCAAAGTCAAGTGCCATATTGACCACATCTGACAAATTCCCCATTTGTATTCCTCACTGATCTCTGAGTAGGAAAATTTAAGTTTAATTATTTATTCTGAATGACTGTTCATTGCATATCAGAACTCAATCACTTTTTCACATTGTTATTGTTTCCATCACTGTAGATACTAAGCATGTCATTCTCTTGTTTCTGTTTTGTTTTCCTATATCTTTTCATATAAATCTCCCCACATTCCATTAAAATTCAGTCCATAAACATTTATTAATCCCTTTGATGTGTCAGGGACTCTACAAAGTAATCCCCGCCTTCAAGGAGCCCACAATTTAGTACACTCACTTTTGTGTATGACTGTTTTAGTGCCAAACACTTTTGCTAGTATTCCATTTTTAAAATTTCTATTACTTTGTCCCCCAAAGTTATAATCAATGAACATCTATGCATTGGGTACATGTTATAACAGTATTATTCCAAGTCCCTATTGTAAATTTGGAATCTACAGTATAAATAAGTTTCTATTTTTCATCATATATTTTACTCTCAAGCATCTCCATTCTCCAATCCAAATATTCCATCATGGATCTTATTCTCTATTTTCCTCATGTGTAGTATTTGACACTCCTGAACTGTCAAGTAGAACCTTTTCTATTTTTCAGTTGCTTCCCCAAATAGTCCAATGCAATGAACAGCAGGAGTCACATAAATACTAAGCCTTCTGTCAAGCCAAATGTTCTCTTGACTTTCAAAGGCCCACTCGATTGATCATGATGCTTTTTGCATCTAGTCAGAATTACAATTTTAGAAATTGCCTAAGCACTTTCAACCTATCTTTATGATTATAAGAGATCTAGAAGGACTCACCATGCAATTTGTATTCCCAGGACAGTGGCTAAAGCATTTTGTACATACAATAAATATAAAAAATGCTAAAACTACACTGCTTAAGTTAGTATAAATATGGTATAATGGATAGAACACTGGAACTGGGGTAAGGAAGATCTGAAGTAATCCTATCTCAGACACTTATTAACTGTGTGACCCAGAGAAGTCTTCCTACTTCAGTTCCCCTTTGTATAAAATAGGGATAGTCATAGCACTTTTCTCCCAGGGTTCCTGTGAGGATAAATTAAGACAAAAGTCATAAAGAGCTTCACAAACTTTAAGCACTCTATCAATGCTAGTTGTTATCTTTGTTGTTAAAACATTTCTCTGTTTCACTTACCTTAAACCAATTTTCTCTTTCCTATATGTTACTATGGCCTACTATGCTTTCTGTGATGGCCCTCTGACTTTTCTCTTTCTACTATTTTTTTTTCTTATTATTCAATTTCTGGCTTAGATAATACCTATTCAATACCAATTCAATACCACATTGATACCTCCTTTGTGACTAAAGATGAGAATAACATAATTATTACTTGATAATAAGTGTAAAGTGCCTGACACATAGTAAGCATTATATAAATGCTATCTATTATTATTGTTATTGTTATGTGTTTACTAGACAGTTGGAGAACACAAATAGTTCAAAGAAAAAAAACATTTAATGAAGAAAAGTAACCAAAGGATATTATTCCTGTAATTTGGGGGCATATTCTACTCCATGTACACACACCTATGGGAAAAGTGAAAACACAGTGAGCATGTGTTAAGGGACAGCTCATGCTTCAAGTGAAGAACAGCTGATATCCTTTGGTGATGGCATTTTGCTGCATTCAGTGGACTTGCTCCCCAGTGTTCTTGAGTGGCATCTAGTTTCTGCTATGTGTATAGCCTCTGAAGGATGGTGCATTGATAGTCTCTCTTTGGCAATGCTCTTTTTAAAAAAAAATTAATTTTAACACGGCAAGTTATATAAATTATATTTCCTTATCACACACACACACAAACACACACACACACACAAGAAAAATAAAGTAAAAAAGTATGCTTAAATCTCCACTTAGCTCATCAGTTGTCTCTTTGAAGGTAAATACCATTTTTTCATCATT
Organism: Petaurus breviceps papuanus; assembly: GCF_028583685.1. Lineage (NCBI taxonomy): Eukaryota > Metazoa > Chordata > Mammalia > Diprotodontia > Petauridae > Petaurus > Petaurus breviceps. Next base: position 18,425,846 of record NW_027185655.1, on the reverse strand, counting down.
GGTCCATTGAAATTGTCTTGGATAATTTTCTATATCAGAGTGGCCAAGTCTTTCACAGTTGATCATTGTTACAATATTGCTGTTACTGTGTATAGTATTCTCTTGGTTATGCTTATTTCATTTTGCATCAGTTCACATATGACTTCCTAGGTTTTTCGGAAACCATCATTTTTGTGATATTGTATAGCACAATAGTATACCATCACTACCACATACCACTGCTTGTTCAGTCTATCCCCCAATTGATGGTCATTCCCTCAATTTTCAATACTTGTCAATTTACAATGCTTCCACCACAAAAGAACACTGAGAAGCACATATATTCAAAAATAGGTCCTTTTACCTTTTCTTTGAACTCTTTCGGATATAAACCTAGCAGTAGTATTGCTAGGTCAAAGGGTATGAAAAGTTTTTTAATTGTGTTCACATAGTCCCTGGGTTTGTCTTGGCAGGGAGGCTCCCAACTATTTTATATTGCCTATGGTGACTTTTAATTGAATTTATTTGCTATATCTTCTTGCTGGGTTTTGTTTGTAGTATGTATACATGCTAATGATTTATGTCAATTAATTTTATATATTGAACCTTGGTTACAGTTGTTAGTTCTTTCAACTAGTTATATTAGTTAAATCTCTAGGGTATACCGATCTGATATATCATTTGTAAAGGGTGATAATTTTGTTTCCTCACTGCCTATTTTTATTCCTTTAATTTATTTTTCTTGTCTTGTTGCTATGGCTAGTATTTCTAATACAATATTGAATAATAGTGTTAATAATGGACATCCTTGCTTCACATCTCATTTTATTGGGAAGGCCTCCAGTTTATCTCCATTAAAAATAATGTTTGCTCTTGGTTTTGCATAGATACTCCTTATCATTTTAAGAAAGTCTCCATTTATTCCTATGCTTTCTGGTATTTTTTTTTTAAATAAGAATAGGTACTGTACTATGTCAAAAGCTATTTCTGTATCTATTAATAGTTATACTAGAAGATACTGTGTTTAAGGATCTTAGGTGTTAGAATGCTATATTCTGTTCAGCAAAAGAGCTGGAGAAATGACTAAGAGTAACTTACCCGGTAAAGCTAAGTATAATCCTGAATGGAAAAAAAGTGGACATTTAACAGACTCTAAGACTTTCAGGTTTCTGTGACAAAATCCCACGAATCTGAGGGAAAATTCAAAGTACAACATCCAGGAGAAACATAGGGTAAATATTAAAGACCAATTGTGAGGTATACAACAATGTCTTTTACCAAGCTGTTAATTGTCTTTTCATGTTTTCTTCTCCTGCATGAATTTCTTTTCCAAATTTTCCTCTATTATTCCCATTTGATTTAAAAAAATTATTTAAACCTTCCAAGAATCCTTGTTGGGTTTACAATAAATTATTTTTTCCCCCTTTCAGGCTTTGTCTGTAGCTCTTTTGACATCATTATCTTCTTCTGAGTTTGTTTTGATCTTCCCTGTCACCATATTGCCTTTTTATGGTCAGATTTTTTTTTGCTCATTTTCCATCATATTTATTGACTTTGAACTTTATGTTAAAGATGCACTTTGCTCAGACATTGGTTGGGGTGCTGTCCCACGCTTTAGACTTTTTTGAACTACTGTTTTAAAAGCTAGCTCTGTGGGTTTGGAAATTTTTGGTGTATCTAAGGTGATATAATCTAGGGAAAAGTGTGGCCCCTGATCCACTGAGATTACAATTGATATTGCTCCTCAGAACCCCTCCTCCCTTGTGACTTGAAAATGCTTATATCGGGGCGGTCAGGTGGCTCAGGGAGTAAGAGCACTGGCTCCAGTGTCGGGATGACCTGGATCAAATCCGGGCTCAGATACTCAGCACCACACCCAGAAATAACTGGCCGTGTAACCTTGAGCAAGTTACTTAACCCCAATTGCTTTAAAAATAAATAAATAAAAAATGCTTATATTTTTAGTTATTTCCCTTATGGGAATACTGTGACCATAAATTCATTTCAGCACAATGATACCAAAGAAATATCAAAAAAGTTATGTGTGTATGATTGACCTTTGTCTTTCCTCTCTGTTAGAGTTTTTGGTTCTTATTCAAATGAAATGGGGGGAGCAGAGTGAAGACAAGAAAAAAGCCCCATGAAATATTCTTATATCTCATTTTTTCCCAAAAATTATAGCTTTTTATGTTTATAAAACAGGAAATAATTTTCCTGCACTTTGTTCCATTCTATATATATAAAGGAAATAAGAGGATGTCTCATCTGAAACATGTCATTTCCAAAGCTGTTTATTCTCCCACCCCACCCAAAAAACTCCCTCCTTTCAAATTTCCCATTTTCTTAATGTCTTATTACTTATTATTACATTTTTTACATATCGGTTTCACGTTTTAAATATTGCTTTTAACTTTGATTCTTCCCTCTTTCTTGCCTCCTTTATTTAATTATTTTTCAGACTCCATCTATCCTATTTATGAAACGTCACTATGATCTGTCACCTCTTTTCCATGCCAAATGCAACATCCCTACTGCAGATTACCACTACTAAGAATGTGGAGTATTTAAATATCCTTCTAACTTTCCAGAATCCACTGACACTACTTTTCCAGTCCATCCTTCACATCACCACCAGATTAATCATTCTTATGCACAGCTTGGGTCATGTAATTCCCCTGTTTACAACCTTTAAATGGCTACCTTTTATTTAGTGAATGAATCTCAAACTTTTTGGATTGGTATTCAAGGCATTCCAGAAACTTATATTATCATACTTTTCCAGAATTACTTGTCTCTCTCTCTCATATGTGTTCTGCATTTTCCTGCCACAATACAATTCAAATCACATTTAATCTACCACCCATTTCTTTGCATGTATTCCTATGCTTGAAGTGTCATTTCTCCCTTCTCCCCCTGATGAAATTCTACCTACCTTTGAAAGCAGAGTTAACGTGGTATTTGATCCATGAAACACCATCAATTTTTTCTACTTGTTAATGATCACTCTTTCATAAAATATTTGATCACTTTGTTTATCCCTAGCTTGTATTCTCATTATAAAGGGGCCTTTTATTATTTTATCAAATGAGATCACCAAAGAGAATGTCATTTTAAAAATAAATTTTACTTATTTAACACCAACTATAAGTAGACAGACAAAAACAAAGTAGACCCTTCCCTTAAGAAACTTGTATCTTACTTTTTCCACTCTCATTTTCCTTGACTTCTCTGAAGCATTTGACAGTGTGAACCATTTCTACCATCTTATTTTTTTTTCTTTTGGATCTTCATGGACATTAATTTTCAAAATTCCTTTAACCTTTTTGAATATTATTTTTCCTATTTCATTAAACTATTATTTTCTTATTTGATTAAACAATTTCCCAATTCCATTAAACAAATATTGGCACGTATACAGGGTTCAAATAAGTATATAACATATGACTGCAGAGAATACATGGATACAGAGAGAGAAACACTGGTTCCTTTTCTGATTCCTACTGATGCCACATTCTTCTCTTGTCCTTTAAAAGTACATATTACCTATTGTTCTTTACTAAGCCTTCTTTCCTTGTTTTATTTGTTTTTTTTTTCCCTTTCTATGTTGTCTCCCTTGGTTAGAAACCCCAGCCATAAATTAATTCCTCTAAATTAGTGACTCCTAAATTAGCATCTCTGTCTTCCTCCTCTTCTAACTTCTCCCTAGAGCTTTAGTTTCTTATTTCCAATTTTGAATTGCTTGTTGGATATTTTGTACTATAAGATCTGCCTGTACAATATGCCTAAAACTGAATTTGTGACCTTTCCACTAAAACATTCTCCTACCAATAATTTCTCTGTTTCTGTTGTATCACCACCATCCCAGTCACCAAAATTTATAATAGTGGAGTCATCTTTTATACCTCATCTGCAAACTTCCACTGACAATCAGTTGACACCTTCTGTGGTTTCTACCTTTACAATAGCTTATTCCTCATTTCCATTATAACCACTTTAGTTGAAGCGTTTTTCTCTTTCTTATATAGACTTATAGAATATCTTCCTAATTGTCTTTTTTTTCTCTCTCACATCTATCCCTCTCCAAACAATCTTTCACACTGTTGCCAACACACAGCTATAATAATGTCACCCAAAGAGAGTCTCACAAGAGAATTTCAGTACTTATTCATTGCCTTTAAAATAAAGCATGGAGTCCTGATTTTGGTATTCAAAACCATCAAATTTTTCTCAAGCATACTACAAAAGTTTTATCTTATAGTAATCCTTTAATGTAAGGCTAACACCATATATATATATATCACTTATCCAGTGTATTCCATTTAGAAGGGGCTTAATATAATTTTAATTATGCAAAATTTGTTCCTTAACTATTTTACATGTTCCCCTAAAGATATTTTTGCTTGGCTATTTTATTTTTATCTTTTTGACATTCCCTACTACTAGTAAAGAGCTTGATACACATTTCTTTATAAATGCTTGTTGATTAATTAATTGATTGGTTTATATCCTACATCCATACTAAATAACATAGGAATCCTTGAATATGCCCTATGCTTTCCTTTTTCTATACCTTGGCTTACTAAGTTCATGCCTCCAATAGTATCCTTCCCTCCCCTCTCAAAATGTCATTCATAACTTAAAACCCAGATCAAATGCCATCTCTTCTTTGAAGCCATTTTGAACTGTGAGGTTGAGAATAATTTCTTTTTACTCTGCTCCTATACCAGTTTTTACCTCCTATGAATCATTACTTCCTTATAGTATAATTATTTATATTAATTTAAAATATTAAATATTAATATATTTATAAAAGACCTTTCCTGTTGAATCATAATATTCCTGGATGCAAAGTCTCTGTCTCTCTGTCTCTGTCTCTCTCTCTCTGTATTCATATAATCTATGCAGGCATATATTATATTTATTTGAACCCTGTATAAGTGCCAATATTTGTTTAATGGAATTAGGAAATTGTTTAATCGAATAAGAAAATAATAGTTTAATCAAATAGGAAAAATAATATCCAAAATATTACTTTGCTACACTAAATTCTACTAAATTTACAAAATAGGATGCTTTATTTCCCTTCTCTCTCTTCCCTTGTCTTGCCCCTCTCCTTTTGTGGTTTTCAAGAATATTTCTTCTTAGGAAGTCATCCAACCCAGCTGGTGCCTTCACCTCCTGAAAAGGTGAATATAGATTTGATTAATCTTCTAAGGTTTTAACTCCTCTCTTATCCATAATTAAATTGAGTAGATTTTTTAATAGCTTATGCACTCTCATCTATTTATATCTATATAAAATATTGCATACAAATATGTATGTATATATAGTCATATAAAAACCATAATAGTACATATGTAAACTGTTATACAATTTTATATAATCACCTATATCATGTAATATATAATATGTGGCATGGTTATATATGATATATATGTAGGCTATAGTATGTCACATGATGTATTATATATTATGCATGGTATATAAGTGAAGTTCTACATATATTTTGTATATATTTATACATAAACAAACTTATATAATATGAAAATTTATCATATGTGATATGATAGAATATCATTATGTTAATATAATGGCTTAATATATAGTATATATAATATATGGTACATTACAATAATAGCATCATATTATATATCACAATATAATAATACACAGTATTTAATATATTACTATAAAGATGTTAAATATCATATGGCACATTATACCACTGTGTATTATATATCAAATTATTTTATGTGTGTATTTGTTTGTGTACAGAATTTTTGGTCCAGACCTGTGATTTCATTTGCCCAGGAACCTCTGAGTGAGGAAACTCCCTCTACCAATGCAGATCTGAATCAATTTTTTCAATGTAGAGTTTCAGAGAGTCATTTGGAGTACTTAATAGTGAGGAGACTTATCCAGGGTTTCACAGTCAGAGGCAGGAGTTGTACCCAGATCTTTCTGACCCTTGAGCTCAATTTTCTACAAATTATGAACAATTTCTCTCTAGGCTAGCCATAGTGAAATACATATAGCATGTTCTTGGAAAACACAATGACCTATGTTTTGTTATTGCTCCTGAAGTGCCTTCTGCCTTAACCTGACGTTTCAAGGTCTTCCCCCCCGCCCCGAATTCTCTTACCTAGAAAAGAGATAATTTCATGTGATTTGGAAAGTCATGTTTGATGAGTCAGTCTTTAAAGCACTTTGAGTTCCTTGTTTGAAAGGCCCTATGTAAGTACAAGAAAGTGTTAATATGCTCACCATTCTGATAGGATTACTGAAAGAATATGTATTAAAAACCCAGTCTTTGTTAACTACCTACACGACGTCTCTAAACCAGAACACTGTGAACAAGTCAAAGTTGCCATTAATTTTAAGAACATCTGATTCATTTAAATTGCATAACAATTTCTCTATGCATTTAAACTCCTACCAACATAGCAGTCTTTAAAAAAAAAAAGTGTGAGAAAAGCAAATTATGCCCGCTTAGTAGATGGAACTTGATTTATTATTCCAACTACAACATTTCCCAAAATTTCCACATATTTCCTCTAGTTGGTAACTTCCAAAGCAGACTTCTACCACTCAGAGTCTCAGTGACTTTCTGGCAAGATCTTTGGTAATGAAAATGATGTTGCAAAAATTGTATGTCTTGAGAATTGCCTCTTTTCACTTTGATGGATCCCTGCTACTTTCATTAATTTTTATATCTTCATGGTTTAACTCCAACTGGCACTAAGCAGTCTTTTGATGTGTCTGACAAAGCACATTTTCATTGCTCTTTCCATTCTGTGCAAAAGGGTGGAAAGAGGAGATTGAGGATGCTTTGTAACAAGGAGATGACTATTGCAATAGCTGCAGCATGATAGTCATAATGAAGAGGAGAAAGTAGAGATTTGGAAAGGAAGAAAGAATTGGGGGAACCATTTCAAAGACAGAATAAATACATTCAGTGGATAGAAGTATTATAGGACCATAGGTTTACAGCTGGGAGGGACCTTAGAGTTCTGCTTTTTAATTTACATGTGAAGAAAATGAAAAAAAAAAGAGGTATATAGTGACTTGCCCAAAGTCACACAAGTAGACAAAGGTAGATTTAGGGATTAGAACCCCATCCTGTTACTCCAAGTCCACAAGGGGGAAGGTGAAGAGTCAGAAATGACTTGGAGGACTTAATCCTACATGACTAGGACAATGATGGCCACAAGGACCAATATAAAGAAGCAGGGAAATGTGGTGATTCTAGGTGGGAAGATGACAAAATCAGTCTCAAGCATCAATACCAGGCTTATTTTGTCAATGGAAAGGGAGATAGTCAATTCCAGTGATTCTGAATCTGAAGTGATGGTGCAGTTCTCATTGGAAATGTCCAAGTCAGTCACTGGAGATGCAGAGATGTCATACAGATTTTGATAAATATGTATCATTAATATGAAATGACTTTCTATGGTGCTAAGCAAAAATGTATCAGAATACATTTGCTGAAAGATGACTGATGCATGATTGTCTCTCAGGAGACTGTTACCATCTGAGACTGCTTCATAAGACCATCTGGAGATGGTTCTCTGGGGCACCTTTTAACTGATCTGATGGCTATGTTGAAGAAAGCATATTCCTGAGCCTATGACCAAAATCTTTAAAATAGGCTAGGATTCTAAGCATTAAACCTGTATTAGAAAATTGTTTCCACTTCTCTAGGAAGCTTTTCATGTCAATGAGCTACAAGAACTCCAAAGACCTCTCTTTCTACTTCCTATTCTTGAAATCAGAAGGGCTTCTGTTGTATGAGATCATTTCCTAGGGAGAGTTAAAAGGTCCTTTGAAATCCTTTCATTGAGAACACTTGTGACAACTTAAAAACACTTACCACTGGAGGAAGAGAAGTTCACTTGGTTTTGGTTAATGGCCTCTCATACCCTCCAGGTATAAAATGGTCTTAATTGCATGCTGTAAAAACCAAGGACCAAAGAAGTTTAAGTGTATTTATATCGTTGTCTCAATAACACTGTCTTTGTGAATGACACATCACTCAGTGTAAACTGAAAAGGCTGAATCTTAATTAGAATAATATCTATCATAACCTCCACCCCTATTTGAAAACTAGAACCCTTGCTGATTCAATAAGATTTATCATTTATTAGATAACTTGGGAAAAGTAGTCACCCTGAATTTAGCCCCGACATGGGAAAATAAGGCTCAATGCTTACCCTCCTTTTTTTTTTTTTTTTTAAGCAATCAGGGTTAAGTAACTTGCTCAAGGTTACACGGCCAGTTATTTCTGGGTGTGGTTCTGAGTGTCTGAGCCCGGATTTGATCCAGGTCATCCCGACACTGGAGCTGGTGCTTTTACTCGCTGAGCCACCTGGCCGCCCCTAAGCAATTGGGGTTAAGTAACTTGCTCAAGGCTACACGGCCAGGTGTTTCTGGGTGGGTGCTAAGTGTCCGAGCCCGGGGTTTGATCTCCAGGTCGTTCTGACACTGGAGCCGGTGCTCTTACTCGCTGTGCTACCTGGCTGCCCCACCCTCCTTTTTCAACATTACCTTTTGGGCACTTCAGAGAAAGTGAGAAGTGCTAAGGGTTATAGGTACTTTAATATCAGATCACCAAAGCAATACGTCTAGACTTCCTTGTGGCATTGGCTCAAGGTGATATTGACCCAAACATGAACTTTGATGACCAGAAAAATACTGTAAGATTTTCAAAACACTTTACCCTACATTATCTCATTTGAGCCTTGCAACAACTTTGCAAGATAGGTTCTCTGGATATTATGACATTTTAGAGATGAAGAAAGCAAAGCACCTGAAGTGACTTGCCCAGGGTTACAAAGCTAAGTGTCGGAATTCAGATCTAGTCTCTCCTGACTCCATGTCTAGCTACCTAAATATGATACTACATTATAGCTAGACTATGTGGCCCTCTGAGATTCCCAATGCCATCTCAATCTTTTACTGGTAGCCTCAGTATGATCTTTCTCCTTGTTTCCTCTATGATTGTTGGAGTACCCTCTAATCTTCCCTTTATTTTGCCTATTTGTGAATCCTATATGATTCTTGGTCTTGAATGGTACTTGAGTTTACTACACTGAAACCCTCTGTTTATGATTAAAAAGCTATTAGGAGGGCATTGCTGAAACTAGGTCTAGGGAAGAACTATAGGTCATTTCTCTATTATCAATATGTGTTAGGATTTTGGCAACTTTCACCCAGAATAAACTTTACTGGCTCCTGTTGTTATTGCCATTTATTTTTAGCTTTTTGGAGGGGGAAGGCAGGGCAATTGGAGTTAAGTGACTTGCCCAAGGTCACATGGCTAAGTGTTAAGTATGGATTTAAACTCAGGTTCTCCTGACTCCAGGGTTGGTGCTCTATTCACTGTGCCACCTAACTGCCCCTGTTATTGTTATTATTATTGCTGTTCAGTCTTTTCGGTTGTGTCTGACTCTTTAGGGCCACATTTGGGGTTTTCTTGGGAGAGGTACTAGAGTAGTTTGCCATTTCCTTCCCCAGGTCATTTTACAGATGATGGAACCGAGTCAAGAAGGGTTAAGTGATTTGCCCAGGATCACACAGCTAGTAAGTGTCTGAGGCTGAACTCTAAATTCAGGTCTTCCTGATTCCAGGCCCAGCATTCTGTCCACTGGACCAGTTAGCCCCTCTCTACATTACCCAAATGATTTCATAAAGACAAAACAATTTCAGAATAGTCAAGCCTACTGATCATCTAAGTTATAAACTTTTTTTTCTTGAAAGTGCCTAGGATGAATATGGCTAAGTGGGAAAAGTCACTGGTTCTGGAGTCACATTACCTCAGTTGAAATCCTATCACTGCTATTCTCTGGGTAACCTTGGACAAGTTATTCCATTCTCTGGGCCCATTTCCTCATCTATAAAACGAAGGGGAGGATCATTACTCTAGAGTCACTCTGATGTTCATTTTAGACTTAAAGCTATGATTTTAGGATGGTTTGGCCTGAGTAGTTGAATCCTTGTTTTAGCAAGGAATTTTATTGTACTTCTTTTAAAAGTCTGGTGTTCAAGTGGCTTTTGTAACCATAAAAGGTCTATTGTAGCTTACAGTTGGCTTTAAACAAATCTGCCTTTTGACCTAAACAATAGGACTTAACTCACTTTGGCAGCTTCCTCGTTTCAATTCAGTGCCCAGTTATTTGGAGATTTTAAGACTAGTATTGCTTTTGAGTTGCTAATGGATTCCTTTTGGAATGACTTGTTGGCAGCTTTTTCTCCATCCCAGTCTATTCTCTCCATCATAGCCTACATGCCTCTGATGCATTTAGGGTGAAGTGGGAGTTTCAATAGCAGATGTTTCATGAGGGCAAGCACTGAGCTGGAATTTCCTCCATCTTTCAATGCTTACAGACCTTCATATTCCCATCACAGTTTTAGGAACAGTCATACCAGATTCAAGAAAGGTAAGTAGAAGACTAAGAATCTCAGAGTCGGAAGGCACCTCAGTTCAGCCAGTATGACCCCCAAGACCTCCTATAACATACTCAATGTGTAGTCTTCTAGCTGTGCTTAAAGGCATCTAATCAGGAGGAAACAACTTCCTGAGGTAGCACAATCTACTTGTGGTTATCTCTAATTCAAAAGAGTATAAAAAAAATCTATATATAGGTCATGTGAGCAATTCTGTAGAAAAGTGGTAGGGGATAGCAGTTTGAATTTTCTTATAGAATTTGGATCTAGAGTTAGAAAAGGTCTATCTGATAGACTATTTGATATTACCTACTCCTTTAACAGATGAGGGACCCGAGCCTTAGGAAGGTTATGTGACTTGTCCAAGGTTACAAAGGTAATAAGACACAGAGATAGAATTTGACCCAGAATCTTCTCTGTCCAGAACCGTGCTATTTTAATTATACTTTGCTTCTTCCCTTTGAAGAGAGAGGAGTCAAGCCACATAGTTATCAATCATATAGCATCACCCCTCACCAGTTACTGGTATACCCAGATCAATTTTATCTAGGATTAAGACCCATTCAATCTTTGGCTCTTGCCTTCATGTGCTTGTCCAGAACCATTCCTTTCCTTCACATCATGTTATGACAGCCAAGCATGAGCAGAAAGGGCCATTTCTTAAGTAAGCAGTTTTATTGGATTAGATAAAAAGGTAATGAAAGTACAAGCAATAGATTCATGCATCACAGAAATAACAACCATCTCAACTCTCCCCAGTTCTTCTCAGCACTCACAGTGCAGCCTGAAATAAACAGAATGTTCACTTGCTTCCTTGAGAAAAGGCCATCATCGCTGGCAATTAATACTGACTTTATAATATTTCCATGATGATGCTCCCCATGGGGCGTTCCAGTGACTGTTGGCAGTTTCATCTGGGAGCTAGCAATTTTCTCCTTAGCTTTACTGTCTGCACCAACTTCAGCCCCTATACCTGGTGGCTGTCTGGATGCTGACTTATGCACACAACTAGATAGAAACTCTTTATTTACTGAACTATCCTGCCACGTTAAGTCATGTCAACTCAACATGCATTTGTTAAGTTCTTACTCTGTATAGGGTATTATTGTATGCTATTAGCTGAGGACAAAAAGAAAGACAAAAATATCCCCTGTCCTAAAGAAGCTTACCAATGGGGCAGAGTATGGAACAATGTGCAAGAAATTATGTCCAAACATTGTGTATATATATATTGGATAAATTGGAGATAATCTCAGAGGGAATGCTTTAAGGGAACTGGTAAAGGCTTCCTAGAGATGTTAGAATTTTAGCTGATACTTAAAAGGAGCCAGTCAGGAGGTAGAAACAAACAAGGGTGGCATTCCAGGCATGGAGGACAAGTAATAATTCAGAATCAAGAGATGAAGTGTCATCTTGCATTAGGAATAGGAAAGAGGCCAGTCTCACTGGATTGTAGAGCATGGATTGTGGGGGTAGGGCGAGGAGGAGAGGTTAATTAAAGTGTAAGAAGACTGGCAAGGTAGGAATGGACCACATTATGAAGGATTTTATAGACAACAGAGAATTTTCTATCTTATCCTGGATGTTATAGGGAACCATTGGAATTCATTTTGTAAATGTGTGTGTTTGTAGGGATGTGGTTTGGCCTCTATCCTTCAATGGCATAGAGACCTTCATATCCACCTTATACGTTTGAGAACATTCATTGTGCCAGATGTGGAAGAACACATGTGGAAGACTAAGAATCACAGACTCTCTTAGTTGGAAGGCACCTCTGGCCTCTGCTTCAGGAAGATCACTTGGACAGATAATTGGAGGATGGACCATAGAGGGGAGAGACTTGAGAAGGAAAATCAAAGAATTTCTTCAGCATGGAAGGCAGCATAATATAATGAGTAAAGCACCAGAAAAGGAATTTGGGAACATGGGTTCAAATCCCAGATTTGCCTCTGCTTAGCTATTTAACTTTGTGCAAGTCTTTTAAATTTCAAAGTCTCTGCTTCCACATTCCTAAAACCATGGGATCATGCTTTCTCCAACAGTCTCCAACATCCTTCACAGCAGAGACAAATTAGTTAGGAGTGCTATGAACTCCATCTGTCCCAACTCACTCTTGATGCAGTGGATTCCATTGAAATGCCAGGATACAGGATTTCTTGCTGCTCTCCTCTGGCTCTAGGGAAAGAACCATTTCCGTGCTGGCTACCTTAACCCTATCTTTTCTTCTTGGTCTCTCTGATGTTTGTTTTAAAAGCCCATGCATAGTTTCATTATTAACTGGAGAAATATTTTCTGGGCTACGCTGTTCCAGAGCATCTTGGGAAAACTCATCCAATGTTATCATATGTAATTCTGTTTGAATTAAGAAGTTTGTTTATTTTCCTGACAGAGTCAAAATTTGCCTTTTTTTGCAAATTCTACTTTCTGCTTCTGGTTCTGCCTTTGAGGGTTAACACAGGTGTAAGCCTTCTTCCATATGACAGTCTTTCAAACACCAATGAGACCTCAAAGAACATGATCACAAGTTCCCTTACTATTCTTGGTCACACTCTATTGATTTTTTTCTAGCTTTTAAAAGCCCTTTCTAAAATGTGGAGCTTTCAATGAATACTCTTCGTGTGTAGGACTCTATCTGGGTTTTTCTAGGACATATCACCACAAAGTGATTAGGCTAACACCACCCAAGGTAGTAGATAACTTCAAAAGCCTGTTTTTTTCAAGGTTAGATCATTGTAGTTTCATATGTATGGAGCTGTGAGGACCCTCAGTCATCATGTAGATTAGAGATTAAGAAACAGAGACACAGAAGGATTATGGGATTTGTCAGATGTCACTTGGACAAGTAGTAGCACAGCTAGGATTCTGATCAAGATTGTGTGACCCCCCCCCACATTATTTCTTTCTGCCTTCTTTCTCATTGTCTTCTTGTCTGTACCACTAAATAACCCTATATTATAAAGCAAGTCTCTTGAAGTTAACTACAAACATGAAACTGCATGCCATTAGTTATGAGAATGAATCTGTGGTACTTATAATTATTTAAAGAGTTCTACTTTTGAAAACAAATTATAGATTTCAGTCAATGAAAGAAATAACAATTAACCAAAATGCAGAGGATACCACCTACCCTCATGGTAGGGATCATGGTAGGGATAGTAATGGTAGTAATGACGTTCTCAAGAAAAAAGAAAGGGGTTCTTGCTTGTGGCCTGGAACTATGAATCATGTCCAATGAGGATAGCTTCAGTGGTCAGTGAGAATGACAGTGGAGCACACAGGCATTTTCTCAATTGTTTCTGCAGCCTTTTGCATTTCAAGCTCAGTTCTTGAAATTCAAGGAAAAAAATTGGAGGGGACAGAAAGAGTCAGGATATCACGGAAAGCAGAGTGTGGAGGAAAAAACTAAAACTAAGCTTGTTGTGATAAGCAACTAGTATATTTCAAGTCTTTTCTACTGAGAATTCTGGATGCCAAATTCTGTGGCCCTCACTTTCCTGATTTGAGTTTGTATTTGGCAATTTAGTTTCCCTTGGGCTTTTGGCCAGGGTTTCTGTTTGCCATCTGACACTGCAATTGAGTTCCTCTGGCTCCTTTTCCACAACTGCTTTAACAATGGTGTCAGCAAGAACAAGCCTTTGTTGACATTGGGCACAGTAGAGGCTTGGCATCTAGAGTGGGGGTATGGATCTGAAATAGGGTAATTTCTGGTCTGGGATGAAGATGAGGTAGTATTCTTATGACCCAAGCAAATTGTGTCTCATACCTCAATTGGAGAACATATAGGGCCAAGATGGAAATGACCCATTGGAGCAGCTCTTAGATAGTAGCAAAATTAGATATATAGATAAGTTAAATGGTTCCGTGGATAGAGAGCAGAACATAGAATCAGAAAGGCTTAAGTTCCAATCTGGGCTCAGATACTTACTAGCTATATATCCCTGGGCAAGTCATTTCTCCATCTGCTTCGATTTCCTCATCTGTAAAACCATGTTAATGATTACATCTATCTCTTAGGGTTATTATGAGGACAGAATGATATATTGCTAGTAAATCACTTTGCAAAACCACAAAGTTCTATATAAATATTATTATCATCTTAATTTCTGTTGTTCTTCTTAGATGCAAGAGATACACTCATGGACCTGAGAAAGGCCACAGGTATGCCATAGCCATGATCAATACCTTGCTTGGCCTTGCAACAATGTCTTTCACCAATGTTATTATTTATTTGGTATTCTGCACTCAAATGCTCAGAAGGGTCTGTGATCAAACCAGCTGTGATCACACAGCTCCTACTGGTGTGGATATTTTCCCCTAAAAACCAGCCTATGCATGACTACTTACCCTAAATGATTCTTGCCTCTGTCCTCTTATAAGTTTGCTAAATTGATTTTACCCAACCGAGTTTGGACCTTATTCACTTTCTCTTACCATTCTGAGAATGACAGTGGAGCACACAGGCATGTTCTCAGTTGTTTTCCTCTTGCCACATAGTGAGCCCTTTTTCCTTCATACATTTTTTTCTGGTTACATAATTTACTATGGCTCATCTTTGCAGTTCATTATTTGTTATGTTTCTGCCTGTTTAGACCCCTTTGCTCTTCTCCATCGCCTTGGTAGTGATAATAGTTTTTAATTCTTTAGAGATTGTGATTTTATGACTCTCAGACATACAATAACACTGGTTTCAGAATACTGGTAATAAAAGATGGATCATAATTTCAGAAAGAAGCATGGATCACTTCAGAAAGAAATATGGAGATATTACAGAAGCTTTGCTACTTCTTAAAAGTGATCCAGGCAGCTCTTCTCCTCCAGTATGACTCTAAGCCCAATTTATTGCTCTTTTTCAATGTCTGAGGTGTATGCTCTGAGGGGTTATCTCTGTTTACAGTAAGGGTATGCCATAATACAGACAACAGGTATTTTTCATCCTTTTTTTCTGTGAATATCATCAAATCAAATTGTTTTGAATTGTTATAGACCTTATCCAAGAGAAACTTTAACATTCTAGGGCTTGATTCAATGAGTACAATGTTATTCCCAAAGAGGAGAAGAGAGGACTTCTCAATCCTAGGAATCCCCCTTCAATTTGAACTGTGTACTGAACTTACTACATGACAATGGTCATCGCTCTTGGTGATTACACTTATTTCTGTTTTATGTCTTACATAAATTAATGAGAGGGTCTTCAAACAAAGTTATCTTTGATGGTATATCTTTCAATGAGACTTGCATCATTTGGATGCATAAATAAGAGATATCTTGTTGAGAGAAATCTTTTAGATAGAGTTTTATTCTACTGAATATATATATATATATATACATATATATTAATATTGGCAACAGAAAATAAACACTGTGTATCTCAAATTCTCTGCATCTTTTGGTCAGTTGTATGATAGCAATACATAGTCTACTGAAGAATATAGCCTGAAAGAGTCTCTCTGTCTCTCATTATTTCCCTAACTAAGGGCGTCCACTGGATGGATGTGTAGATAACTTTGAAATTTTTCCATAGATGGAAAACTATGTAGGTGCTGATATTCTCTCAGTTGTATTTTTTGGAAAGATATTAATCAAATTGAAATTTTCAGTATTAGCAAAAGTCCAAGACCTCCCCTCAAAGTTGTAATTGTTTCCACAGTCTTTTAAAACTACAATTTTTGTAATGCAGCTGACTTTCCTATCTTTTTTTTTCACTAACACTATCATCTCCTTTTTGAAGATATCTGGGGCTTTGATAATAGAATCTAAATGTAGAGGCTTTACTATTACTATCCTTGCTTATAAAAAAGACTAGTTGCATGAATCCTTTCCCACCTTTTAATTTGTTATCCTCCTTCCAGTTTACATCCTTCAATGTCCTTGGGTTGTCTGCTTAATTGAGACTCTCATCAAGGTTTTTTTAAGACTCATATTATATTCTGCTACTGGAGATATTGTTTATAAATTTTCACCATCCACCTCTGTAATTTCTTACAAATGAGCCTATACTCTAAATTTTTGTTCACCATATTTCTCTGATGGACAAACAAGTAAAATCCTTACTGCCTGATGCATTTTAAAGCTCTTTGGCTTTCTTTGTTGTGGTGATTGAATTATATTTATTTGAAAAATACTGCTCTTGGTGTCTATGTCCTTTCTTTCATCCATTTCCCTTTTGGGGGAATAGATTAATCTGTTTAAATAATTGATAAGGTTGAAATTATTTAAATGGTACCCCATCTGGTTTTCTTTCTAAATTTTTGTCTATCTTTTTAGCTTTGATTTGATTACTCAGCTTATTCAGAAATTACTCTAAGAAAAAAATGAGTTATTTTACCTGTTTGTTGAAATTTGATAAATTTGGGTGTATGTGTGATATTACTTGGTACCCACCACATGCAGGGCCTTCCATTCATTTTATCAAATTGACTGTGATGTTTAGATGTGAGTCTTCTCTGAGTTCTCCAAGTCATTGGTTTCTTTCATTCCATATTCCCGATGCAAATTTTCCCACATTTTTATCTTCACCTATTCCTACCTTAGCATTAAAGCTGCCAGGTATCAAAGTATACATTGATTTCATTTAGAAAGTCTCAGTGAGTTTTCCATAGTATTTCTCTTTAACAGCTGTCAGTTGATAGGTGGCAATTATTTCCATGGTGGTCTCTTTGCCGATATTTGTCATGAAATATTTTGAAACGAACAAATGTCCCACTTCAACAGCATTTTAAAAAATATTTTATTATTTAAAAATTAATTAATTAATTAATTTTCTTTTAGTTTGCAACATTCAGTTTCACAAGCTTTTGTGTTCCAAATTTTCTCCCTCTACCTCTTACCCCCCTTTTCCCCCACCCTCCCATGGCAACATGCAATCTGATATATGTTCTACAAACACCTTCACATTAAACATTAGTCAAGTTGTAAAGAAGGAGCAAAAAAAAAAAAAAGAGAAAAAAACCAAATTCAGGCTCCACAAATCTTTCTCTGGATGTGGATAGCCCTTTCCATCATGAGTCTTTTGGAGTTGTCTTATAGCCTGGAATTGATGAGAGGAACCCAGTCTACAAAAGTTAGTCATCACAGGTATGTGTCTGTAATTGTGTACAATATTCTCCTGTTTCTGCTCTTCTCACTTAGCATCAATTTATATAAGTCTCTCCAGGTTTTTATGAAGTCTCTCAGCTCCTCATTTCTTATAGCACAATAGTATTCCATTACATTCATATACCATAACTTGTTCAAGCATTCCCCAACTGATGGGCATCCCCTTGATTTCTAATTCTGTGCCATTACAAAAAGAGCTGCTATAAATATTTTTGTGCATACACATCATTTTACCACTTCTATGATCTCTTTGAGATACAGTCCTAGAAGTGGTATTGCTGGGTCAAAGGGTATGTACGTTTTTATAGCCCTTTGGGCATAGTTCCAAATTGCTCTCTAGAATGGTTTCAGCAGCATTTAAAAAACATTTATAAACTTCTTTCTTCCATGTGATTAAGTAGTAAGAATAAAACTGTCCTTTCCCTCAAGTGGCTTACATTTGATTGGGAGAGAAAATATGTGTGTGTGTGTGTATAATGTTGAATAAATATATGGGATACACACACACACATATATATATATATGTATGTATATGGATGTATACATATATATGTATGTATTCTAGGTAATTTTGAGGTATAAGGTACTAACATCTGGTGATGGGAAATAAGGAAAGGCCTCATGAAGAAAGGAGTGCTTCAGATGAGTTTTGAAAGTACTTCAACAAGTGTAAGAGGTAGAAGTAGGAAGGGCATACATCTTAGGCAGAGTATATGTGTTTGGAGCCATAGCTTTCTCTGTCAGAATGGGAGTAATTTTCCTCTATAAGCCTGTGATACAAATTCCCATATAGTTCTCTGGGAAAGAGAAAGGTTGACATCCTATTTTAGAACCTAAGGAGGTTGAATATTCCAAAATTATCAGGGTCAAATCATTGAAGCAGAGAAGAGAGAAATCTCCTGAGGTATAAGGTGTATCCAGGTCTTGGCGACTTCCTACACAAGGCTTCCAGGAAGCTTGATAATTCTTATTGAGTAGGATCCTGATGAGGGAAATGGAAGGAGCATATGATTTGGAGTAAACAAGCCCTGGATTTGCCACTTACTCCAAATATGACATTGGACAAGTGACAATCTCTTTGGCACTTAGTTTATTCCTCTGTAAAATGAAGGAATTGGATTGGATGACTTCTAAGGTTTTTTTTTTCCAACTCTATCTCTATGATTCTGCTGAGATAGAGGGGCAAGTGAGTATGGATGTGCCTAGGGAAAAGCTAAATAGCAGGGGTCCTAGAAATACAGAATTTCCTGGTCATCCCTCTAATCTTTATGTACAGCTTAAAGAGATCATCTCAAACCATACTACCTTCTCTTTGATATGTTTTCTAGTAATGCTGGATTGGAGAAAATGTAACCATTACAGAACCCCAATTCTAGTATCACGAGGATGTAATATTGTTTGGTTGATGCTAGTCGGGAAACTTTTTGAGCTTGTTTTTTATTACTACTAAATATTTGTTACTTCATAAGCATATCATTGCAGGTTACTAAGTATTTGGTTCCTATGCAGCAAAGACATTTTGAAAATAATTAATTAATTTATTATTAGCTTTATAAGATTTTGAGTTCTAAAAATTTTCCCTCTTCCTTCCCTTCCCCATCCCCCAAATGGCGTGAAATCTGATATAGGCTATACACGCACAATCATATTAAACATTTCCACATCAGTAATATTGTGAAAGAAGAACCAGAACAAAAGGGAAAAAAAACACAAGAAAGGAAAAATTAAAAAAAAAGAGAGAGAGTAGTATGCTTTCATTTGCATTCAGAGCCCATAGTTCTTTTTCTGAATGTGGATAGCATTTTCCATCAAGAGTCTTTGGGAACTGTCTTAGATTATTGCATTTCTGAGAAGAGTTAAGTCTAAGAAAGTTGGTTATCACACAATGTTGCTATTACTGTAGAAAATGTTCTCCTGGTTCTGCTCCCTTCACTCAGCATCAGTTCCTGTAAGTCTTTCTAGGTTTTTCTTAAATCTGCCTGCTCACCATTTCTTTTTCCTTTTTTTTCTTTCTTTTTTTTTTGATTTTTGGAGGGGAAAGGATAGGGCAATTGGAGTTAAGTGACTTGCCCAAGGTCACACAGCTAGTAAATGTTGGGTATCTGAGGCCGGATTTGAACTCAGGTCCCCCTGACTCCAGGGCTATTTTCTGTTCCACCTAGCCACCCCTGCTCACCATTTCTTACAGAACAATAGCATTCCATTACACTCATATACCACAACTTGTTCAGTCATTACCCAATTGATGGGCATCCCCTCAATTTCCAATTCTTTGCCACCACAAAAATAGATGCTATAAATATTTTTGTACGTGGGTCTTTTTTCCCTTTTTTTTAATGATCTTTTTGGGATCTGAACCTAGTAGTGGAATTGCTGGATCAAAGGGTATACACAGGTTTATAGCACTTTGGATATAGTTTCAAATTGTTTTCCAGAATAGTTGGATCAATTTACAACTCCACTACATTAGTGTTCCAATTTTCCCACATCTCCAACATTTACCATTTTTCTGTTTTGTCATGTTAGTCAATGTGATAGTTCTGATGTGGTACCTCAGAGTGGTTTTAATTTGCATTTAAGACATTTTTAAATGTGGATTTGAATGTAACTTTAATTCGCTATATGCACCCCCCCCCAATACTTTAGACCAGCTCAAGATGGCTTTTCTTTTACAAGTTTATTTTGGTTAGGGGAGAGACTGATACCCAGTTTCAAAATTCATACAAAACCTAGGGTTATTTCATCACCCCAAGTTAATCAGGATAGAATTTTGCAAATCAACATCCTCCAATTCAGAAGGCCTTTTACCTAAGCTGCTAACCTTTATTTCCTTTAATTTATCTTCTGTATAGATCAGTCAATATTATGTTATATTCTGTTAGATGTCTTACTCCATATTTGTTCTATATAAACATAAAGGTCTCTGACTAGAATTCCACATCTAAAACACCAATGATCACTTTAAATACTTCTGACTCTTTAGGGCACAACTTCTCCCTTCCAACATTAGGTGCAGATGAACACATCACTAACAATTCAACTTGGTTATGGCTTACTTTTTATAAAAATTTTATATTGTTAAAATTTCACCTTCATTTTCAAATATGTGACTTCTCCACGCCCTCCCCTGAAAGTCACCCCTTGTTAAAAAAAAGAATAAAACAGAGAGAAAGCAAAAAGGTACATCAAAATTAACATTTCAACCAAGTCCTCCATCTCTGATAAGGGAGGGAGATACATTTGCCAATCCATTTTTTGAACCAAGCTTTATCATTATAATGTTATAACATTGAATATGGGGTGGGAGGGCGACTTTTGCTTTCTTTCTTTCTCCTTTTTTTTTTTACATAGGCTTGGTAATCATATATAATGGTTTACTGATTCTGCTTGTGTCAGTTTTTATCATTTCATATGAATCTTCTTGTGTTTTTCTGCATTCTTAACGGTCATTATTTCTTGGTACAGCACTTAACAGAGTGCTTGGCACATTGGAGGTATTTAATAAATGCTAATTGATTTAATTTGATTTGGTGCAGTAATATTTCATTACATTCATATGCCACAATTTGTTTAGTCATTCTCTAAGGCATCTTCTTTATTTCCAATTCTTTACCACTATAAAAAGTGCTGCTATGGATATTTTGGTGTATATGGGAACTTTCTTTCAATTTTTGATCTCTGTGTGGCAAATGTGTAGTAATGCTATCTTTAAATTAAAGGATGTGGACTTTTTTTTTTACTTTTTAAGTTACTTTTAAAGTATAATATAGAGTTACTTTTTAAGAATAATTTTAAGTAGCTTTTTGTCTTTTTATTTAAAAACAAAATGCAAGCACAGAGCACCATGGCAGCACCTATGTTAATGGATCCTCCTTCTGGTAGAGTATATGCATTTTTTGTCCTGATTCAACTGTCTGTTTCAGCCCCAGCTTTTACAAAGTCTTTTGCTTTTTGAAGCAAAGGTAGTCCGGCATTAGATAGTGAAGAGAAAATTCTGTTTGTTGTAATCTTCTGGTGTACTTCTACCTAAATTAGCTTATCCACAGCTAATTAGAGCTCGACTGGTTTGGTTTCTTTTACTAATCCATTTAAAATCTCAGCATTCCAAGTATTTTCTCACAGGACTACCTATGCACTATCTCTTTTTATATTTGACAATATAGTCCTTCTTTCAGAGTTACTTGGCCCAATGCACAGAAATCAATTTAGATTTTCAGTGTCCATTTCTGTACCCAAACATTCCTGCTAGGCATGCACATTACTGGCTTATTTAATTGAAACCCACTGCAGCATTTTATGATCTCATAGAAACCATCACAGTATTTAATCATACATCTCACTAATCCAGATACTCAGGATATCTCTTCCACTGCAATTTATTTTTAATGTTGAAGATGCCTGTCATGAGCACTATCAAGTCTCCTATAATAAGGACAATATTTTGCTCTGAAAAGGAAGAGGACAGATTTCTGCTCTGATAGATTCAAGAAACCCACTTAAGTTCAAACATAAAATTTCCATTAGTACCCAGATTTAGTATAAAGCTCTAATATGAGGATTCATTACTGTGAAATTGTCATACAATTAAATTTGAACTGTTTCATAAAGCAGACCAAGTCAATTCAGATTATCTTTTTAATTAATTATTATGTAAAAATATATCAAATAGATAAGTGAATGACCCTGACTGAATCTTCCCTTTTGATTTTTGTCTTCTGTTCTCCGTTTCTCTTACCCCTCTGTATCCTTGTTTTGTTGAATGTAGTTATATACCACACTCCATGTGTGTATTCTGCCATATTTTTTTTATCAGTCTAAATGAAAATAGCTACCATGTTCTAGGAACTGCACTGACTTCACTTAGGCTATGACAATTTAGAAAACGTCACACTACTTTGTATTTTTTTTCTATACCTATAGGTGGGTTGTAAATATATTTAGATTTACTTCAATTCATCTCAGTCTATAAATATTTATTGTCTATGTGCCAAGCACTTAGAATACAGATCTATCTATCTATCTATCTATCTATCTATCTATCTATCTATCTATCTATCTATCT
>NW_027185655.1:18337481-18403257 GCF_028583685.1 Petaurus breviceps papuanus | reverse complement strand
TCTATCTATCTATCTATCTATCTATCTATCTATCTATCTATCTATCTTCTATCAATACACACACATACATACATATTGGCATACATATGCATATATACTTATGCACATATAAATATATGTACAGATGCCCATGTGTATGTGCATTGGTGTTTATATGTATGTGTGTGTATATATGGATTACCTGCCCTCAAGGAAGTTACATTTTACTGGTGGGGATAAGGGGAATGACATGATAAGACCTTTGATTTAAGAATAACAACATAATAGCTATGTACACATAGATTGAAATGTGGAGAAATTTGATGTATTGGAATCAATTAGAAGGCCATTGCAATAGTTTGAGGGAGAGGTAATGAGGGCCTGAATTGGGTGGGAAGGGTTGTAAATGGAGTGGACATGCTAGGGTAGATAAAATCATCAAGATTTAACAACCATGGGATCTGAGTGGGTCAACTGAAAGAGTGAAGAGGGGGAACATAATGCCTTTTGAAAGCCTTGGTAAATTGGAGAAAGCTGCACCTTCAACAGATACAGAGGAGTTAAGAAGAGGGGTAGTTTTAGGAAGAAAGATAATTTCTGTTTTGTGCATGTTGAATTTGAGATGCCTATGGCATACCCAATTGGAAATGTTTATCAATCCATTTGAGTTTCAGGACTGGAGCTCAGGTGAGAGGTGAGGGCTAGATAAGTAAATTTTTCAAGTCAACTACATAGAAAAGATCATCAAACCTACGGTGAATGATGAGATCTATAAGAGAAAGAATATATGGAAAGTAGAGGGACAACGTCAGAGCTCTGGATGAAAAGTTACATGAAAATATTATTATCCTGAGGGAAAAATTATCATTGGGAAATATATATTTATATACTAGTAATAATATATAACAGTTAAAGTGCTCATGTTTCATACATTTACCTTGTGAAAAATGTAATTATAGAGAGATACATACTTGCAAAATTACATAGAAAGCATAAATTTCACTACAATTCTTAATTTCTGTGCTTCCCCTTATGCCTGTGATGAAATCCAGGGTAACAGATCTTCTTGCCCTGTGTTTAGTGTTTAAAAAGACCAAGTAAGTGCAGAATATGGGGACTCTGCAAATGATGTTGAATGAGTAGGTGGTATACAACTGCACTTAAAGCTTATATTAGAAATGTAAGGTAAATATGAAAATAATTTTTTTTAATGGCCCTAAGCCAGTGAACCTCAAAACCTTTAGGAATGGCAGACACAGCAATCAAGGAAGCCATTTTGTTTGTTTGTTTGTCTTGTTTTCAGCATTGCCAGAAGAGGGCAGCAGAGAGCTGCCCACTACAAGAATAGGTTAAAGACCACACCATTCCACCCTGAGGCATTTCCTCTGCTGAAGGAATTTTAGGAAATCAGAAATTGCTAACTAGCATGATAATGACTCTGAGAGTAAGGAGAAATAGAGTGAGGTTCTAAGCACTGGAAGGGAAGAGGGCATTTCCAAGGAAGGAGTTTTGGAATAGAGCTTAACATTCTAATCATTCTAATAGGGCTAGTCAACATGATCTCTGAGGTTCTTTCCAGCCATATATCTGTGATGCTATAATCCCACAAATCTGACAACCAATTTAGTTTGAGGAAAATCTAGAACTATAATATTCCAGCATGGTGCAACCATTAGTTACATTTGAGTCTGTAATATTGTCAACACCATTTAGAAGTGCCAAATTCCACAGGCAGGAGAAACTTTTTTAAAACACTATTTTAAATTTTTTCCCAGTATATGTTTTAATTTGCATTTCTACAATCATAAATGCCATAGAATACTTCTTCATATGCCTATAGATAGCTTTGATTTCTTTCCCTGGAAAATGCCTGTTCATATCCTTTGACCATCAATCAATGGGGAATGGCTTGTATTCTGACAAAGTTGATTTGGTTCTCCTTTATATATTTGAGAAATGAGGACTTTTTCAGAGATGCATGCTGTAAAGATTCTTTCTCAGTTTTCTGCTCTCCTTCTGATCTTGGTTGCTTTGGTTTTGTTTGTACGAAAGCTTTTAAATTTAATATAATAAAAATATTATCCATAATGCCACTATCTCTTGTTTGGTCATGAATCTGTAACTCAGTTTCTTATTTAAGAATTTGGATGTTATACTATTCAGTGCATATATGTTTAGTATAGATATTGTTCATTGCCTATGGTACCTTTTAGATAGATGTAGTTTTCTTCCTTTTCTCTTTTAATTAGGTCTATTTTTACTTTTACGTGGTCTGAGATCAGAGATGTGCCTTTTTTTTTTAACTTCAGCTGAAGCATAATGGATTCTGCTCTAACCTCCGACCTTTACTCTGGGTGTACCTCTCTGCTTCAAGTGTGTTTCTTATAAACAATATATTGTGGGATTCTGATTTTTGATCCACTCTGCTATCTATTTTATGGGAGGATTCTTCACATTCTCATTCACAGTTATGATTATTGTGTATTTCTCCCTACCCTATTTTTCCTTATCTTTGTCCTCTCTCTCCTTTTACCCTTTCCCTCCTCACCAGTGTTTTGCTTCTGTCTGCCACCTCTTCTGATTTACTCTCCCTTCTGTCAGTTTCGACCACTACCTCCCTGCCTTACTTGATCTCCTCCCCTCCTGTCAGGTAAGATAGATTTCTATATTAAACTGACTGTGTATATTATTTCCTCTTTGAACCAATAGTGATGAGAGTAAGGTTAAAGTAATGCCCCTTGCCCACCCTGCCATCTTTCCCTCCATTGTAATAGATACTTTCTACCTCTTCATGTGAAATAATTTACCCCATTCTACCTTTCTCTTCCTTCTGCACCTAGTATACACCTCTTTTTCATCCCTTAATTTTTTATGTTATTCCCTCTAATTCACCTCATAGCCCATATATATATATATATATATTCCTTCTATCTGAATTATTAGTGATGCAAGCTTTTGAAGATTAAAAGTGTCATCTTCCCATGTAGGGATATAAACAGTTTAGCTCTATTGAATCCCTTATGTTTTCATTTTTTCCCCTTTTAACTTGTTTATGTTTCTCTTTGGTTTTTTCTTGATATTGGAGATTAAATATAAAAGATTGAAATCATTCTATTTTATTGCATAACCATTTCTTCCCTTGATGTATTTATTAAGCTTAATTTTGCCAGGTAGGTGATTGTTAGTCATAGTCCTTTGCCTTCCAGAATATCATATTATATGATATCCAATCGTTTAATATTGCAGCTGCTAAGTCCTATGTAATCCTGATTGTGGCTCCTCGATATTTTAATTGCTTCTTTTTGGACACTTGTAATATTTTTTCCTTGACCTGATAGTTCTGTAATTTGATTATAATGTTTCTTGAAATTTTTATTTTAGGATCTCTTTCCTGAGGTGATTGGTGGATTCCTTCAATACCTGTTTCCCCTCCAGTTTCAGGAGATTAGGGCAGCTTTCCTTGATAATTCCTTGAAAGATGCTGTCCATGTCCTCTTTTTGATTTTAGCTTTTAAGTAGTCTCAGGATTCTGACATTATCTCTCCTAGATCTATTTTCCAGGTCAGTTGTTTTTCCTTTGAGGTATCTTATATTTTCTATTTTTTCATTCTTTTGAATTTGTTTGATTGATTCTTGATGTCATTAGCTTCCACTTGCCCAGTTTTTACTTTTAGTGTGCTGTTTTCCTCAATTAGCTTTTGTACTTTCTTTTCTATTTCGTCAATTGTATTTTTTTGTCTTTCTTTTAACTTTTGTTTTTTCTACTTGTATTTGCTTATTTTTAGTTTTAAACATTCATTTCCACAAGATTGTGAGTTAAAAGTTTTCTTCCCATATTTCTCCTACCCCCTCACTAAAATAGTGAGCCAACCGAATACCCCTTCCCCCAATCTGCTGTCTCTTATATGCTCTCCCATTCTCCTCTAACTTTCTAGTAGGGCAAGAAGGATTTCTACACCCCAGTGCCTGTATATATTATTTTCCAGGTGCATGTAAAAAAATTAACATTTGTTTTTAAAACTTTGATTTCCAGATTCTTTCCCTTCTTTCCTCCTCACCCACCCCCCACTGGGAAGATAAGTAATTCAATATATAACATGTGTAGTTATGCAAAACGTTTCCAAAGTAGAAAAAAAATTGTGAAAGACAAACTATATTTCTCTCCATCCTATCCCACTTCCCACTTACTCCATTTTCTACTTTGACCCTGTCCCTTTTCAAAAGTGTATGCTTCTAACTACCCTCTCCCTCAATCTGCCCTCCCTTCTACCATCCCCCTCTTATTCCCTTCCCCCCTACTTTACTGTAGAATAGGATACCCAGATCAGTATATATGTTAGTCCTCCTTAAACCAAATTCAATGACAGTATAGTTGACCTCATTCCCTTTTACCTTCCTGTTCTTCCCCTCCATTGTAAATTTTTGTCTTGCCTCTTTCATATGAGACAATTTACCCTATTCTATTTCTCCCTTTCTCCTTCACTCATTATATTCCTCTGTCACTTCTTAGTTTTATTTTTAAATATCACCCCTTGCTATTCAACTGATCCTGTGCCCTCTGTCTAAGTATACATGTACACACACTCACATATGCATTCCTACACACATACACCCTCCTATACACACACACACACACACACATATTCCTTTCAACTATCCTCATACTGAGAAAAGTCTCATGAGTTACATGATCATTTTTCCATGCAGGAATGTAAATAGTTCAACTTTGATAAGTTCCTTATGATTTCTTTTCCCTGTTTACCTTCTCATGCTTCTCTTGCTTTTTGTATTTGACAGTCAAATGTTCTGTTCAGTTCTAGTGTTTTTCATCAAGAATGATTGAAAGCCCTCTATTTCATTGAATGACCATATTTTCCCCTGAAGCATTATATGAAGTTTTTCTGGGTAGGTGATTCTTGGTTTTAATCCTAGTTCCTTTGACCTTTAGAATATCATATTCCAAGCCCTTCAATCCTTCAATGTAGAAGCTGTGTTATCTTGTGTTATCTTGATTGTGTTACCACAACAGTATTCAAATTGTTTCTTCCTGGTTGCTTATAATATTTTCTCCTTGACCTGGGAGCTCTAGAATTTGGCCATGATATTCCTAGGAGTTTTCTTTTTGGGATCTTTTTAAAGAGGTGATCAGTGAATTCTTTCAATTTCTATTTTGCCCTCTGGTTCTACAATATCAGAGCAATTTTTCTTGAGAATTTCTTGAAAGATGATTTCTAGATTTTTGCTTTTGATTTTGTTTTTATCATGGCTTTCATGTAGTCCAATAATTTTTAAATTATCTGTCCTGTATCTATTTTCCAGGTCAGTGGTTTTTCTAATAAGACATTTCATGTTGCATTCTATTTTTTTCATTTGTTTGGATCTGTTTTAGAGTATCCTGATTTCTCATAAAGTCATTAGCTTCCATTTGCTACTTTCTAATTTTGAAGGAATTATTCTCTTCAGTGAGTTTTTGAAATTCCTTTTCCATCTAGGCAAATTGGCTTTTTAAGGCATTCTTCTCCTCATTTTTTTGGGGGGTGGGGGCATCTTTTGCCATTTGAGTTAATGTAATTTTTAAGGTGTTATTTTCTTCAGGTTTTTTTTGGGGGGGTCTCCTTTAGCAGGCTGTTCACTCACTTTTCATGATTTTCTTATATCATTCTCATTTCTCTTCCCAATTTTTCCTCCAGTTCTCTTACTTGATTTTCAGAATCCTTTTTGAGCTCCTCCATAGCCTATAACCAATTCATATTTTTCTTGGAAGCTTTTGATGCAGGGGTTTTTACTTTTTTGACTTCTGGTTCCATGTTTTGATCCTTTTTGTCCCCCCAAAATAGATTCTATGGTCTGATTGTGTTTCCTCTTCTTCCTCATCTTGCTAGACAATTACTTGATTTTTGAGCTCTTCCAGACAGTAGAACTCTGCTTCCAGAGTAGAGAGAGCTTTGTCTCAGATCGGTGAGATTTTCACATATATTGCCAGAGGTCTGAGGAGGGTGCCTTCTCTACAGCCACCATACACTCTAGCACACTGGCATTTCTCACCCCAGGACAACCACCCAAGACAGCGACCCAGATGCAAGCAGTTCAAAGCAAGAGTGATTAACTTCTGAATGGTCTTTTTGTCCTCCTATGCTCTGCAGGCCAGGAACTCTGGAGGCAGCCACGAGGCCACAGCTGCAGGCACCATGCCTCTGCCAGCTCTCACCCCAGGGGCAGGGGCCAGAACACACTCTTCGTCCCTCTTTTCCAACAGAGTTCCACACTGACCTTTTACTTTCTCTTTGGCGTTTATGGGTTGAGAAGTCTGGAAACTGCCATAGCTGCTGGTGATTCTCTCTCCTGCAGTCTGCTCTGGCCAGTCTATGTGGCTGGTCAGGGCTGCCCTGGGCTCAGCACAGCTCATGCAGGACTGCACTTGGCTCCCAGTCTGGCACAATAAACCCATTCTGTCATCCTGCTGGGCTGGTTTCAGTGGGAGATTTGTTTCTCTCTGTCACATTGTGGGTTCTATAGCTCTAAAATTTGTTTAGAGTCATATTTTTAGGTATTGAGGTGGTTGTGGGGAAGCTCACAAAATTTCCTACTTCTACTCTGCCATCTTGGCTCTGCCCTCAATTGTACTTTTTAAGGAATTATTTTCTTCAGTGGATTTTTGCACCTCCTTTTCTATTTGGCCAATTCTACTTTTTAAATAACTGTTTCCTTTTTCTAACCTGTTGACTTTTTTTCATAATTGTTTTGTGTCACTAATTTACTTTCCCAGTTTTTCTTCTACCTCTCTTAAATGATTTTTAAGCTCCTTTTTGAGCTTTTCCTTGAGTTCTTTCTGTGCTTGAAACCACTTCCTATTTTTCTTTGGGGTTTTGCACATTTGTGTTTTGACATTGTTTTTCTCTTTCAAGTTTGTGTCTTGGTCTCCCCTGTCACCATAATATCTTTCTATAGTGAAATTCTTTTTTTTTTTTTTTCAGTTTTTTGATATTGTTTTTGTTCATCTTTTTGGCCTTTTTAAAAAAATTTGAAACTTGATTTCTTTTCCCAAGGTGGAAAAGACACTGTGTTAGACTTTTTGGGCCAGGGGCTGTAGGCCCTGGCTTTTTACCTGGTGCTGCACTAATGTTGCCCTGAGGCCCATGGAGGATCCTTGTATCTGGTGCTGCTTTGAGTGGGTGAGGCAGGGAGCGTTTGTGCTCCTGGACTCTGTAGGGGTCTGGCAGCTTATTGATGCTCAGCTGGTGTCCTAGTGATGGTGTCTGGCATGTGCTGAGGTGATTGGGTATTTCTGCATTTCCCTGGGGATACACTGACTCATATCAGTCTGGCCACTGGTAGCTGCCTGTTTGCCCAGGGCTATTCTCAAGCATGTGTCAGTTCTTGGAGCTAGATTCTGCCCATTTCCCTAGTTATGCTGAGGCACATGAAGGGTTCTAGTGTTGGGATTTGCCTGTTCTATCACACTGGGACTCAGTATTATGCCACTGATTTGCTGAAGTGTAGCTTTCTATTGGTTTGCTGGGATGCTTACTGTTCTGGACTGCAATCCCCTGAGTGAGACACACCTTTTATGTCTATCTTCCAATTTTTTTTTTTGCTTTTTTTTTGGAGGGGGAAGGGCAGGGCAATTGGGGTTAAGTGACTTGCAAAAGGTCACATGGCTAGTAAGTGATAAGTGTCTGAGGCCAAATTTGAACTCAGGTCCTCCTGACTCCAGTCAGTGAATGGTCCCCTGTTCACTGTGCCACCTAACCACCCCTATTTTCCAAGTTATTACTTCACTTTGTCTTTATTCTGTTTCTGCTGTTCCAGGGTTTGTTTTGGGATACTATTTTATGGTTGTTTGGAGATGAATATGGGAGATTTACCACAAGTTATTGCTTACTCCACCATCTTGGCTCCCAGTAAGAGAAACTTTTGAGGCATCTCTTACAGGGAAAAATCCCACCTAGCCCCTGGCACTTACCAAGATGCCACTAAATTTTTATGCATTCCTTCTTTTTGGGATCATCAAGTGTTATGAATTTATCAGATAGTCAGGATGTGTTCACTAAGATTTCCACCATGTAATCAGAACTACTTAATATATCTATTTGCAAAACTATTTATCTAGAACACATCATTCTTAAGAAATAACCTTTTGGGGGCGGCTAGGTGGCACACTAAGTAAAGCGCTGGCCCTGGAGTCGGGAGGACCTGAGTTTGGTTCTGGCCTCAGACACTTAACAACCACACTAAAAACTAGCCATGTAACCTTGGGCAAGTTACTTAACTCCAATTGCCCTCCAAAAAGCAAAAAAAAAATTACCTTTTGATGAGTCTTAAAAATATTGTGTCTTTCTCTGCCCCCTGTCCAATTTCCCTACCTACCCAACATGCTGTTTGGCTTATTTTATTTAAAGGGCATTTTTTTGCTATGTGCTTATATACTTTCTGGTGTAAAGATTATGGAGGAAGATTTTAAAAATACAGGAATATAAAACTCCCAGTATGCACTCTCCCTCTATCAATATAGATTTGCCAAGAGTCAAGGATTTGTCAGAGGCTGAACTTGAACCTAGGTCTTACTGACTTTGAGGCTTACTATATTTGATGCCTCACTGCCTCTCTAGGAGGGTACATTAGACTTATAATCATATCACCTATCTTTATCCAGTTCTCCCAAGCCTATGCCTTAAGACTGAATAAAATAAGGGGATCAAATTATTTATAGTTAGATTATTTTCCTGAAGTCCACAAGAAGACTATACAGCAGCAACAGAACATTTTCTATGTTCTTTCAGAAAGGATTAGTAGTCAGAGAAATAATAAAATAAAATACTCCGCGTCAGATTTCATTGCCTAATTCATTTTGACACATTCTCACTAGATGAACACACCTAATCTAGCTATCTCCATGCAGCTGTTGTCGGCAAATAATAAAGGAATGACTGCACACCTCATTAGTCATCAGAAAATGTGCATGTTTCTCCAATAGCAACAAGTGGACAGCTCCAGAATATGACATTGTACAACAGAATGTATTTCTATGATTCATTCGGCATCAGGCTTCAGCAGATTTTATGGAGGTTTCTGTCTTTGGGCTCTCATTATTCTCTGTGAATTGCTTAAATCAGAAAAGCAGGCAAGGGAAGGGAAGATAGAAAAAAAAATAAACAGCATCATTCTACATGCATTTCATCTGTGCACATTGGAAAAAAAAAAGAAAAGAAAAAAATCATTCTTCTGCTCCTTTCCAATCAGAACTTTCAGGAATACCATTCATTTTCCTTGCAGATAGTCATCTGCATTCATGTAGTCAGTTTCCACTAAATTCTACAGGGAGTTTGTGCCGACTGGCACTGTCACACTAAGGATGCCATTGCTATTTCACCTGAACTTTTAGACTTGTAGGTGAACACGGTGATCTGATGGAAACTATTCTCTCTCCCTCCCTCTTTCCCCCCCCCTCTCTCCCCCCATTCTCTCTCTCATCTGATACTTGGCAAGGTTACTATTAGGTTAGTATCTAAGCCCAAAATAGTCATAAACTGTCTGTTTTGATGGCTTGGTACAATGATGAGTCCAGGGTCAAATGTATATGGAAGCTTAATAAATGTTTTCTTTGTCACTTAGAATATTTTCTTTCTTTCCATCCATAGTGCACGGGGCCCTTCTTGATCCTCTCAGCTGGTAATGTCTTCCTGTCCAAAATTTGCTTTTATCTATAAGATATATCTCATATAAGTACTTTGTCTTCCCTGATGGAATATGTGTTTTTTGAAGGCAGGGACCCTTTTATTTATTCATTTATTTTTGCTGTGCCCAATTTTTAGAATAATGCCTGAAATACAGCATCACTTAATAAATGCTTGTGACTGAGTAATTGAACCAAAATTGCTGATGATTGTGACTGCTGATTAGCTTCAAGCAAAACAAATCAGGCCAATTCAGGTTCTACTCCAGCACAGACATTATGTACTAGGGTATAGATAATTCAATTCAATTTATTTAAAGTCAATGTGAGAGTTATTTATTAAGCACCTACTGAGGGCCAGGAAGTGTGGTAGATACAAAGAGAGTAACTCAATGATCCCTGCTCCCAAGGAACTTACATTTCAATGCAGGGACAATGAAAGTCAAAATCTTAGAAGAGTTCCATTCATGTTAATACCTCATCTCATCCAGATTGCAGGTAGCATTATAGTGAGGAAAAGAGGCAGGGGAGAGTTAAGAAGTAGGTATGTGTTGC
The DNA here is from genome assembly GCF_028583685.1 of Petaurus breviceps papuanus. Classification (NCBI taxonomy): domain Eukaryota; kingdom Metazoa; phylum Chordata; class Mammalia; order Diprotodontia; family Petauridae; genus Petaurus; species Petaurus breviceps. The sequence goes on along the minus strand of NW_027185655.1, from coordinate 18,393,050 downwards.
TCAAGTAACTGCTAATGACATCAGTGTTACCACCCATTATTTGGAGAAAAGGTGTAATATAATAGCTGAAAAAGTTGCCTCATTTTTGACAGGCCAATAGGAAGAGGAGGGCAGAGAAGATGAAGTGTTTCTCTGGTCACATTAGTACTACCTCCAAATTAAGGGTGTTTACAAGGCTGAAAGATTTTGTTTAGATTGTCTTGGCAATACATTTCTGTCTCAGTTAAATTGTCTTCTTTAGATAGAGAAAGTTAATCCTTATTCCAGCTGTCCTGGAGTGAAGAACAGTGAATCGATTTGAATTCTGTCAGAGAAGTTAGAATTCAGGGAATAGAGTGAATGGAAAATAATAACAATAACATCAGGGCAAAAAACTAGTCTTTTTTTTAAGAAGAGAGAAACCCTGGAAAATCATATATTCCTACTATTAAAAGAAGATTAGTTGCATCTATCTAAGACATCATGAGAAATTTTTTTCATCTGGTGAAAATAGTGTTATATTAGGGCTGCGAATGTTTGGGGAAGGGCAGTAATGTAGAAAATTCTCAGAGAGTTATTGAGGAGGAGTACAGTTGTGCCAAGAGATGGGAAAGATTGGCTATTACCTATGTAGGTAGAAGAAGACATAAAGAATGTTGTGCCCATCTTTCCTTTTTTGATGATGTGCCCATCATCAAACTTTTCCTGGATCCCTTGTTCTACCTATCTGTCTTGCTCTCTGGGAGGAATTCCAATGTATTATCACACTATCAACAATATTGGTTTGCTAAGATTCTTTTGATCATGAGTGCTCTATTTGCTCTCTCTATGTTACTCATATAACAAGTGAGGTATTTTTTAAATTTAAATTTTAAAACAAAAGATTCCAATTCTACACTATGCCATAACTAGTCCAAAGCAAATTTTTAAAAAATACTTACAATTACTTAGTTTTTCATAGTTATCAGAACCTGTTTGTCTTTCTTCTGTTGGATCAGTATGAATATTGAAAACCCTACTCAGTCATGGCTTTTCTTGAAGGAATGAATTTAATTCTTCTAATTTGCCTAAACATTCAAGTATTTTCTTTGACAATTAGACCCAGCTTTTTAGGATGCTAGTTTGGGGTTTCAACTCATCTTTTTGAAGGTTTGGAGGACAAAATTGAGAAATCTTCATTTTCTTTTAGAAAATCATTAATATTTCCAAGTATTCTTTGCTTTCCATGCAAAGTTTTGATTTCCCTCTTTTATTTCTCATTAACCAGAAGTCATCCTATACTATACTGATTAGTTTTTCTTGGAATGTGAAAAAAAATTCCTTCTCCCTTCAAAATCTATTGTTTTATGTTGCAATTCTGGAGTTTGAGTTTAATATTTCATAGTGAATTAGACTTTAAGTTTCTTTCTGTTGGTGTTTTGTGGATTATCTTAAGCTATCCATCAACTTTCAATATATCTGAGAAGTTTTCCTATATTTTAAAGTATAATTTTAATTTCATTTTTAAGAAAAATCTTGTTCTTCAAGTTTGGCATTCCATTTTTTAAAGTAAGGCTCTCATGTGCTCTTCTAATTTTGTTTGTCTATTGGAGCTTGGTCATGTTAAGCTTTCCTGTGATTGAAAAGGGCTCATAGTGATGCATTACTACTTCCATAGATTTCATCATCTCAATCACCAGCAGTTACTATGTTAATTTTTCAAAGGGATCCTTGCTATTGGTAGACAAAGTGACAGAGTAGCTAGAGAGCTGGCCATGTGGCCAGGAAGAACTAGATTCAATTTCTGCCTTCAACATATAAGAGTTATATTACACTGGGCAAACAATTTAATTTTTTTTATTGCTCTAAGCCAGTGGTTTCAAAATAAAGTAGAAAGAATCCTTTCAGGATCATTTTTGACTTTGAAATTGTTATTGTCTTAGAAAGCCACACATTAACATTATCTATGATGTATTGTATTTTAAATTATTTTGTTAAGCATTTCCCATTTACAAATGAATCTGATTCAGGTCACACTCTGTGGAGTTTTGTAGGCTGTGAGTTTGACACCTGTGTACTGGGCAAATTTCTAGAACTATAAGTTTCAGAGAAGGCACTTATTTGTGCTTATAGAAGGAGTCTCACCTAGAAATTCCTTATGCCAATGAAATCACAGATTTAGGTCATATCTCTATCCTATCCTTATAGTAAGTATGTTTCTTATTGTGGATCCTTTCTCTGTTCTTTTAGATGTTTTTGAGAGCAGCCCAATATGGAGCATTCTCCTCCTGACCTGCTTCTGACTTTCTAGACTTCGTTAGTATAATAAATTATCTTCCACCTTAACTTTTAACTTCCTTTAGAATACAGAGATTCCTCATCCTGGACCATTCCTCCATCATGATAGCCCCTTTTTTCCATTGGTGAATTCCTCTTGGGGCATCCATATGGGGCAAGATCCTGTCTGGCCAACCTTAATTCCTGTCCTAATTGTGCTTTTGACCTTCCAGTCACCATACTGCCTGTGTGATCACCTCCCTCCACCTTTCATTTGTAGCTCCCTCTTCTGTGTTATCTTCCCCTATTAAAATTTAAGCTCATGAGGGCAAGCACTACTTTCTTTTTTCCTTGTATTAGTATACAAAGCACTTAGCACATTGCCTGGAACATAGTAAGTGCTTAATAAATCTTTTTTGGAGAAGCTACACAGTGCAGTATATAGAATGCTTGTTCTATAGTACTGATATATGAATTCAAATCTAGCCCTAGACATTTACTAGGTCTGTAAACCTGAGCCATCTTCAAACCTCTTTTTACATCATTTTCCTACTTTAATAAAATGGGGATAATAATAGCTACTACCTCCCAAGAAGGTTATGAGGATCAAATGAGATAATATATGTAATGTACTTTGCAAATTCTAAAGCACAATGGAAGTGTTAGCTGTTATTATAATTTAATACTACCTTGCCATCTCATAGCTCCTGCTACATGTTTTCTGTTTTTTTTTTTTTTCAAAACTCAAAGCTTGGATGATATCTATGGCCCTCATTGGGTGGAATTAATTAATTTAAATAGTGTTGCAGGAAGACTCTGAGAACCAAGTGTAGCTGAGCCTATTCTCTGTCTTTCCAAGCCACAGTATTCTGGACTCCACCTTATTCTCAGTGATCTATTTTCTTTAGCAAAACTTTACTTAGTCTTAGCTCACTAAGGGCATATGGTTGACAAGACATTGGGAAAATTTGCCCAGGGATATTGCTGAACTCTGAAATGTATTTTTGAATGGGTCTTTTTCCACCTTCTTATCACTCTTTCTGCTGACTACTTGTTAACCATCATCTTCTCTTTCTTGGTTCCACAGTCTCCCATAAGTATTTACTTTTCTTTTTTGGGTATAATAGCTGACAATTCCTGGATTTCAAACTCCTCTGGGAATGCGGTCCTCTCTGGCAAATTGCAAATGGCATATGTTTGATATAACACAAATGTGTAAGTAAGCAATGTGCATGAAGTAGATGAAGGAGTAAAAGACTGGTAAGTTGTTCTTATATTATCTTTTTGTGGAAGAATTACAATGGGAAGATTTCTGGGGGTGAAGTCAAGATGTTAGATCAGGGGAAAACATGACAGCTGAGTTCTTCCAACATTTCTCTCCAATTTTAAAATAATGCTTCACATTAAATTCTGAAGTGGCAGAGTCAACAAAAGACCAAGGCGAGGCATTCATCCTACTCAAGAAAAACTAGGAGGTCAGAAGGAGAGATCAATGACACTGGGTAAGAGGGTGCTTGGAGAGCACATACAAATAACACCAACTTTGGGTCATGGAGAAGGCAGCAGCAACAGAAGTAGCAGCATCAGGAGTTCTCAGCACAGACACAGTAAAGAGATTGGGCATCTGTATTACCTATACCCACTTCCACATTCCAGTCTAGGGTGGACAGATGATGCACTCTTTATCACAAGTGTGTCGATAAAATTAACCACTTACCCTAATAAACCAGATCAGAAGTAGGCTTGTGGTTAACAGGGATAGTTTATGTTCCTTTCCCAGAAAGGTGATGTCCTTCACCGAGGTGATTCAAAGGAAGGAGCCACATGATATGGAGCAAATGGGGCTTTTTTTTGCTTTTTGTTTGGAGGGGGGAAGGCTGGACAATTGGGGTTAAATGACTTGCCCAAGATCATATGGCTAGTAAGTGTCAAGTGTTTGAGGCTGGATATGAACTCAAATCCTCCTGACTCCAGGGCCAGTGCTCTATTCACTTGACTCCAGGGCTGGTGTTCTATTCACTGCAAATGGGGCTTTTTAAACCCCAATACAGCAGGGTAATATTTCCCCCATTCTCCCTGGCTCCCATTGGCTGGGAGGAGGGAGCAACAGAGGCAGGAAAGAAGACAAAGAATTGAAGCTTCGGGGGGAAGGAGGGGGAGGGTCCAAAGACTCTTAAAAGGGCTTGCTCCTTATTGACAGCAGCAATGAAGGGGGAAGTGTGAAAAAGACACTCAAACCTCTCACCAAATTCCATGACATGTTCTGAGAAGTTTTCACTTTCCCACACACAAGTGAGCAGGAGCCCTTCTTGGATAAGTATCAGAGTATAGACCAGGAGAACAGTGACCACACACTCTCCCTAAATTACACCACCCAGGAAGCAATAAATTCCAAAGATTCAGAAAAATATAAAAAAAACTGTGCAAAAAAGTCTGAAGCTTAGGACAGTGTACCCCCATCCCAACCCCAAAAATAGAACACAATTTTAACATAAAGTTCAAAGTTAAAAAGAAAAGGCTGAAAAACTATTAAACATAAAAAAATACCCTGACCATGAAAAGCTAGTATGGTGACAGGGAAGATCAAGACACAAAGTCAAGACAACAGTGTGAAAAACAACAAGTGAGGACTTAAAGAAAAATACAAGTTGAACACAAACACAACAAGCTAATAATGATTTAACAATCAAATAAGCATGGTAGAAGAAAAAATGGGAAAAGGAATGAAAATGATACCAGAAATTTTCACCGGCAAATTAACAGCTTAGTAAAAGAGGCAATATAATACTCAAGAAAATAACACCATAAAAAAACAATATTAGTCAAATGGTAAAAGATGTATAAAACTTCACTGATGTAAATAATTTTTTTAAAAGCATAATTGAAAAAAAATGGGAGTCAAAAAAAGCTCATAGAAGAAAAGAATTGTTTGCAAATAATAGTTGAGCAAATGGAAGCTAATGAATCAATGACACAATAGAATAAATGGAGAAAACATAAGGAAGCCAAAAGAATGAAAAAAAAAGAAAATATGAAGTATTTTACAAAAAAAATGATGTTGAAAAATCACTGTAGAGAAATCATTTAAGAACTACTAGACTTCCCAAAAGTTTTGATCAAAAAAGTCTATCTATCATATTTCAAGAAGTTATTAAAGAAACTATTTTGGTATCCTAGAGCCAGAGGAGAAAACAGAAATTGAAAGACTCTCCTGATGAAATCCTGAAAGAGGGCCAAAAAAGAAAACTCTGAAGAATATTAAAGCCAAATTCCAGAGTTTCCAAGTCAAAAAGGAATTGCTAAAAGTAGGCAAAAGGACACCTTTCAAATATCATGAAGCACAATCAGGATCACACAAGATTTAGCAGATATGATGTTATAGGAGCAGGGGTCTTGAAATAAGATATTCTAGAAGGGAAAAGAACTAGGAATGCAACCCAGAACACGCTACCCAACAAAATCTTAATATAATCCACCAGGGGCATAATGGATAGTTATTGTAATAGAGCACTTATCAGCATTGCTGAAGAAAAGACCAGAAATACATAGAAGACTTGACTTTCAAATACACTACTCAAGATAAGCAAAAAAAGGTAAGCATGAAAGAGAAATCATATGAGACTTCATAAGGTTAAACTGTTCATACTTCTATATGAGAAGATAATATATGTAACTCATAAGAATTTTGTCATTATTAGGACAATTAGAAATTGCCCTAAATTCTACATAGATGGCATAGATGTGATGATCTATAATAATGAATGGGTGAAGAACAGGGACATAGCAGAAAATAAGTCTAGGAAGAGGAAGAATAGGAGAAATTAGCAAGCACAAAAAGGGTAAACAAAGAAAAGTTTTTACAGCAAATGGAAAAATGGTGTTTGTGGGGGATTAACACTGGAACTTAATTCTCAGCTGAACTGTTTCAAAAAGGGAAGAATAAATATTCATACTCAATTGGGCATAGACATCTATTTTACCCAACTCCTAAGTAGGAGAATGGGATAATAGAAATGGGGAGGTGGTAATAGAAAAGGGAAAGCAGATTATTCGAATTAGTGGTTAGAAGTAAAACAGACTTTGGAGGAGGGACAGAATAAAAAGCGAGAGAAGCATAAACAGATGAAAATATAATGAAAAGAAATTCACAATTAATAATCATGACTGTTAATGAAAAGAGGATAAACTCACTCATAAAATGGAAGAAGACATTAGCAAGGATTAGAAACCAGAATTTACCAATATGTTGATTACAAAAATACACTCAAAAGAGAAAGACAAAGAATTAAAATAACGGTCTGGAAAATACTTATAATGTTTCAGCTGAAGTAAAAAGAGGCAAAGATAGCAATTATGATCTCAAAGCCCAAGCAAAAATAGAGTTAATTAAGAAATATAAACAGGAAAATAGCATCTTGCTATGTTACCTTACATAATGCAGTAATATCAATACTAACACATATGTACCAAACAGTATAGCATCCAAGTTCTTTATAAGCTTTAGAAAGTTATGTGTAATAGACACATGGAGAAAACGATTGGGAATGGAAAGGAGTAAACTTTTTTTGTAAGTTGTTAATGCTTTTTCCACAAAAATCGACCATATATTAAGACATAAAAACCTCATAAACAAATGCAGAAAAGCAGAAATAGCAAATACACCCTTTGCAGACCATAATGCAATAACATTATATTTGGTAAAGGACATTGTAAAAATTAAAAAAAAATTATCTGGAAAGTAAATAACCTAATCCTAAAGAATGAGTGCATCATAGAAAAATAATAGAAATAATGAATATTTTCACTAAAATTAAGGACAGCAATGAGACAACATACCAACATCTGTGGGATTCAGTGAAAGCAGTATTTAGGGAAAATATATCTATAAACATGTAGATTAATTTAAAAAAGATAAAGAGCAAATAAAAAAGGATCAAATTAAAAACTCAATTAAAAATAAGACAAATAGTGAAAATTGAAATAGATGAATAAAATTCAACTAATAAATAAAATATGGAGCTGGTTTTATGGGAAAAAATATATGAACCACTGGCTAATTTATTTTAAAAAAATAAACCAAATTAACTCTATCAAAAATGAAAAGGATGAATATAACACCAATGAAGGTGAAATTAAAGCAATTATTAGGAGCTATTTTGCCCAATTTTATGCCAGTAAAACTGACACTCTAAGTGAAATTTACCAAATATTAACTAGCAATACAGAAAAGGAAATACAATACTTAAATAATTCTATTTTACAAAACTAATTAGGCAAATCATTAGAGATTTCATTAAAAAATCTCTAGGACCATATGGATTTGCAAATAAATTTTACCAAACATTTAAGGAATAACTAATTATAAAACTACGTAAGCTATTTGAAAAAAAATAATAGGTAAAGAGTGCTACTAAATTCCTTTTATAATATGAATATGGTTTTGATACATAAAGCAAAAAGAGCAAAAAAAAGAAAGAAAAATATGTGCCAATTTCCTTAAGGTACATCAATAAAAAATTTAAATAAAACACTAAGAAGGAGATTACAAAAACATATCACAAAAATTATATGCTATATATAACCAGGTGGAATTTATGGCAGGAATCTAGGAGTCGTTCAATAATATTAAAAATTTCACCATAATTGACCATATTGATAACAAAAACACACACTTGGATGACTATATCAGTAGATGCAGAAAAAAAAGGTTTTGAAAGTATTGAAAATTTCTTATTAAAATACTAGAAAGCATAAAAAAATCTTTGCAATGGGGATGAATAAGAAAGTTTCCTAACAAGATAGGGGTAAAGCAACTATGTTTATTATCACCACTACTATTTAAAATTGTATTAGGAATTCTAGCTATAGTAAGAAAAAAAATAGAGGAATAAAAAACAGGGAATGTGAGAACAAACCTATCACTTTTTGCAGAACATTTGATGGTATACTTAGAGAATACTAGAGAATCAACTAAAAAGCTAGTTGAAACAATTAACAACATTAATAAAGTTGAAGGATAATACATTTCTGTATGCTCCAGTAGGAAAATATAGATAAATTCCATTTAAAATAAATCAAAATGATATGTAATGCTTGGAGGTCTTGGTATCAAGATCACAATTACAAACACTTTACACAAATAAGGACAGATCTAAACAGTTAATTGCTCCTGAATAGGCTAAACCAATATTAAAAAAAAGAGAATCCTACTTAAATTAATTTACTTACTCAGTGAAATATCAATCTAAATACCAAGACCTATTTTATAGAGGTTAAAAAATAGCAAAATTCATCTGGTGAAGAATATCAAAATTCAAGGGAAAATATGAAGGATGTACCTAGTAGTACCAGATTTAAAATAATATTACAATGTGGTAATTATGAAAACAATCTGATGCTAGCTAAGAACAGATTAAGTACACAATTCACAGTACCTGACAATACTAATCAAATGTTTGATAAATCCCAAGATCCATGCCTTTGTGACAAGAACTCACCATTTGACAAAAATTGTTGGGAAACATGGAAAGTAGAAAACAGAAAAATTTATAGCAAATTTCTTAGATAGAGGTTTCATTTCTCAAGTATATAGAGAGCTGAATCAAATTTATAATAATATGAGTCATTACCCAGTTGATACAGTATATGAATAGGCAGAAGAAATCAAAGCTATCTACAGTCATATAAAAAAGTGCTCCAAATCACTATAGATTAGAAAAATGCAAATTAAAACAACCACCTTACACTTATAAGATTGAGTAACATGATAGACAATATCACTTACAAATCCTGAAGGGAGTGGAGAAAAATACCTATGCTAATGTTTTGCTGTTGAAGCTGTTGACTTGTCTTGTATAACCATTCTGAAGAACAATTTGGAACTGTGCTCAAATGGCTATAAAACTGTGCATACCCTTTGACCTAGCAATAGTGCTAATCAGTGTGTATCCTAAAAAAAAAAATGAAAGAAAAGGGCAAAGGATCTATATATACAAAAACATTTGTATTAACTCTTTTTGTGGTGACAAAAGTTAGAAATTTAGGGATGTACATCAATTAGGGGATGGATGAAAAAGTTATTGCATATAATTAAGATGGAATATTATTCTGTTACAAGAAATGATGAGCAGCATTTTTTTCAGAAATGTTGTAAAATAAAATAGACCAAAAGAATACCCAAGAACAATAAAGCCCAAAATAGGATGCTTTAATATGCACTCAGACTACACCAGTTTTCCCCACCTCTAGAGGCAGATAGTATTTTTTTCTACATAAAGTCTTTTATTTTTTAATTTCCAACTTTTTATTTATTTATTTTTAATTTATTGAATAAAACAAGTATTTCCATAACATAATACAATTAAAAATGATTGTCAATGAAACTTCAAATCTACTATGTACCATTTTCTATTCCTTTTAAATATACAGCAAAGTTGTTATGTAAATTTATTTTTCTCTTTTTTTCCTCTCTCCCCCATTTACCCTAGAGATGGTCATCATTAGACAAAAATAAGCATGTGTTTGTACATATATAATTCTATACATAATTCTGTTTATCAGTTCTTTCTCTGGATGCAGATAACATCTTTCTTCATATGTCCTTTATAGCTAATTTGAATATATATATATTAGACATAATAACTTAGTCACTCAAAGCTGTTCTTAAAACAATATTGCTGTCACTGTATACATTTTTCTCTTTGTTCTGCTCATTTCAATCATTAATTAATTCAAGTCTTTCCATATTTTTCTAAGATCATGCAACTCACCCTTTCTTATTTTATATTTTTTTTCTTTTAGACTTATATACTAAAACTGAAATACACATTAAGAAAAGAAAAAAGAAACATTATAAACTTAAATACAAAATAAGAAAAGAAATGAAAAAAACATAATATTATGTACACAGAAGAATGTGAGAGGATTCAGAATATATAGAAATATATTTTCATTTCAAAAAAGCTTATTTAATACCACACATTGTGTTGACAGCTGTTTATCTTTTATTTGAGCTAATCAATTCTTATAGCAAAGTAGTACTCTATCACCATCATAAATCAAAACTTATTCAACCATTCCCCAGTTGATGGGCATCTGTGCATTTTCCAGTTCTTTGCCACCACAAAGAGAGCTGCTATAAACATTTTAGAACATATGGGTTCTTTTTCTTTTCCACTAATCATGTTTGAAAACAGATCAAGTACTGGTATTATTGGGTCAAAGGGTATGAATAGTTTACTAACTCTTTGGGCATAACTCTAGATTGCTTTCCAAAATGGTTGGAGTTCACCATTCCTCCAGGAATGAATTAGTGTCCCATTTTTTTTCACATTTTTTCCAATATTTGCCACTTTATCCTTCAGTAACTTTTCAGACATAAGCCCTTCAGAATTGTCTTAGATTGCTGAATTGCTGAGAATCATTGTCATTTACAGTTGATAATTGAATATTGCCATTACAGCATACACTATTTTCCTGGCTCTGCTCAGTTAACTTTTTATTGGTTACTTCTTCTGCTCTATTTAGGTTCAAAGAATATAAGGATCTAGCTAGAGAAAATTGGTGATAAAATTTTTCACATTCACATAGTACTTGAAGCTTTGAAAACGCTTTATAGGTAGTATCTTTTTTTTTAAGCAATCAGGGTTAAGTAACTTGCTCAAGGTTAAACGATCAGTTATTTTTTTGTGGGTGCCGAGTATCTGAGGCCGGAACCGATCCCGGGTCTCTGGACACTGGGGCTGGCACTCTTACTGCGCCACCTGGCCACCCCTTGTGGGTAATATCTCATTTCCTCATCACAGCAATCTTTTGATATGGGTTCTGTTATTGTCCCCATTTTATAGATAAGGAACTAGAAGCTCAGAGAAATTAAATGATTACCCAAGGTCACATAGCTGGTAAGTTTGTGAGGCAGGATTTAGTCCCAGGTGTTTTTGACTCCAGGACCAATGTTCTGTTGAGAATTATTTGTTGCCTTGCTGGAAAACCTAAAGAAAAGGGAATGAAAAGCAAAGTCAGAATACATTAGATTTCTTTTTTATGTTTTAATCCAAGTGGAAAAGCATGGTATTGATTGATGGTGATGGAGAGGGTCTCTATTTTCCTGTCCACATCTTGGAACTCGTGTGGTCATATTCTCTTTGAATCTAAAGAGAATATTGAGGACATTTCTTAAATTCTTCAAAAGAATTATGACTCCCTCCAATCATGCAGATGATAAGTCTTCCACTATTCTTATCTTTCACCATAGGGTGCTATGAAAAAATAAATGAATGAAGGAGTGAATAAATACAATTGTTGCTTGATGGTTAACCTTCTGGTTATTAAACATCTCCAAACTTAGTTAGCTAATCTTTGAATAATAGTCTTGCAATGCATCATGGGAATCATATACAAGAGTGTTCTAGTAAATGTTTAACTGCCACCTCTCCATGGGAAAAATGTAGGCATGACATACTTTCAATTTTAATATGCATTACTAACACTTTCTTAAATCTAAACAATTAATAGGATAGTAAACCAATCCCTGGATTGTAGGTTTGCTATTTTCTAAAGTGTAAACACTCATATTGAAAATTTAACAATTTAGTTCCCCCATTAGAGTGGGTTGTAGCACACCCCTGTCCATGACACAAAATCTTCCTGGCCTAGTAGATTTTGTCAGAGCTTTTGCTTTGCTTTTGTAGGCTCTGAGGATCCAAGATAACCGTCAAGGTATCATAGAAAGACTTTGGGATTGATTTACAAATTACAGATTCTCAGGCATCAAAGGGATCTCAGGGGTTGTCTAATCCTATCCATCCCTGACCAAAGATACTAGCTATGTGTTATGCACAAGGCCCTAGTTGAATTGAGGAGGCTTGAGTTAAGCCCTACACCCTCAAACCATCAATCAGGGCTGTTGTGAGCCAAGAAGCAATGGAACAGAGCTGGAGCAATTTGAGCTAATTTTATTCCTAGATGGACCAGAGTTAGGAGCTGAGAGCTACTTCTGGGACCTTTGGACAAGGCACTATAAAATAGTTTTAGGACATGGCTAAAAGAATTCTGAGATGCCAGGCAACCTCCTCTTCAGTTGACTTTTAATATTACCTAAAGATTTCACTGCTTTTACTTTCCTAGACTCCTTTTTATCACTTTGGGGAATGCTTTTATACAAGTGTTGTGGGATAGGTTTTTATTATTATTATTTTAATCTTAACCCTGAGGCTCTGAAAGAGCCATTGAACCAGACATGGAATCATGACTGGGACATAATATTATGCTGAGAAACAGATTGAAATATTTGCAAGAATCATAGTTCTGGTGTCTTAGTCCCATCCTGGCACCTCACTAAGACTCTGGGTACATAAACTATCTAAGTCTCAATTTGAGGGAAATACTTTAACTAATTACTGCACAAGATTGTTTTAAAGAAAAGTGCTTCAAATAGATTAAAACAAAAGGGTAGGCATTTGCGGATTTAGGGCCTCAAAGTCAGGAAGACCATGGGTCAATCCCCACCTCTGATAATTAACTGTTTGTGCGACCCTGGGCAAGTCTTAGTGACCCATGCAATACTCTAAGTCAGTAAACAGTCAAGCAGGTGAACATGTAGACCTATGGATAGTTGTCTTCATTCAAGAGTTTACTAGGTGCATGAAGTCAATTTTTTAAGGTAACATTTCCTAAGTACCTTCCATGTGCCAGGCAATTCTTTTTAAGTTACTATGATGATAATGAAGAATATATGACATCATTCAAATAAAATCCGATGATTCTCGCAAAGACACCAAAAGAGTAAGTCAGCATTACCATTCCTAGGTTACAGGTAAGGTCAACAAGGACAGGAATTTCTACATACTAAGAAACAGAGTGAATTTTCCCAACAAGGAAGGCAGCATGGTACAGTGAAAGTGAGATTAACTGGAATGGAAGAACCAGGTGCATATTCCACCCTCAATGCTTTTTGTGTGACCTTAAATAGGACATAGGAGACACTGGCATCAGAGAAAGTGCTGTCTCTATGAGCTAAACAGAATTGAAGTCACTCAAAAGAAATGTGAGATGCACAAATTTAGAGAATTCACCCCAAATGTTCACATGGACTATTTCTGCCTGACCTGTGGTAGAACATTCCAAGCTCATATTTATCCGATGAGCCATGGTTGGACAAACTAACTTGACTCTATCACAGTGATATCATTTTGGTCCTTTCAAGAATGAAGGACAACCATCAAACCAACCAACTGTGAGGGCCCTTCCATTTCTTGTCCTATGAGTCAATGATCCCAAGAAGTAGACCAGGAACATACTGCTCCTCCACACTAGGAAGGAGAGATTCCAGAGGCAGATGACCACTGTTACTCCTGAAATTGAAGAAGATGCAAAACCTCCAGATTTTAAGGATTCAACCATTGAAAAAAATGTCCTTTGAAAAACACCAGCCCATTGTTCCATTACTTTCCAACTCTAATGAGCAGCATGGCTATTGAGAGATGTGATTATGTCTTTCAACAGCTTTTGAATTGCCAATCAAATATAGGAACTAGTTAAGTGAAACATCAGTTAAATGCATTTAATTTCAGAAAACTGAGTGGGTAGTGTGTTTGCCTGTGGATAAGGGTACATAACACTGTCAGCCAAGTTCCACAGTTGTCAGATGTGGAAGTTTCCAGATACTTCAAAGCCAGAGTAAACATCATATGTGTAAACTGTACTTTGAGTGGGTTTCTTGTTAAGGAGAAAGGAAGAAAATATCCATATTATTCCTAGCTCATATTGAACTTAGAACTACAAACAGAAGTCTAAGAGCTTCCCAATAGTACCTGGCTTGGATTTCATCCTTAATCCAATGCCAGTGTTTTAGGCAATGTACAAATTTGGGATTATTCTTACAGAGAGAAAAGAATGCCACATCTCCAACCAGGTAGCTGAGAGTGTTTCTCTTCATGTATAGTAATTTTCCTTTCCAGAAACGAATTTGACCTATTTACAATTGGCTATAATATGCCCAAGCTTCCCATGAGGTGGTCAGAAAGGTAGAATATTTGTACTCTTGGACAAGTAGGAGATCATATAGAACACAGTACCAATAAATTAACTAATTTAGTAAGTAAACTAAATAATTTTCTATTCCTTATCCTGAAGAGTGACTGATCCTTTATGACCTTACTCTCCATGTACAGAGCATGTGGAATGAAAGAGCAGAGTATTACACTAAACAAATCAAGTGTGACCGTTATGTTGGCATTTTGTTGCTGGGGGACAAAAGAGGGACATTTTTATTCATATGAATAATTAGTACCCAGTGATTTACCAGTTTGATTTCATTAAAGTTTGGGGAATGGATTTGCTGGCACCATCATTCCAATTGCCCTACTTATGTGTAGACACATATGGTTGCTGTATATATTATGCAATAATGAAATTTTGCATGACTGAGAATTTCTCCAGTCAAACCCACCACCAATTTAACTCTTCTGAGTTGTTGGTTTGTTTCAAATGAAACAGAGGGCCTAGGGGAGAAATAGGTTGTCCCAACCTAGAGCCACCATTGTCTTTATGCATTTAAAAGTTTCTATTTTTGAGCAAGTCAGATCATGATGAAAGGTTGGATTACAACTTTTAATATCTTAAATATTAATTCATAATTTAAATTTGGAACTTGAGAGCTCCACATCCTCTTCTGCATTAACATTTTGCCTTCACCATCTCATTGAATATTAGAGACCTCCTGTGATCAAGCAGAGGACTTAGTGCCTTCCATATAGAACTTGGGAACAATAAGTATGGAATTTAATGTGTTTGTCTAAGATGACAAAATAAGTGTTATGATTTTTCTTGTAGAGTAGTGTATGACAGCAGTAGTATGTGTATGAGTATGTGTGTGTATGTGTGTGTGTGTGTGTGTGTGTGTATGAGAGAGAGAGAGACAGAGAGAGACAGAGAGAGAGACAGAGAGAGGCAGGGTGAAGATAGTAAGGGTTTTAGACTTATAATTTCATTGGTATAAGGAATTCCCAATAGGAAAATTCCTTGTGCCAGTGTTGGCGGGAACCTGTTTATAGTCTTAGAGAGATATCTGAGGCACTGAGAGGGTGAGGGACTTTTTTGTAGTAGGTTTCATATGGATGTATTAAACTGAGATCTTTCAAGTGTCTGGCCCATACCAGGAATTTAATAAATACTTATTGATTGAATACTTCTCCATCCCTTTGTGCCTCACCTGGTATTTATTGTTAGAGAGCATAAGACAGAGTTATTTCCTTTCTAAAGGGTCTTGAATGGTTTTGAAGTAAAAATGAGAGAAACCTTGTTATAAAATAATGTGTAAAGTGACATTTTGTTCTAAGCAATCAGATATTTTTGGTTTTTTTATTAATTAATAAGCAGCAAATGAAGATTTTATACTCTTGATAGTGACATGGTCAAAATATGGTCCATTATGGAGCCACACTTGTGGAAGCCTACTTATTTTTCACTCCTACCTTCAATAAGAATTTCCTCAATTTGTGTACATGAACCATAAAAATTTTATATAGTTTGGGAAGAGTTTTTCCATAATATATTCAATATTGATAAAGGGTGAGGTATTTTCCATGTATTTGTCATCTGCCTATCCTTTAGACGTTTTTATCTTCTCTGTAGAGGAAGTGTGACCTAATGGATAGAGAGCCAGCTCTGGTTAGAGGCACAACGGTCCAGCTCCTACTTTTCTGGAAGCTTTCTGAGTGCCTTAGCCAGCTCCTTCTCTGATATTCTTAGACCCAGGAGTGGGTCAAAGTTTTTCGACTAATACTGATTCATTATGTCTTTGAATGATTGAGTCAATTGAGGTGTTTTAAAATTGTTCATAACTAGCTTATACTTCTGTTTTGTTTTGTTTTTCCAAGAATAAAGTCCTCTGTCACTGGAGAAAATAGAATTCAAAACTATTTTGGAGCAGAAATAATTAATTCACATTGCTCCTAACTGATGCGATGTGAGTTTAACTAAGTATTTAGATAAATCCACATTTCCACTATGTTACTCATGATCATGGAAATTTGTAAAGTAGGGAAATTTGATGGGTAACACCAATAAGATGTGAATAATGTACAATCAAATCTATTTTAGAAAGAACAGGGAGGGGCAGCTAGGTGGCTCAGTGAATAGTACGCTGCACTAGAGTGAGGAGGACCTGAGTTCAAATCCAGTCCCAGACAATTAACACTTATTAGCCATTTGAACTTGGGCATGTCAGTTAAACCCAATTGTCCTGCCTTTCCCCCAGCAAACAACCACACACACACACACACACACACACACACAGACACACACACCCAGAGAATTGGATGACAAAGGACTAAGAATATAGTCTCATGCTTCATCTATCTGGGTCTCAATTACAATTTTTTAAATGTAATAGTAGGCATCCTTTCTGAGACATACATTAGAAGTTTGGTCCTTTCTAGTCAACATGAAACCTAGGTTTGTTCTGCTGATGCATGCAGTCACCAGAATTAGTTTCTTTCCAGTGATGCATGTAGTATGGCCCTTTGTGGTAGGTCCCTTGATAAAAGACATGCAAAGCCAGAGTCTTTAGCTTGTGTGACCCCTCTCCTTGGTAAGGGATCCTACATCAAAGATAATTGGCTAGCTGTCCAGGAAGATCAGCCCATGGTGTTTGGCGCATAGTTGCTTAATAAATGTTTATCGATTGATTTGGTAGATTTTAAAAGGAGTAACTCGGCACACTTAAGCTTTATTTTTTCCCTCTCTTTTGTATATATACCTGGGAATTCTAGCAATGCTTCCTGGAATTTCCCAATGAAAGATGGAGAAAATTATTTTTTTCTTCTTTTCAGTAACAGCATTAACTGTCCATACTAATTATTTGAGCATATATAATATCACTAGGAACATAAATATTTGGTTGTCACTGGAAACATGGAGTAGCTTCTACCATCAAGAAGCTTATATTCTAATAGGAAAAAAGAACATATTCACAATTGTGTTTTACATATATATATACATATATATGTATGTATGTATATATGTATGCATGTAGGTACAGATATGTGTGTGTATATACACACATGTAATATCATACACACATACAATTATATATATATTTATGATATCCCATACATGTAATATGCACACATAATTAGATATGCTGTTTGTGTTGTGTGTATCTTCCCAGAGCTAGAAATTAACGAGCTAAGTTAAGGCAAGGTGAATTGAGTACTGAGAATGTGCATCTGATAAGATATTTCTTTATCTTAATGGATCAGTGACTTCATCAAAGCACCTTCTTCATATGTTAATACAATAAAAATGCATGTGAGACTTTGCCATCCATGTACTTCCAAGAAACCATAATAGGAGTAAAGAGGTCTATTCAAAAGACTAGGAGACTTCCACTATGTGTACTGATACTTTGAGGTTCTAGTGTATGCATCTATTGTCTTTCATTCTCACTAATGATTTGCCCACCTTCTTTCTATTTAAATAGTTCTTTGGTAATAAATGTGTCTTGACCATGATTAGTGATTGGGGAAAATATTGGAGCCCATCAACATTTGCCATATGTCTCTACAATGCCATTTGAATGATCTTAAATGTTCATCCCTCAAAAATTGTCTTATTCCCTGATTTTTTTGCTCCATAGAATCAATGGGGGGGATACATTAGGATTATTATATATATATATAAAGATCATTTAAGGGAAGAGTTTGGGGTCATTTGAAAAGCTACAAAAGTCCATAAGTGCAAGCCAGTTTGCTTTCTAGTCCATTGCCACTTTGCCATATCTACCTAAGATGTCTGTATTGTTGGACCAGCTCAATAAACTATTTTTTTTTTGCCTTTTGGAGGGCAATTGGGGTTATGTAACTTGCCCAAGGTTACAGGGCTAGTTTTATTTATTTTATTTTGTTTGTGGGTATTAAGTGCCTGAGGCTGGAAACGAACTTGGGTCCTCCTAACTCAGGGTCCACAACTTTTATTCACTGTGCCACCCAACCACCCCTCAATAAAGTATTGATTCAACTCTGGAACACAGTCTGAATGTTAGTCATTTCAAAATGACTTTTTCCTCTAGTATGGCTTGTTATAAATCCTTTTTGAATGGCTGTGAGTTCTGTTTAGGATGTCAACTAAAAAAACTAATTAAAATAATTAACAGCTTTAGTAAAGTTGCAAGATCTCAAAAAATCCCATACAAATCATCTTCATTTCTCTGTACTAACAATGAAAACAAGCAGGATGACATAGGAAGAGAAAATCCATCTTGATGTAACCATAGACAGTATAAAATATTTGAGTGTTTGCCTGCTGAGAAACTCATAAGAACTATATAAACCCAATTACAAAGCATTCTCTATACAAATAAAAACCCAAATAACTTGAGAAATAGTAGTTACTCAAGATTAGGCTGAAGCAATATAATAAAAATTATATTGCCAAAAATTAATTTATAAAAATAATAAAGTTACTCATATATGGATGTATGTGTGTATAGACACATGAAAATACAGAATTTTTAGGAAGCAATCAAGATAGTAGAGGTCTTAATGCAAGGTTCTACTGCAAGGCAAATTTCACCAAATTTACCACACCTCCTTTGATGCTCATTATTCACACCATGCCCTCTGTTTAAGGGATTCTTTAGGCCTTATCTTAAGCCCTATTATCTTCTTCCTATATATTCTTGCTCTTTGTAATTCCATTAGCTCCTCTGGTTTTAACAATCATTTATTAAATGATTCACAGATGATTCACAGATCTTTATACCCAGACCTATTTTCATTTTTTTTAAGCAATTGGGGTTAAGCAACTTGATCAATGTTACATGACCAGTTATTTCTGGGTGTGGTGCTAAGTGTCTGAGCCTGGATTCAATCCCAGGTCATCCCGACACTGGGGCTGGTGCTCTTACTCACTGAGCCACCTGGCTTCCCCTAAGCAATTGGAGTTAAGTAACTTGCTCAAGGTTACATGGCCAGGTGTTTCTGGGTGGGTGCTAAGTGTCTGAGCCCGGATTCGATCCCAGGTCATCCCAACTCTGGGGCCGGTGCTCTTACTCTCTGTGCTACCTGGCCACCCCTTAACCTATTTTCATTTTTGAGATCCACTAGTTGTCTATTTCAAACTTACTGGCCCAGCCACATATTAATCTCAACCTTTATGAAGCTAAGGTTTTTATTTCCCTCCACCAACCCACACCTTTTCCAAGCATTCTTATATCTGTAGAAGGCACCATCATTCTTCCAGTGTTTTGAGTTTGTAACCTCATCTTGGTAGTATACCAAACCCTTCATTCAATATCCTTCCCTTTACATATCAAATCAATTGCCAAATCTTGCTATTTCAACCTTCACATCTTTTGTATCTGACCCCTTCTTTCCACTTACTGAGACAGAACTTAAATTTAGACCCTAATCATCTTTTGTCTAGATTATTGAAACATTCCCTTAATTGGTCTCTCTGACTCAAGCCATCTCCAATTAATAACATATAACTCTGCTAAGCTAATTTTTCTTAAGAACAAATGTGATTGTTTGATTGTTCTAATACACCAACTCCACAGTCTACTTATTGCCATTAGGATAACACACAAATTTCTCTGTTAAGCTTCTAAGAGCCCTATACTTCCTGTCCCCAATCTATCATTTCAGTTTCAATGGATGTTATCCTCACTCGTATATATCTGTTGGGAAGAAATGATGAAAGGTGAAAGTGGCTATTTGCTCCTAGAGTTAGTGATAGAGAAGAGGAAACCTGTGGATACTAATTGACTCCAAACCCAACAGAATTCAAGAACATAGCATTCATGAAAGCTTGAGCTGCAATGAGAGGCATAGCTTCCAGGAAGTAGGAGGAAGAATTCCTCTGTACTCTTCTCTGGTCATATGACATCTAGATCCTGTGTTTTATTCTAAACACTGGTTTAGAAATAGCATTGGTAAACTGGAAACTACATGAGAGCGATCAGAATGGTGAAGATCTTTTAGTTCATATCATATGGGCATCAGTTAAAAGAATCAGGGATATCTAACTTAAAGAAGATGACATTTGGAGGGCTCTGTGGTCAAAAATGGAAATGATTGAAAATGAAGATAAGAACTTTTCTTCAAATACCGGAAAATCTGTCACTGAGAAGAGCTACTGATGTTGCAAAAAAGTAGCAAATTATGGTTTGGTGTTAGGAAAAGCGTCACAATAATTAGAATTATTTATAAGTGGAATGAGTTCCTTCAGAAGGTAGTACCCAGGAAATAAAGATGCTCTCATTATACATCTTTAAGCAAAGGCTGGATGAAGACCTATAGGGTATGATGTTATGGGCTTACTTTTCTGTGGATCAGTTAGATTAGACAGCTAATAAGATGCCTTCCAGCTCTGAAACTGTGTGATTTTGAATCAAACCTTTAAAGAAAAAATTATTTTTTAATTTGAAATATCACCTAATTGTGCAGAAAGTAAGGTAAGTTTAACATGTATTATAAATTGCTTTTAAATTAATGAAGTTTTATTATTACTCTCAAATGCCACAAAATATACATTCACTCTGAAAGGAATTCTACTGACTAGAATAGGATGATTTGTAGTCATCATGTCAGTTGTTTTAGGTAAACGATAAGGTTTTTTTGGAAGTTCTTCTAAGTAATTTAATTACCCCTCCCCCAACAATCCTGTTTGTAATATTAATTTGCTCAGCAAACTCTCTTTTTCATAGTTTAATATTCCAAGATAAACTTCATCCTAGATGAAACCCTTTGTTTTTCTTTACTGTGAATTCTCAGAATGTCACACCCACATTCAAATGAAAGTACAAAAATATGTCAGAGCCAAATCGAAACATTTTTTTATGATCTCTGCCACTGAAATAGTTGATGAGTGTTCATTATCATCATTTGACTTACAATTAACTCCAATGGCATTTTCCAAAAAGATTTGGCACAAATAAGAGTCTATGACTATTTTCTATATGAGAGAATACCTTTTAAATACTAAATATTCCTTTGATCTTTTTCCCTATTGCATTTTCCCTTGTCTAGAATATCCAAACTACCCAAAGTTTATTTTTTTTTACGAAATAGTAACATTTCCACTTCCTGTCTGCCACATACCCAAGTGATATAGTTGTATCCAACTACTTTAGGAGAATGGATAAATAGTGAACCAAACATTTTCACTAAAATGTTTAATAAATGATTAACCATACAAATGTACAATGGCCATTATTTAAAATTCATTTTTGTATCATTTAGCATTTTAGATCAATGATCATTGTTCTTTATTTCATATAGATTCATCTTCAACTTTTGAAACCCACTGCCATAATATCTTATAATTTTCCCAGGTTGGAAAGTTATCTTGAATATGAGTATTTCAAATGACCAAATATATTTCCAGAAAAGTGACAAGTGGCCCCTAAAGTTGTTATGTCCATTACTACCCTAATTTGTTTATTATGGAGGTTCCATTTTTAGCATGTGTGTTTGTGTGTAAGTGTGTGTGTGTGTGTTTATCAGTGAGAGGGCTTAATGAATATTTCACAATTAAATTTCTCTAATTTATATTTTAGCTTTTGAATTATTGTCAAGGTGAGGTCATTTGGCTTCATAAGTCAAGCAAATTTAAGCACATGGAAGACAAAGCTGGGCCCTCATTTTCTCCTCCTCTACTGGTATTCATAGCCCCCCTCTAGGGAGGAAATTCAGATTGGCAATGGTCTGACTAGGATACAAGTGAAATTACACGAAACAATACCCAGCTACAACTTTGAGGAAACAGGCCCCAAGTGTCTTCCTCTGACATCATACACTAAAGCTCTGTTTACATGGTATGCCTGAGGGGAACAGACACCAAGATTTTTTTTTAATAAAAAAACCTGTGGTTTGATTGAGTCAGCTATTCCAGTTAGCATGGAGCTAGCAGGGTTATTTCAGTCCCAATTGAAACTTGTGTTCCTCTCCATTGCTTTGCTTGGGCAGTTATCATGCAGTGAAGAACCATGCCCCTAAACTCCTCTGTATGGATCATAGGTCTCTTCAGATTTCCTGAACCAGGAATAAACTAGCTGTTTGCATTTCATAACTTCTTATGGTATTATATATCTGTGATGTCACATGGGTTCTCTTTCACTAAGAGTCATGCATCTTTTAATTTCTAGTGTGAAACAGAAAACAGAAACAGATTGTAGGTTTTTTTTTTTTTTACTGGAGTGGTTTGCCATTTCCTTCTCCAACCCATTTTACAGATGGAGAACTGAGGCAAAAAAAAGCTAAGTGACTTGCATAGGGTCACAAAATTAGTAAGTGTCTGAGATCAGATTAGAACTCATGAAGATGTGTCTTCCTGGTTCTAGACCTAGAAACCTATCCACTGCATCACATAGTTGCCGTAGGCAAAAGTTTAAATGACATTTAGGTATTGACCTCTTTGATTTAAAAATACTTTTTACTTAAGACCCCCAAATTATCATTCTCCTACTCTTCCCTTAAAATCTTTCCTTATTTTGAAGTATAAACATATTGATAATGTCTAATAGTATATGTCCCATTGGGCTTTTGAAATCCATCACTCTACTAAAAGGAAGTGGTGATGGTAGGGATTCATGGACAGTCTTCTGGCCTTTTTCTGTCAGATGAACCTAGTACTGATGTCAGTTAAGGTTTACCAATCTTTAAAATATTTACTTCATTTTATTAGAACTTATATAAATCTAGTCTGCTAAGGTGAGAACTGGGCGAGGATGTGTTGGAATCAGCTCATATTGGCTTTCAAGAGCAAATTGTTAATGCTGTGTTAGCATTCATACCTAGGAAGACAGCTAACACGACAAATCAAGGCTTGATTTATTGTTTTGTTGATTAGTCTTAAGAAAATGGTGAAAAATATAAAGTGGGCCCTGTTAATTATTTTTTTCTGGAGAGGTAATAGTTAAACATTTTCCTCCTCCTCCTTCATCATCATCATCACTTAAATTTATATAGCACTTACTATTTGTCAGGCACTGGGCTAAGCAATTTCAATTATTACCCATGGATCAGGGTAATCTGCCTTCATGTCTGCAAGGACTGACTCCTCAGCAAAAGTGGCAACTTTTGCTGGCTCTTAACTTCCTTGGGTTCAATATTGTTGAGCTGATACACTCAGGGGAGAAAATGTATGGGTGGGTATGATTCCTCATCCGACAGTGGTAAAGGTTATTTGTGATGTATGTGTAGAAATGGGTTGCATGGGAAGGAAGTTGAGGACCACTTGAGGTGTGCTTATTCTTTTGTTAATTATCTATCCCTCTGTAGAATGAATTAATTTGATGCACTCATTGAACTTATGGGATATTAAATTTTAATATGTGATAAATTATTATTTAAAATAATTTAATATTAAAATATTAAATTCAATCCATTTTGTCTACCCTGTTTATTTCATTATTTTGGTATAACATAAAGAATTACAGAAATAATTATAACTATATCGAAGTCCATTTGCATGAGATTCTCTCATTGATGGATATTAATTAATCAATGCTTTGTGACTGTGTGAAGGGTTAAGTTGGTGAGAGCTTGAGGGAAGAGAGATTCTGGTCTCCTGACTTCTGACTTTGAAAGTCTCTTCTCTCTCTCTCTCTCTCTCTCTCTCTCTCTCTCTCTCTCTCTCTCTCTCTCTCTTATTCTCTCTCTCTATGACTCTCTCTCTCTTATTCTCTCTCTCTCTCCTCTCTCTCTCTGACTCTCTCTTCTCTCTGTCTCTCTGTCTTTCTGTCTCTGTCTCTCTGTCTATGTCTCTCTGCCTCTCTGTCTCTCCCCTCACTCCCAAAGGGAGAGCTCATTGATTTCTAGTGTCTGGGATGTGTGTTTGTATACACATATATACATATATAATTTCTCTTAAGTCTCTAGTAACTTAACTAAATGGGTTTATTTGCCATTTTTCTATATGTATTCATTGTGGAACTTGTATTTGGTGAGATGGAAGTCACGCTCTGCATATATAACTTGGGGCATTCCTTTCTTTGTTAAGGGATTGCAACAAGGAGCTAAATTTGAACTTGAAAAATATTTCTCCTAGAGTAACCATATTTAAGGGAGTAGATAGATATTATTTTAACCTGGTACTGTTCCCCCTCTGTCTGAGAAGAGCAAAGAGTCCATCCTCTGGCCCAAACTTCTGGCAAGAATCAAAGCTTCCCTTAGAGAAGAGTAAGTAACTACTCTACATATATCTATCCTTGCTTCCTTATAGGAGTCACATCTGGAGGGACCCAGGTGGACACATAGTACCTACTAGACCAAAACATCATACACGTTTTAAATGATGAAAGGCCATTAAGGATTGAAACAGGGAAGAGTGGAATAGGGGAAGGGCAAAGGATTGGGGGAAAGGAAAAGAAAGAGAAAGAGAAAAGAAAAGGGGGAAAAAAGGGAAGGTGAAAGGAAAAACAAAGTGGAAGAGTAAAGGGAAAATAAAGGAGACAGGGAAGGACAAGAACAAAAAAGGGGAAAAGATGTCTTAGTGGAGGATCAAACATGGTTTTAGAGGATAGTGGTATACTACTTATGGAAGAATTAATGAATGAATGAAGCATTTATTAAGTAGTTACTATGTTTAAAGTCCCGTGGGTGGATACAAATGGAAAGTTAAGATCATCTCTGCTTTCAAAGAGCCCATCTTCTTTTTTTTTTTTTTTGCTTTTTGGAGGTGGGAATGCAGAGCAATTGGGGTTAAGTGACTTGCCCAAGGTCGCACGATTAGTAAATGTTAAGTGTCTGAGACCGGATTTGAACTCAGGTCCTCCTTACTCTAGGACTGGTGCTGAATTTACCTCTCCACCTAGCCATCCCTAGAGCCCATGTTTTAACTGGGGGGGATATATGTGTAAGATTCTAGCTGCAAACCAGATAGAGTTGTCTTATGGCAAGATATAGGGAGAAATAGAACAGAAACACAATAAAACAAACTATGAGTTTGGTTTTTAGAGTCCTTCAAAATCTGGTTTAAGCTTCTTCTTCTTGTATTATTGTTTATTATTTCTTATTGTATATTATTTCCCTTCCTGTGCTTGATATTTTCTAATTTTTATAAACCATCTTCTACTTTATAACATTGTATAGGCCTCAAGTGCTTTTACAATCCCCAGTTTCCTTCAAAGCTCAGATTATATTTACCTTACTGGTCTGTTGTGGTAATTAAATGAAAGTATTGATTTATAGCACCACCACTATTTTTACTCACATTACCAAGTTGGGTAGTCCAAAGGGTGACTGCTACTCCCAAGGATTCCAATGTACTAAATTATACAACTGTAGATCATGAGCCCTCATCAGTGTGCTTTCTATTTATAGTCAATCAGTAGATTCAATTAGTTCTTAGCAAAGGTATTTGCTAAAATGTCATTGTAAGTAAGTACAGTAGGTATAAAACATTCCCTTCCTAAATCTGCTATATAGTCTCCCACAACTGCACATATTTTCCATGGGAAGAAGAGGTACAAACTTAGATCATAATGAGAGTGAGGCACATGTTTAGGGAACACATGTGACCAAGGTTACTCATTCTCCTGGTACCACTGATTTCAAAGTCCTTTGTCTGAGTGACTTCTCATGAAGCTCCCCAAAAGTGAAACATTTCTGTCAAGTTGTTTGCTCAGCTGAGATCCCAAGTTAGGCTTCTCTTCATAACTCCAATCACAAATGTGAGGAAAAACATTCTTTTTTGAGTCTGTAGCTTTCTCTGTCTTTTTGCTATTAGTGGCTTAGTTACCTTAAGCTGCTTCTGACCTTCAGTTACCTTCTCTGTCATTGTGTCTTTCTGGATTGTGTATCTCTCCTCCATTGATCATACTTCAAACTCTTGTGAACTGACATTGGCTTCTCGATGGAATTTATAAACTCTTTGTGATTTCCCAGTGCCTTACTCATAGTACATTCTTAATAAATGCTTGTTGGATTTTGTTAGATTCGTTTGGAGGCAAGATCGAAAAGTTCACATATGGTATCAGAGTTTTGTTTATTTTACTATTGTATCCTTCAAACAAATATAATCACCCTGTGTAAGTAGCCCATGGTCTTATTTTCTGTTGTTGTTCAGTTGTTGTAGTGGTGTTTTACTCTTTGTGACCCACTTGGGGTTTCTCTACCAGGTCATTTTATAGATGAGGAACTGAAGCAAACATAGTTAAGTGACATACTCAGGCTCATACAGTTAATAAGTATCTGATGCCAGAATTGAACTAACGAAGAAGAGTCTCCCTGACTTTAGGCCTGGCACTCTACTGCATAATCTAGCTGCCTCAAATGTTTTGCTCCTCATAAATTCATATGAATCTTCCCAAATTTTTGTGTATTTCATAAAATTATCTGTTCTTAATATTTTATTACATACAAGTGATACATCCCATTCAACAAATTCCCTAATCATGGGGTATCCATTTGGTTTTAAGTGTTTTCCTCCCCAAAAGTGCTGCTATCATTATTTTTGTATGTGTGAAACCTTTCCCGTTCTCTTTAGTCTCCATGTAACACACAGAAAGATATTATCTTGAAAAAGTCAAAGCCATCATTGTATCCTGGGCCATCTGCAGTCATCCTTATCCATATCCAGTCACTGGATCCAGATGGGTCTGGAGGAGAAAGTGAGATTGATAGCTTTGCACAGACCTTCCTCCCTGAAATCTAACTCACTTGCAAGTCATGGTGTCATCTCCCTGATGTCATAGTCCTCTTTGAAAATCAAGGACAAACCACACAACTGGAACAGGCTAGCTGGATTAAAAACTATATTCAATAGTCAATAAATTATTATTACATATCTACTATGTGTAAGGCACTGTGCTAAGGTTCTGGAATAAAAAAAAATAAAAAAGAAAGTAACTGCCCACAAGCAACTTACAATCTAATAAGTTTATGCCATGCATAAAAGGAAACTGAAAATTTGGTGGAGAGGAGTACCTACTAGACCAAGATATGATAGATATTCTTGATTGAGACAGGGAAAAGTGGAAAAGGGGAAGGGCAATGGGTTGGGGAAAACAAAAAGAAAGAGAATGAGAAAAGAATAGGGGGGAAAAGGAGAATGTGAAAGGAAAAAAAGAAGTGTTCTTCTCTTAGCCAGTTCCATCAGAGTTCCCCACTGACATTTTACTTTCTCCTTGGCATTTATGGGTTGGGAAGCCTGGAAACCACCACAACTGCTGGTGAATGAGCCCCCTAAAGTCTGCTCTGACAAGTCTGTGCCACAGGTCTGTGCTGGCATGGCTCACACAGGACTGCTCTCTGCTTATAGCTCAGTGTGACAGACCCTTCTTGTCATCCTGCTAGGCTGCCTTCAGTGTGAGATTTTTTTTCTGTCGCTTTGTGGATTCTGTAGCACCAAAACTTGTTTAGAGTCATATTGTATAGGTATTGGAGGTAGATGACAGGGGAGCTCAAGGAAGTTCCTGTTGTTACTCAGCCATCTTGGCTCCACTCCCCAGCTTAGTCTCTTCTTTGCCTATTCTAATTCCTTCCATTTCTTTTTCTTCTCTTATTGATAATAGCTTTTTTGTTAAAAAAAATACCCAGGACCAGATTGATTTACAAGTGACTTCTAACAAATGTTTAAGGAACAATGAAACACAATACTATATAAACTGTTGAAAAATAGGTCAAGACAGAACTGAGACATTTTGAACCAAATTTAATGACAAAATCCAACTTTTTATACCTAAAGTAGGGGGTAGGGGAATGATGGGGAGAAAAATTGTAATTCAAAATCTTGTGGAAATGAATGTTGAAAACAATAAATGAATGAATGTAAATTTAAAAAATCTAGTTCAGGTTAAGAAATAAAGTAGTGTATCAGTGGAATAGATTAGGTACATAATACACAGTATTAAATGACCATAGTATTTCATTGATTAACAAAATATCCAAGCTTTGGGAAAAAGAACTCAGCATTTGACAAACACTGCTGGGAAAACTAGAAAACAGTTTGACAGAAACTAGGCATAGACCAACATCCTACACTGTATATAACAAAATAAAATCAAAATGGGTAACTTACTTAGACTTAATGGTTGATAACAGTAAATTAAGTGAGCATGAAAAATTTTACCTCTATGAATATCAGAAAAGTTTACAACAAAATAAGAGACAGAGAAGATCATGTGAAGTAAAATAGATAATTTTGATTATATTAACAAGTATTAACACAGAAAGGTCAAT
Source organism: Petaurus breviceps papuanus (assembly GCF_028583685.1). Classification (NCBI taxonomy): domain Eukaryota; kingdom Metazoa; phylum Chordata; class Mammalia; order Diprotodontia; family Petauridae; genus Petaurus; species Petaurus breviceps. Next base: position 18,364,632 of record NW_027185655.1, on the reverse strand, counting down.
GCAGCCAAAGTTAGAAATAAAGCGATAAGCTTGTAAAAGATTTTACAGCAAGTTTCTCAGATAAAATCTCATTTCTTAAATATATAATGAAATGAGCCAAATTTATAATTATAAGAACCATTCTACACTTGAAAATCATCAAAGGACATGTACAAGCAGTTTTCAGAAGAAGAAATCAAAGCTATTCATACTCACATAAAAAAATGTGTTAAATAATTGTTGTTTACAGAAATGCACATTAAAATAACTCTGAGCTACTAATTCACATCTATCAGCTTTTTTAACATGACAGAATAGGAAAATGATAAATGCTTGGGGAGATGTGGAAAAATGGGTACACTAATGCATTGTTAGTGAAATTGTGATCTGTTCCATCTGTTCTGGAGAACAGTTTGCCACTGTTCTTAAATGGCTCGAAATCACAGGTCCAGGTCAATAAGAAAAATCCATCAATAAATATTTATTAAGCACCTACAAAAAATAAAGGATATACTTGACTCATGACAGTTGCAATCATGCTCATAACCTTAGAACTTTTGCATGCTTGATCAGCTGCATGGAGGACTAGATAATTTTTCTGATCCTCATGAACTCTCAAAGCTCTTCTAAACAAAATTTATGTACCAATGGTAAAGCAACTTAGCTGCCTCTGTGTTTTAGGATTGAGGTGTCAAAGTCACTTCCCACAAAAATATCCTTGAATTAGATTAAAATGTAACTGGAATATGTTTAACAAAATAAAAAAAAAAACAAAACAAAATACAACTTAAAAATTTATTTATTAATGGAGGACACAGCAAAGATGGCATAATGAAATGAGGATTTTTTTCTGACCTCTCAAAAAGCTGGTCTCTAAAGAATTCTTAAAAGTATGTCAAAGGAATTTTGGGCTGGATAAACCAATAATATGTCACAAGTCAAAAGCTCAAGAAAATCATTCCAATCTCCCTACCCTACAGAAATAAGCAGAGTTCAGCTCTAACTTAAAGTCAAAGTAAAGGAATATGCTTAAATAAGTGATCAATCAACAAAATGAATATGACCATAAAAAGGTACTATGGGGGGGCAGAGTCAAGATGGTGGAGTAGAAACAGAACTTCTGTGCGGCTACTGCTCCCACCTCCTCCAATTTATGTAAAAAAAATGAATCTAAACAAACTTTGGAGCTACAGAACCCACGAAATGACATAGAGAAGCTAACTTCCCACTGAAGAAAGTCCAGCAGGCTGGCAGGGAGGGGCCAGCACAGCACTCTGGGAACTGAGCCAAGCCCCATGAGAGCCAGAGGTTTTAGCCTCAGGGTGGGTACAACCAGCCCCCTTCACAACCACAACCAGCTGGAGGGCCTTCAGATGACCTGTGGCAGTTTCAAGAATTATCAACCCATAGATGCTAAGGAGAAAGTGAGAGGTCAGTGCAGTGTGGACTTTGTAAACCAGGAGTTCAGGAGTGTGGTCTGGCCTTTATCCCCTGGAGGTAGAAATGGCTTAGGCACTACAACTATGCAGCCTCTGCAACATGGCTGCTTCAGAGCTCCTGGACTGCAGATTGTAGGGGAACCAAGCACCTAGTCGAGGGGCAATTGCTCTTGCTTTAACCAGCTTGGATCTGGATTGCTATCTAGGGTGGAGGTCGTGGGGTTCATGACAAGTTTGCCAGAGTATGTGGAGGTACCAGGAAGGGGAGCTTTATCCCAAACACTGGGGTTTTTGCAGCTGCTGGAGCTATTAGTTGGGTGTGCACCCTGAAGACTCCACATTTTCTCTGGCAAACTGTTCACACACCCCAGGACCTCCACCCTAGACAGTAATCCAGATCCAAGCAGGTTAAAGCAAAAACTGGTGCTTGGTCCACCTATAATCTGGAGGCCTGGGGCTCTGAAGTATCCATGTGGCAGGTGGCTGTATGCCAGAGGAGCCTCATCTGCTTCTCACCCTGGGGGAAAGGCCGGACTGCACTCCTGTTCCCACAAAGTCTACACTGACGTATCACTGTCTTTGGCATCTATGGGTTGATAATTCTGGGAACTGCCACAGCTGCTGTTAATTTGAAGTCTCTCCATGTGGTGACTGGTCAGGCTGCCCTGAAGCTAAAACCTCTGGCTTGAGTGTGGCTTGGCTCGGTTCCCAGAGCCCTGATCTGTCCCCTTCCTGCTGGCCTGCTGTCCTGTCTTCAGCAGGAGGTTAGCTTCTCTCTGTCATTTTGTGTGTTCTGTAGCTCCAAAGTTTGTCTAGAATCATTTTTTTACAGCAATTGGAGGAGCTGGAAGGTGTACCATGGAAGTCCTGTTTCTACTCCACCATCTTGACTCTGCCCCCCACTTTCAAGCATTCTTGATGAAACACAGTGTTGAATAGAAAATTTGACATTCACATAAAAGAAACAAGAGAAGCATGAGAGGTAAACAGGGAAAAGAAATCATAAGGAAATTATCAAAGTTGAACTATCTACTTCCTACATGGAAAAATGATAAATGTAACTCATGAAACTATTCTCAGTATGAGAATAGTTGAAGGGAATAGAAATGTATATGTATGTATACACATATATATGTATATATACATACATATATATGTCTATATAGGAGAGTTTATGAGTGTTTGAATACATATGTGAGTGTGTGCATATATGTGTACAAGTATACATAGACAGAGGGCACAGGACCAATTTAATAGGAATGTATGATACTTAAAAGGTGAACTTAAGAGGTGTGAGGGGAATATAATGAGAGGAGATAGGGAGAGACAGAATGGGGTAAATTATCTCACTAAAGAGGCAAGGAAAAATTGTTACAATGGAGGGAAAGAACAGGAAGGCAAAAGGGAATGAGTCAGCCTTATTCTCATTGAATTTGACTTAGGAAGGGAATGTCAAGTACACTAAATAGTTTATCTCACCCTACAGGAGAGTATGGGGGAAGGGGATGAGAGGGGGGATGATGGAGGAGAGGGCAGACTGGGGGGGGGAGGCAAGTTGGAAGCACCCACTTTTGAAAAGGGACATTATCAAAGTGGAGAATGGAACAAGTGGGGGAATGGATAGGATGGAGGGAAATATAGTCAGTCTTTTACAATATATCCACTATGGAAATGTTTTCCATAGCTACATGTATACAACCTCTATTGAATTGCTTATCTTCCCAGTAAGGGTGGGTGATAAGGGAGGAAGGGAAAGAATCCTGAATTCAAAGTTTTAAAATCAAATGTTTAAAAATAGATATATTATAATTATGATTATTATTTTACATGTAACTGGGAAATAAAATATACAATCACTGGGGAACAGAGATCCATAGTGCCCTAGGGGGAAGCCGGAAGAGGCATGGGAGGAGGTATGTGAAAGAGCAGATTGGACGAGGGAATATTCAGTGGGATCGCTGTTTTGGGGTGTTGGGTAGGGGGAAAATGGGAAAAAATGTGTAATTCAAAATCTTGTGGAAATGAATGATGTAAACTAAAAAAAAACTAAAAAGAAAAAAACATGAAATATTAAATAATAAATAATAAAATAAGAAATTTTTAAAAAGCGACTATCGTGATAGGAAAGCTCAACACACAAACTCAGAAGACAATGATTTGAAAATATCTACAAGCAAAATCTCAAATAATAAATAAAGACCAGACACAAGTCCAACAAGAATTCTTAGAGAAGCTAAACAAGTAGCTCTTAAAAAGAATAGAAAAATGTTTTTAAAATAAAATAAGACTGGCAAAAGCAAAAATAAGAAAAAATAAAGAGCAATGCAAGGAAATTATAAAAAGAGAATTAACAGCTTAGTAAAAGAGGAAAAAAAAACTGAAGAAATTAACTCACTAAAATCAGATTTGGCCAAATGTAAAAGAGATACAGATCATCACCAAAGAAAATCACTTCTTAACAAGTATGGTTGGTCAAATCAAAGATAATGACTCCACTAGTTATTACAGAACAATAAAACAAAATAAGAGAATAAAATTGAATAAACACATGAAATATTTCCTTGGAAAATAGATTGAGGAGAGATGATGTTTTTGATGATGAAGAATTATTAGAATATCTGAAAGCTATGATAAAAAGAGCATAGACATGATATTTTAAGATATTATAAAGGAACATTGCCCAGATATCTTATTAACAGAGGGTGAAGAAGAAACTGAAAGACTCAACTGATCTCCTCCTGAAAGAAATTCCAAAATGAAAAGGTTAGAGAATGGTGTAGCTAAATTTAAAATACCCACGTAAAGGAAAAAATACCGAAAGCAACAAAAAAGAAATAATCCAAATACCATGGAGACAGAGAAGACAGAATCACAGAAGATTTAACAGCTACCACACTATAAAAGTAGCAAGAGGCTTAGAATGTGATCTTCCAGAAGGCAAAGGAGCTATAACTATAATCAAGAATTAACTATCCAGCAAAACTGAGTATAATTTTATGAAAGAAAATAGGTATTTAATGAAATAGAGGATTTTTTTTAGCATTACCCAAGACAAACAGAAATTTTGAAATTCAAACACAAGACTCAAAAGAAGCATAAACATGTCAAGATGAAATCACAAGAGATTTAACAAAGTAAACTGTTTTCATATCTATATTGGAAGATGAAATATGTAACCATTAAGAATTCTATATTTTTTAAGGCGTTAGAAAGAGTTTACTTAAACAAAGGACAACGGTATGTGCCTATTATGCAGAGATGATTGCCAAAGACGAATTGGAAGGGCAAGAAAGAAGAATAGGGAAGGGAGGTGAAGAATGGGAAAAATTATTTCACTTTAAATAGGTGTACAAAGAAGAACTATTTCCACTGCATGGGAAAGTGGGAAACAGAATCACAGAACCTCACTATCATCTGAACTGATTCAAGGACGAAAGAATACATATGCTCACACAGGTAAGTATAGAATTTCAATTTACCCAACAGGGAGGTAAGAGGGAGAAGGTTTAAAAGAAGGAAGAAATTATGAGAAGAAAGGTATACTAAAGGAATTAATAGAAACAAAACAGACATTTGAGGAAGGGATAGAATAAAAGAAGAAAGATGCATAGAAGAGAAAAGGTTGAAGGGAAATATTCAGTTCATTATAACTTTGAATAGAAATGGAATGAAATCACCCCTAAATGGAAGCAGAAAGCAGACTGGATTAGAATCCAAAACCCAACAATATGTTGTTTACAATAGATCCACTTGAAACAGAAAGACACATAAAGAGTTAAAATAAGAAGCTGGAACAGACTCTATTGTACTTCAACTGGATTAAATAAAGGCAGGTGTGACCACAATCTCAAACACAATGAAAAAACAATAATTAAAAGATATAATCATGAAAATTCCCTTTTATTAAAATGGACCATGGACAATGAATTAATGTCAATGTTGAACAGAAATGTACCAAGTGGCATAGTAATCAAATTCTTTAAGGAAAATTTAAATACATTATTGGAGAAAATAGAAGTTATATTAGTGGGATACCTCAATTTGCCCTTCTCAGACGTAGATAAATATAACCATTAAATGAGGAAGGAAGAAGTTAAAGAGCTGAATAGAATTCTAGAAAACTTAGATATGATAGACCTCTGGAAAATATTGAATGGAAAAAAAAGTAGGACATCTTTTCGTCAGCTACATATGACACCTTCACAGAACCTGGCCATGTATTAGGTCATTCATGAAAAAATGCAGAAAACAAGAAATATTAAATGCACCCATTTCAAACAATAATTCAATAAAGGGTCTTTGGAACATCCATAAAATTAATTGGAAACTAGATTATCTAATCCTAAAGAATGAATGGGTCAAAGAATGAATCATAGAAATAATAAATTCATTAAAGATGAGAAAATAATAAAATAGCACATCAAAATTTGTGAGATACAATCAGTCATACTTAGGGTATAATTTATATCTCTAAACACTTCAATAAAAGAGAGAAAGAGCAGATCAATTAATTGAGCATGCAAGTAAAGAAATAAAAAAGAAAAAAAAATACAAAATGTCAAGAACAGATAGATGAGAAATTCCATTTAAGATAAATGAAGAAACTATGAAAAAAGTTGTAATTTTTCTTGCCAAGACACATCCAGGAACTACATAAACATAATTACAAAAATACTTTTCACTCAAGAAATGACAGATCTAAATAACTGGAGAAATTTTAGTGCTCATGGGTAGGCCAACTCACTATAATAAAATGACAATATTACCTAAATTAATTTATTTATTAAATGTCATGGCAAACAAATTACCAAAGTATTAGTCTCTTGAGCTAGAAAAGTAATAACAAAATTGATCAAGAGGAACAAAAGGTTAAGGATATCAAGGGAGTCAATGAAAAAGTGCAAAGGAAAGAAGCTTAGTAGTACTAAATTTCAAACTATATTAGAAATCAGTTATCATCAAAACAATTTCATACTGCTTAAGAAATAGATTTGTTGATCAAATTGAATAGATTAGGTATACAAGATGCAGAAGCAAATAAATACATCAGCCTAGTGTCTGATAAACCAAAAATACCAAGATGGGTGCAATAACTCACTATTTGACAAAACTGCTAAGAAAAATGGAAAGAAGTCTGGCAGAAACTAACCATAAACCAACATATCAGAACATATACAGAGACAAACTCAAAATAAGTGTATGATTGAGACATAAAGGATGTCATTACCACATTAGGAGAGTATGGAAGGAATTGCCTGTCACATCTATGGATAAGAGTAGTGTTAAAAAAAAAACAATAGACAGAAAGGTTTTTAGGTGGCGGAACTGAAAAAAGGATAATTTTGATTGTAGTTACATGAAATTAAAGAGGTCTTATGCAAATAAAACAAATGCATGCACAATTGGAAGAAAGGCAATAGGATTTGCAGCGTTTTTCTGATAAACATCTTATGCCTCAAAAATATAGAGAATTGAGTCAAAATTATAAAAAATAAGAGACATTTTTCCAATTGATACATGTTAAAAAATATGAGCAAGCAGTTTTCAGAAGAAGAAATCAAAGCTCTTAATAGTTATATGAAAATACGATCTAAATAATTTATAATTAGAGGAATGCCAATCGAAACAACCCTGAGGTCAGTTGTAAAACATTGCGTATCTGTCAGATTGGCTAACATGATAGAAAAAGAAAAAGTTAAATGCTACAAAGGATGTGGGATATAAGTACACTAAGGCACTAGTGGTGGATCTCTGAAATTGTCCAACCATTCTGGAGAGCAATTTGGAACTATTGCCAAAGGACTGTTAAACTGTTCATACCCTTCAACCCAGCGATATGACTTCTAGATCTGTACCCCTAAAGAGATCAAAGGAAAAGGTCACATACATATAACAAAATATTTATAGCAATTCTTTCTCATCTTTGTTTGATAAAGAATTGGAAACTAAAGGGATGTCTATCAATTGGGGAATGCCTGAACTTTATATAGAAGAGGAATATAATGGAATATTATTTTGCTTTAAGAAATAACAAAGACGATAGTTTTAGAATATCCTGGGGAGGATGATATGAACTCATGCAAACTTAAGTGAGCAGGGGAGCAGTGGAACAATTTCCATGGTATCAGTAATATTGTAAAGATAATCAATTGTGAAATACTTAGTAACTCTGATCAATACAAAGAATCACCACAATTCCAATGTACTTAATTTTTCTTGCCCTTTTTTAGAAACATAGTCAATTCAGAAATATATTTTGTATGACTGTATATGTATAATGGGTAATCTTTATTTCTTGCCTTCTCAATAAGTGGCAGAAGGGTGGAGAAGGAAATAGGGAATATGTAAGTGACCATATAAAAATTAAAATAGATTTTAAAAGAAAATACATAAAAAATTAGTGAATGGAAAATTAGAAAAAAAGAGTCAAAGGGAAATAGTCCATCAAATATCAATGATAAAAGAAATGCATCCATATACAAAGAATTTAGAAAAGCATATTAACACCAAGACTAGCTCACCAATAGGGAAGTGATAAAAGTATGATTTTTTTAAAAGAAAACTCCACATGACTATATGAAAGCATGCTCTACATTGCTGATTATGAGAGAAATGCAAGTTATAGGAGGTCTGAGGTTTCTTTCCATAACATGTAAATTGATCATGTTGACAAAAAACAAAATCAATTAATTTTGAAAGGTCTGTGAATGATGTCATTAATACATTTTAGGTGGATTATGAAATAGTCACACAGTTCTGGATATCAATTGTGAATTATTCATGAATCGTGGTTGTACACACTATCAATACATTTTGACTCATTGACCTCATTACTAGGTATAAAATTTAAGGAATTTAAAGAAGAAAAACAAAATAATCATAGCAGTTCTTTTCATGGTAGCAAGGATCTAGAAACAATGTGTGTGATCATTGAGGAAGGATGGGAAAAACTATGACATATTAATTGAACATAAGATTATTATAACAAGAAAAGATGAACATGAGGAATTAAGAGAAATATAGGAATATCTATATGAATCAATGTGTAACAAAATTAGTAGAATCAAGAGAGTTGATATACAAATGTCTACAATTAATATATATATATATAATATGTGTTTTATAAAAGTTAAAGATTATTAAATGTAATTTCAATCTGAATTAACAAATCCAATTAATGTCTGGAGTATAAATAATGAAACGTATTTCCCACCTTATTGTAAATAAATGGAAGACTTACAAATAGGCCATGTACATTGTTACATGAAGTCACTTTATCAGATTTTTTTTGTGCCTGTCAAAATGAGATTTCATTCTCAAAGTGAAGGCTCTGAAATTACTAATGTAAAAGTATTTTTAAAAAATAAAATGCATCAGAAAAATAGGTTGGGGAATATGGTCCACATAAGAGAAATAATAATCAAGAGTCTTATAAATGATATAGAAGTCAAATGTGTATATATATATATATATATGTGTGTGTGTGTGTGTATGTGTGTGCATATGTGTGTGTGTGTGTGTGTGTGTGTGTGTATACCAGAATACTTCCAGAAGCAGTATTACATGATGGATAGGGTAAGCCTTAGAGTCAACTAGACCTGATTAGTCACTTCTCACCTCTCACATGTACTGGTTATGTTTCCTGGACAACTAGCTGAGAAGGAATAGTTCTTTATTGGTAGAAAGTGTTTCTTTCTCAACAGTTATCCACACCAACGAAATCACGACTTTGATTTAAAAAAAAACTCATTTTTTCCTTTGACTAACAAAGTTAAAAAAAAAACATTGAGGGGCTAGATATGGAGCACACTAAATATCACGATGGGGGATGGGAAAATTGATTTTATTAAAAAATACAATTAGCTGTTTGCTGACATGGGAATCACTTCTGAATCTGCTACTCAGAATTAGAAGAAAGGGGAAAAAATGAGAAGATATTGCTTGCAATTGAGGAAATTCTAACTTGACTTATATAAACAAGCTATTGCCATAGAAAAATGAGAAATGGATAAAAGAACAGACACTGGCAAACTATCAACATTTCCAAAGGAAGTTTCATTGGTGTAAATCAATCATCACAAGGAGGAAATTTTTAAAAGCCTAGAAACTGCCACAGCTAGCAAACACTTGATCTCCTTGCCAAGAAGAATTATATGGCAGCCAAGGGCAACATTGGTTTAGAACATAAACTAACTCTTAAAATCTTATAGAGAAGGATGGTGGAAGATTAAAAACAATAACACTTCATATAAAACTGAAAAGTATGGAGGGAAAAACACATTTATAAAAAGCTTGCTGAGTGAATCATATAAGCAAAATCAGCCCCAAGGTCACTTAAGGACAAAATTGGAAGAACAAACAACTGACAAAAATGGAAAAGATCTGTAAAGATATCTGCAGCAATTTTTTTCTTCCATCAAGTACAATGCAGCTATCACTTTTAGCTCCCAACAGGCTTAAAGCACATCATTCCTTGATGTAGGAGCATAAATAGCACTGAAGAAATCAAAGGTCAAAGAGTAAGTGGACTAGGCCAAACATGAACTGAGAAAGTTCATTTTGGAGGTCAGTCAGAATCAAGTCAAAAATATGGTACAAAAGAGGATCCAGATGGAAGAATTCCCCACACATGAGGAGGATCTAATCTAACTAATCTATTCTACGCTCTTATTATCTCCAGCTTGGACTTTCACAATGCAATTCTGTTGTCTCCTTGTATCATCCTTTCCCTTCCATGGTGGATCCTGCATACAATACCCAAATTGTTATTCCAAAGGAATAGTGCTAACCATATCATTCAGGATGACTCGACTCTACCACCAATGAGTTACATGACCTTAAGTAATTAATTTCTTTTCCTTCTTAAGCTAAAAGAGCTGTTGATAGGACATTGGGCTTGTAGTCAGGAATAACTGGACAGAATCATGTAACAATGTGCTCCAGTTTCCTAATTTTTAAATTGGATTCAGTTACCTTTTAATTTCAGTTGGCAAATAAGCACTTTCTATGTGCCAGGAACTGCACTAGAGAAAGGTGAAATATGATCTTTTTTTTTTCCTCAAGAAGCTTAATTCTCATGAAAGAGACAACATGAAAACAACCATATACAGGCAAGACAAATACAAAGTAGATGTAATGCAGCATCAGAGGGAAGGCACAAGTGATGGGAGGGATCAAGAAAGGACGCCTGCAGCAAGTAGAATTTGAGTTGAGTCTTGAAGCTGTTCAAGAAGCTAGCAGAAGGAAACAAGGAGGGAGAGCATTTCAAGCATGAAGGACAACTGCTGAAAATGCACATAATCTGGAAATGGAATGTCATGGAAGGAATAGAAAGAAGGCAATTATTGCTGGAACTTAAAATATGTGGGAGTAAAGTATAAGAAAACTGAAAATATAAGAAAAGGCAAGGCTGTGAAACTCTAAACTCCATATCATATTTTATATATGTAGAGTTTATAAGGAGATTCTGGACTTTAGTGAGTAGGGAAGTGACATGGTTAGACTTTTACTTTGGGAAAACCATTTTGGTAGTTGAATGGAGGATGGATTGGAGTGAGAAATGACTTGAGGCAGGGTGACTCTCTAGAAGACTATTGCAAAATTCAAGGGGTGAAGTGATTGAGGCTTACATTAGTGTGGTGTCAGTATGAGTGGAAAGAAGGGGACCCATAGGAGAGATGTTGCAAAGGTAGAAACATCAGGATTTGTCAATAGATTACACAAATGGAGGGAATGTGAGAGAGGAGTTGGGGATGACAAGGTTTTGGGTCTTGTTGACTGGAATTATGATGGTGCTCTTGATATTAATAATCAAATTGAAAATATGTAGAGTCCTGGGAGGATGTTGAGTTCTTGAATTTAAGATGCCTAGAGGGAGTCCAGTTCCAATATTTCCAAAAGGCCATTTGGTGATATGAAACTGGAGGTCAAGATAGGGTTTAATGCTATGTGTGTATATGTGGGAATCATCTGGCCAGAAATTATAAACCCCTGGAAGCAGATGAGATCACCCAATGAAATAGAATGGAGACAGTAGAGGGAAAGGGCCCAGTGTAGAGGCTGATAGGACACCCACAGTTAGCAGGCATGACCTGAATGAAGATGTAAAACAGAAAACTGAGAAATTATCATACAGGTAGGAGGAGAACTAGGAGAGAGTAGTGTGATAAATAAATATTTGAGAGGAAAGACTATACAGTAGTGGGAGGTGGTCAATAATCTCAAAGGCAGTAGAGAGTTCAAGAATGATCAGGATTAAGAAAAGATTTAGAGACTTAAAGACATTGGAGGGATAAATTTCAGTCAAAGATGAGGTCAAGAATCATACTGCCAAGGGTTTAGAATAGAGCGAGAGGAAAGGGACTAATTGTGGACAGCTGTTTCAAAGAGTTTAGCCAAAAAATGGGAGGGGGAATATATAGTGTTATAGATATCAGGGATTCTAGGAACAAGTGAGGGGTTTGTTTGTTCTTAAATAGTGGAATACCCTGATGGCTTATAGGCATCAGGGAGAGAGATAATAGAGAGGAATAGAATTTTACAGAGATAAAAAAAATAGAGAGTGTATGAAATAAAGAGGAAATATACTGGGAATTAGGATGCATGCAGGGGGGGTTTGTCTTAGCAAGGAGAAGGGTCACTTCTTTATGAGAGGCAGGAGTGAAGGAGAAATGCATCTAAATGATGTAAGGTGAGGAGAGAAGAAGAGGGAGCTTCTCACGAATTACCTCAAGTTTTTCAATAAAATATTATGGGAGGTCTTCAGCTAACATGGTTCAGGAAAGAGTAGTGAGGTGGGGTGAAGAGGGCTGGAACAGGTTCTTTGTTGAGGGGGAGAATGACTTGATTAGAGAGACAGGAAAGGAGTACCTCATTGTAGTTAAGGCACAGTTGAAGTTTTGCAACATACATTTTGTAGTATATTCATCACTAAGTTCCTTCCATGATTCTGTGGTACCCAGTCCCTTCCAATGAGGCTGGCAGTATGTTAATATCTCTGACTCATTGAAACTTCAGAATAAATCTCTCAATAAAACTCAAATTGATGTGATTTTTTTTCTGTCTATGATTTTATCAGCATAGAGAACATCCGGTGAGGAAATGCCCCCCTACCCAAACAGATGCCATTTATAGTCTTAGAAAGTCTCCTGGGACACTGAGACACTAAGTGCCTTATCCACAGTCACATAACCAGTATGTATAAGAGGAAGAATTTGAATTCAACATTTTCCTGATTCTAGTTCTCTACCCACTATGCCTTGTTGCCTGTCTTCTGTAATGTTTTGAAAAGGAAAACCCATTCCCTGGCCAGGGTGAGGTTATTTCATTTAAACAAGATTGACAAATGTTGACCATATGCCAAAAGGTAGAACTTAGATGGGGTGCAGCCTCAAGGTGAGAGAACAAACATATTCTTTGCTCATCTTCCTTATACTCATCTTCTTGGTTGGGAATCTACCTCCATGGGAGATGTCTATGCTCTATCCCCACTAGCCCAAGAGCCAGGCCAAGAAATCCAGGAAAGCCCTCTGGGCCACTGAGCATTTTCCTAGGATGGGAATAAATTCTACTCATTGACTGACAGATACAATTATCTCTAGTAAAAGGTCAAGAAGCTTTCTTTATTTTTAGGACTGTATAAAGAGCTCAATGGCGCGTTGAAAATCACTGAATCCAATTTGCTCATTTTACAGGCCTGAGGAATCAAGCCTAAGGAAATGAAGTGGCTTTTCCAAGGCCACCCGGGTGTCAGAGGCAAGCTTTGACCCCTGATTCTAAGGTAAATTTTCTTTCCTCTGTATCATACTGCCTTTCCTTCCATTCTTTCTTGGTCTTCATATAGTTGTCCATGTGTCTCTTGGCCAATTTGTCTTTTTCTTTTATATTATAAATTAGAATTGGGGACAATTTCATCTTCCTCCTACTTTCAACCTGGGTGAACTTGGGCAAGTCACTGAAACATTCTAGACTTTAATTTCCTCCATTGTATGATGAATGGGGATATCATCTGAAGTCCCTTTCAGCTCTACATCTGTGATCCTTCCAATATTTTCCATTGCGACCTTCTTAAGACAAATTAAATACCCTCAGGTTACCACACCTTCATTTTGCTCAAATCAGAATCATGCTTGGCTACATCCCTAATACAGCAGCAGGATGCTTAGTTACATAAGTACACCTGCATACACCTGTGAATTTTCTTTTTTCCTCAATGGAAATTCCCAACATAATGAAATTTCATTGAATTTGACCACGCTGAATCAGAAGCATCAATAATAAAGTAGGAAAAGATTACAATAGGGTTAGAGTCTGGAACTATCATTTTATTGATGTGGGGAATTAGAGAGGAGGAATTTCCTCTACCAGCACAGGTCAGCATTTTCTCTGCAACTCCAAAAGTGGGTTAGTGCACTGAGAGGTTAGGTATCTTGCACAGCCACAAAGCCAGCATGTGTCAGAAGTAAACTGTAGGTTTCTGGAATTCTAGGGGCTGGAACTGCTTCAGTGACAAAATAACCACAGGGCACGATTTTTTTTTTTACCTATTGGATGACAAACTCTCCCTATTTAGTTTCTGCTCAAACAAATTTCTCATCAGTCAGGTGAGTATACAAGATTAGTATTATTTTTAAATAAACTTTTAATTATTAAATAAATTATATACATATATAATATATAAATTATATATATAATTTATATATAAATTATAAATTGTTAAATAAATAAAACTTTTTTTCAATTAGCAAGTATTTCTTTTCCTTTCTTTCCCAACCCCTATCCCTCCACTGAGAAAGAAAAACAAAACATTTGAAACAAATATGTGGATTGAAGGCCATTGTTGATATTCATTCTAATTGCCTTCACTACCTTATTTGTTTTCAAGTTTAAGTCATTGTCAGGAGGCTTCCTAGTCATTAGTGTGAGCTAGCCACTACATAGAAGCAAAGCAGTGCCAGATTTTTGGCCTGATGCTTCTGTAGCACGTAACACAACAGAGGGCAACCCTGATGTAATCTATGACTAGAGATAGCTAAACCAAAGGGAGCCATAGTTCAGATTTGGCTATAACTAAAATCCCTTCCATTGATGAATTGATTTACTATCTTTATCTCTCCTTGTTCTTGAATAACACCACACAAAGACATTTATAAAAACCATTTCAGTTGCAGTCGTTGAAGGAGAGCTTCGCTAGTGCTGTTGGCACTGTGGAAACTTGTCTAGGCAACTGGGAACCATTTCTTGGGAGTCCAAATTTGTGATTCCATTGGTACAAGAGTGTAACTAGTGCAAATGGTCAGATAATTTATGGAATGTCATATTTGTGAAACAGTAAAATAGCCAGTTTGATTGCATTGTAGAATGGGGGAAGGGATATTATTTTTAAATAAGGTTAAAAATTTTGTTTGGGTATATTTTGTGAAAGATTTCAGCAGTCAACCAGAGGATCTTATCTTTGATTATGGGGGTAAGAATGAAGGGTTGGAGATTATTGAGAATCCATATTGTCTGACTCAAAGTCTATTCCCTTTTCCTAGGGATGCAGGTCATAGTTATACATATACATTATGCATGCTTTTGATTCCAAAAATAGAAATGGTTAATATCTTGGATAGGAATTTGAATGGAATCCAATATTTCATGATCAATGACTAACCTAAATAAACTGTAACCAAACTATGAAATGAAAAAATCTTCCAAAGTGAAAATGTTTCATAGAATAAAGCAATTGCTCCTAATAACTAATAATAATAAAAGTAATGTTACTTGACTTGAAACGGTTATAATATGATTTTTCTTTTCCATTTTATTGGATATAATGATAGTTTTCATGTATCTATCATCAATTATAGGTGTTTTTCATAAAGGTAAAAGGAGGCATGAACACATACATCCTAGATCCTGTTCTATCTCCTGCTGTGGCCACACTCATTGCGTATGTATTTGTACCTCCCTGCTGGGAAGCTCTTTGGCTTTCTTTGTGAAGCATAAAGGAAAAAGAAAGCAGGGTCCTTGAAATATGATGAACCATTCATTCCCCATCATTGGGTTTGTTTGTAGAAAAGCAGTGGGGAAGGATTATTGGGAGTGGGTAGATAAGGGTGCAGGTCAGAAGGAATGATGCTAAGAAATGGCTTGGCAGATCCCTCCCTCCAGAAAGATGCTGCCTCCCACTAGAGGAATTGGCTGCTTCTCCACAGCATATGGACTGTTCTGGGTAAGGGAAGAATATGAAATGAAAAGTTGGAAACCTGCACTGGATTGTCGCAACTGGTGAAGGCAGCTTTAAAAGAAAATTATTTTGTACATATGGCAATGTTCTCTGTGCACCACCTCCACAGTCCTCCCTCTTTGTCCAACACACTCTCCAGCAAACAGCTGCATGAACTAACAGAGGGAAAACTGTTATATTACCTAGCCAGTGGCATATTCCCCTACCTCTAGGATGCTGGTGTCACCCAGAATTGGCATATTTCCCTCAGTAATTATTATAACAGCTCCAGTAAAGCCAGAAGTATAAGCTGTTCAGGCAAGGAATTGGCCTGGGAGATAGAATTCTATATTTAACATTCTTGGTGGTGGTGCTGTGTTCTCTGTGTATATGTGTATGGGGGGAATTGGAAGGTTAGTATTTTTCTAGTTAATAGAAATGCATTGAAAATTATCTTTTTTCTGAGGCTTCAGCTCTGCATTGATCCTTTGGATAACTCATTTGAATAGGATTCCCATTTGAATAGCATTATACCATTTCCCAACAGTATCACACATTTTCTCTGGGCCAAACTTACCAGGGCTCCTAGCTCTGCTAGAATTAACCCAATCTAGACTGCCATTCCAAATAGTGATTTGCTCTTCACAGGGTTAGCCTGATTTAGCACCACAAAGTAAGGGCCATACTTCTCTTCCCCAAGTGCCAAATGGCAGGGAAGAAAGGCATCTAGAAGATGAGACACTAGGCATGGAGTCAAAAAGATTTGGGTTTACATCATACCTTAGGTATTTCCAACAATGAAATCCCAGGCACATCTCTTAATATCTCTGTTCTTCAGTTTCCTCATTAGCAAAATGTGAGCAGTTGCACTCAATGTGCCCAAAGATCCATTCCGGGTCTAACTTTATGATCCTAAAGGCAGTAGGGGGATTCTTTTCCATTACAGAGAAATTGCAGGCTAAGTTGGTACAAATAGCCTGTTAAACCGTAATCATAAGGGAAGAGTAATCCAATCCATTCAGGTACAATGCTGCTTGTTGCCAATCATATCTTTTATTTCATCATCTCCATTAACTGTAGCCTTTTGGATAGAATCAGAAGACTGGGATTGAGAATTAGTTTTTTCCTTTTCCTGTGTAATTTTAAAGAAGAAAGAACTTCTCCGGGCTTCAATTTTCTCACCTGTAAAGAAAGTGGGACTAGATGTTCTTCAGGATGTCTTCCAACTTTAGCAGTGAATGATTACATGCTCTTTCTGATTTTCTCTAGGTTAAAGTGAGATTTCCTATGGCATGCTGCTTGGGCCTCATGTTTTCACTTACAATCATAGATTTAGAATTTAAAGTCAAGTCAATAAGTAAACAAGCATTTATGAAGTGCCTACTGTGTTCTGGGAAATGTGCTATGGACTGGTGTTACAAAGGCAAAAAGTCCCTGCCCTCAAGAAGATCAGAGTCTAGTAGGGGAGACAGCATGCAAACAACTATGTGCAAAAAAGATATATATTATGCAGGGTAACTTGTAGATAGTCTCAGAGGGAAGGCACAAGCATTAAATTGGACTAAAAAAGGGTTTTTGGAGAAGGCAAGACTTTAGTTGAGTAGTGAAGGAAGCCTGGGAAGGCAAGGGGTAGAGAGGAGGAAGAAGAATATTCCAGACATGGGAAAAGCAAATAGAAGTGTATACATTTGGGAGGAGTCTTTTGTGAGGAAATTCAAGGAGGCAAGTGTCACTGGATCAGAGCACATGGAAGGGAGTAAGGCGTAAAAAGAATGAGAAATTAGGAGGGTAGCAGATGATGAAGCACCAGTGGAATTTATTAAATAAGGGGTCAGGGTAGTGACTGCTTAAGACTGTTTCTGGAAGATCAACATAACAATTGAATGGATTGAAGTGGGGAGAAACTTTGTGGCAGATATACAAATTAGCGGTTAGGCAGTTTCTGATGAGAGGAGTCATATAAGTGAAATGTAGATTTGGCCAGACTTGGCAATAAATTAGATATAAGAAGTCAGAAAAAAGAAAGCAGTTGTGGTTTACACCTAGGTTGTGAACTTACACTAGGTTGTGATAGGAAGAATAGTTGTTCCCTCAATAAGAATAGGAACACTGTGGAAAGGAAAGCGTTGGAAGGGGGAAGATAATGAATTTAATTTTGTCCAGGTTGAGTTTAAGATGCTTCTGGGCCATCCAGTTTGAGATGTCCAAACGGCAGTTGGAGATGAGAATCTAGAGGTTAGGACTAGATGAGTAGATTGAAGAATCACATGGAAATAGATGATAACTGTAGACATGGGAGTTGAGGAGATCACTAAGTCCTGGGCTAAAGCTTTGGAGGTCATGTACTAACAGTTAGTGACCTGGATGGTAAAGGAGACTAAGAAGAAGAAGGCAGGCAGGTAGAAGGAAAACCCAGAGAAAACAGTGACATGAAAGCCTACCATGAAGGCCTTATCAAGGAAAAGAGGGTGACTTATTGTATCTAAGACTACAGAGAAGCCAAGACAATGAGGGCTGAGGAAAAACCATTGGATTAGGCAGATAAGAAAAATCAGGAATTTTAGAGAGACTTTGTCGAATGATAAGGTTAGAAGTCAGGCTTCAGAAAGTTAAAAGAGTAAGAGAAATGGAAATGGAGGTACTTAAGGTAGATGACTTTTTCAAGGAGCTAAGCTGCACAAAGGAGGAGAAATATTGGGTGAAAGTCAGCAGAAATGGAGAGATGGAGTGAGAGATTTTTAAGGATATAGGAAACATGGATGTATTTGTAGAAAGCAAGGAATCAGCCATTAGACAAGAAAACACTGAAGTTTAGTGAGACACTAAGGATGACAGAGGAGGCAATATGATGGAGAAGGCAAAATAGAATGGAATTTGTATATGGAGAGGGATTGCCTTAGCAAGGTACCTAGTTATTTGATACAGGTATGGAAAAATAGTTAGAGAATGATGCAAGTTGAGGAAGAAGAGAAGAGAGGAGAGAGAGAGACAGAGAGAGACAGAGACAGAGAGATGAGGGAGACAGAGAGAGAATGTTCTTGTGGAAATCATTTAATTCAACACCCCCATTTCACAGATGAGGAAACTGAGATCTGCCCAAGATCACATCAATATGCCAGAAACAGAACTCATCCATCCATCAGTTATGCTACCTTAGGAAGTGAACATGGTAGGGTGAATGCTCTAGAGATACTGCTTTAAACTGGAGTCCACTTTGCCCAAGGACCAAGGTAGTATTCAGGAGAGTGTGCCCACCAGGTTTTGGTGGAGAGAAGAGAAGGAAAATGCTTTTACTTTTGCTCTTTTTTTAAATCTTCAAAGTACATAATATTTTGTTAAAGCTGAAAACAAATGAAAAGGAATATAGGAAATGAGACCAGTGAGGGCAATACCTGACTAGAGGAGTAAAGTAGACTAACTTGCTTGAAACCTAGGGTATGGACATAGGGTCAAGTGTTCTGATTTCATTGGTATAAGCGCCTCCTATAATAAGGAAAAATATCAATCAATCCATTTTCTGAAGGAAAAAATATCAATCAGTCCATTTTCTGAAACTTAGAATTTTAGGGTGCTCAGACCACCGAAAGTTTAAGTGACTTTCCCAATGTCACAGAGCCAATATATGTCAGAGATGAGACTTGGATTCAAGTGTTTCTGGCCCAATCCATTTACAGGTTGTTGAACTATATGGAGGAGAATTGTATAAGGTGAAACTGGAAATACAGACCCAGAAAAGACTATAAAGGAACTTACCTGCCAGAATCAGGAGCTTATACCTTATTTGGTATGCAATAAAGGTCTGTGAATACAGGAATGATCCTATTGCAGTGGTACACAGGATGGTTACTCAACCAGTGGCATGAAGCATAGATTGGAGAAAAGATGGATGGGAAGATGGATTGTCTAGAGAAGGGAGGAAAGAATAACAATGTGTTAAGTACCTACAGTGTGACAGATACTATGTTAAGTTACTATGTTTAGAAATGTTATCTCATTCCATTCTCATAACTTGTCAGGCAGGTATTGTTACTACCCTCCTTTTTACAACTAACAAAAAGGAGCAAGACAGAGGTTAAGAGACTTGCTAAGATCTGAGTCCAGATCTCAACTCAGATTCTGGTCTTCCAGTCTAGCATTTTATCCACTGTCCCAACTAGCTACTTCCAGGAGAGAAGAAATGAGAGTCTCAATTGCTGTTTGGAATGAAATGAACATAAGGGGATAAACATAAGAGATATCCTGCAGCTAGAGATGAAAGGAGTTGGTAACTGATTGTTCATATGGGGTAAGACAAAAACAATTTTGAATCAAAGCCGTCTTTGGAGTTTCAAATCCGGGTGACTAGAAGATTGTATGGGGTGGGGGGGAGGGAGAATAGGTGTCATCAATACAAATCAGAAAATCAGAGGGAGATGCAGGTTTATGTAGGATGGTGATGAATTCAATTTGGAGGAAATTGAGTTTGGTGGTTGTGCAGGCCATTCAAGTGGAAATATCAGGAAAT
The DNA here is from genome assembly GCF_028583685.1 of Petaurus breviceps papuanus. Classification (NCBI taxonomy): domain Eukaryota; kingdom Metazoa; phylum Chordata; class Mammalia; order Diprotodontia; family Petauridae; genus Petaurus; species Petaurus breviceps. Next base: position 18,344,501 of record NW_027185655.1, on the reverse strand, counting down.
CATTTTGAAATATGGAATTGTAGCTCTAGAAGAGGTTGAAGATGGAGATAAAAATGGAAATATGGGAGTATCTTCAATGTAGCTCCTCTAAAATGTTTTTGTGTTTGTCCTTTGTTCCCAAAGAATACTATGATATCGAGAAAATGATGACATGACTTGCAATTGATTTGGATTTGAGTGAGGGAGGGCTGTGCAAGGTCACCAACCTCATTTTCTCCTCCAGAGTCAGCAGGGTCCAGTGGCCAGATATGGATCAGGACAACTGGAAATGACCCAGGATGCATTGGGAGACCCTGGCCCTTGAAGGCTAAGGTTGTTCAAAATGTCCTTATATAAATTCTCAAGTACCCAAGGCAATATGACTAACTCTGAAGTTAGCACAGACTTTAGGCTTTTGTTATGAGTTTGGGAGTGGGATATGTTAACATGATCAGAACAATGTGTCCATGTGGATAAATACTAAATAACAGGTGATCTATAATTGTCAGGACCAGGACAACTCAGTTCTCCCGACTCCAAGTCTAGAAGTTCTTTCTTTTCTATCACGTTGTGTTACTATTACCAATGGCATGTGGTTAGGTGTCTATGGTTATGGCAACAGACACTTCTACCTTCTTTAATACCCATGTCTGAAAGGATGAGAATATGTGATTTCTTGAGTCATTCCCTTAAACTTTTGGTGCTCTTGAACACCCTAAAAGCTTTCTCTGTTCCTTCTTCTTTGAAAGAACCAAAATGTTTGTAACTTTGTCTTGGAAAGAAGAGGCCACAGGGGAGAGTTGGGTGAATTAGGCAAACCCCCCAAAATGGAAAGTAGCCCTGAAAGGGCTCAGCTGCTCTCTAATCAGAAGTACTAGTTTTCACTGATCACCCTACCCCCATTATATTTAAATATGAGCATATATTTAAATGCACAGATATATTTGAATAAATATACATGCATATTTAGTATATATAAATATTAAAACATATATAGACCACACAAATATGTGCATATATGTATGTGTGTTTATATACATATATACACTTATGTGTATATATTGTGCCTGTATATAGATAGATATAGATACACACATATGCACATATCTTTCCCACACCTCTGGCATCTTTGTTGAGACAAAGTTCAGATTGATGGAAATATTAGGGTAAAAAAAGCAGATTATATTATAATATCAAAAGTATATTTAGATAGTGTATATAGATATTGTGTGTGTGTGTGTGTGTGTGTGTGTGTGTGTGTGTGTATTCTCTAAGGAGGAAGAATCATATGGATATGAGGAACCATCACGTTTCTTGCCCACAGATTCAAAATGAGATAATCATTGCAATGAGGCATTACAAAATGATGAATCAGTGTATATTCTAGACTGTAAACACTTCTTTACATATTCCGCATGAACATATTTCAACCTTGGAAGGATAGAAAGAAAACTGGCTTTAGAGTTAATGGATGGGCCCTAATCTGGTGTTTATTACCTAAATAACCTTCGTTAAGTAACAACTTCCCTGGGCTTTAGGTTCCTCATTGCAATGCCATGCACAGAAGCTTTCCAGATGAACTGCTACTGTGAACAGCTTATTTTTTTAGATTCTTATTACTCAGTATAGTGATCACTCTATAGCATAAGGTACAGCATAATTAAAAATACAGCATTCACCATATTTCAACTTATCACAGAAAATCACAATATAATATTCACAACATAGTCTCAAAGTAAAATAGTCACTCATAAGTTAATCTAATCAGTCACTTATCAGTAGTATCAAAGTACACAGTGGAAGTCTTCCACTCTTGGGGCAAAGTCTTGATTAACTCAATCAGTCACTATTCAGTAACAATGGTCACAGTACTCAGAGTACAATCAGTCACTTATTCAGTAAAGTCTTACTAAGTATCATACACAAAATCCTCCACCCCTTATGTCACTAGTAAGCTATAATTACATAATTACTCAATACCCAAGGAGAGGTCTTTTCTTCATCTTGACTTGGGGACTGTTCTCAGATTCCCTGGATCCCCTTCCATGGTCCCCATTTCTAAATGGGTTCAATGACATACAGCTCCCAGTTCCTTGACCAGCTCTCTGGGCAGGTCCTGCTCCACATTCACAGGGTCTGGTCCATGTCAGCTCCTTCATCATTTCTGCTCCAAGGAATTCAAGGCTCAACCAAGCCACAAACAAACAAAGTCTCAGCATCCTGGCCATGCTTCAGTCACCTGGGCTCCTGGCTCCTAGCTCTGGCCTCCTGGGATCCTGTTCAGAAGAAGCTCCACCAAGACAAGTTTTCAGGACTCAGTTCACCATTCTTCTGTAGCTGTTCTGCCACCAGATCTCAGTCTCAAGGAAATTCTGACTGTGCCTCTCTGGGGCTTTTCTTATATACACAGTATTACCTACTTCACTTCCTTCAGCCGATTTCCTATTAAGTCAGTAACAAGGGGACAGGAGTTCATACCTTCTGTTGCCCCAATCAGAGGCTCCTGGATCAGTTACTAAGTGTTAAGTACCCGCTACTTTTGCCAACACAAAGGGATCTTCAAATTCAAAATTACATTACCATTACACTTATTAGGAAATTGACTAGCTGGACTAGATGATCTCTGGGTTAACTTTTGACTTTAGATCTTTGTTCTTATGACCTTGGTTCAAATTCTTCCTCTCCTTCTGGTTCTACCTGAGTGAGTCTCAGTAAATCACTCAACATTCCTGGACTTGGCCCTACCTAGTCTCTGACATTCCTTGCATTTCTAGATCTTTAATCTTATCAACTTCCAGAACACTTTCATCACTGTATCAACCAGTTCTAAGACAATGCAGCAGCTAACTGCCAAGTCTCAATAGCATATCAGAGTTGCAATCTTTCTCTTCTCAGCAATTTCTCTTTTTTTTTTCAATATTTTATTTTTCCCACTGGCATGTAAAAACAGTTTTTAATAGTCATTTTAAAAAATTGAGTTCCAAATTCTCTCCTTCCTTTCTTTCTCCCCTCCCTAAGAGAGTAAGGAAACATATGCAATCATGTAATATGTAAGAAAACATGTGTAATCATGCAAAACATTTTCATATTAGTCATTAATTCTCACCTATTTCTACAAAGTAAATGTGTCCATCTATTCTTTAAGGAGATAATAGGATTCTATATTTATATTTTCATACTCTGGATGCAGTTTTTTGAATCTGTCTTCAGAGAAAGGATTTTGAACAACAGATGATAAAGTTGATCTTCATTTAAGCACTTAAATCTCTAAGATTATGAGGAATTTCAGAAGGCAAAGTTATGCCGCCATTAGATTGTGCAGGAGTTAGAACTGTAGCGGTTATTTAAAAATTAAAAGAATGTAACCATTTTGTACTGGAGGAATCCTGACTAGTTTTTTTGTAGGAACAGCATCAACCAAAAAAATAGAGCTCACATGCATACAAGCACACACACATATTGTGTGTGTGAGAAGACAATGATTGTTTGGTTCTAAGTGTAGTTAATCAACAAGCATTTCTTAAGCATCTATATTAAGTGACAGGCACTGCTAAGCCCTGGGATAAAAAGTCTGTGCATCATCTTTGAGATGAATTTCATTTCTCTTGTAGAAAAGTTTGACCTTGAATAATATTCACTCAGATCTCCTGAATAAAATGAGTACCAGTGTTCAGGAAGCCATTGGCAGCTCATCAATGATGTGGTGAATTCAAGGTGCTCAGAGAACTCTCTTTTGGTCCTATTCTCTGTGAATAAGAAAGAATAACTTTATCTTGAATGTAGACTGAAGTTGTGAAATCCCCATTTTTGTGACTCTAATGAATAAGATTAAAAGAAGGATTGCTCTTAATTTCTCCTTTCTCACTAATTCTCCCCCCAGTGGTGCTGGTACTATTGATGAAAATCTAGGAATTTGAATAGACCTCCAAGAAGAATCTTAATTTAAACCATTTCCATGTTTTCTTCCAGGAGGGATTAAAATGCAACTTGTGTAGGAAAGGTTAGGATTCTTGTAACTGTGATCCTGCTGCTCATTTTATGATCTTAGATGTGCTTCCTTATTTTTCACTGATTTTCAATACTGTAAAGATTGAGAGGATAAAGTCAAAGATGATCATCCAGGACACTTGCTTCTATTTTCCCAAAAGTTTGCTGACCATGGATATTTTATTTTCATTATTTTTTTTCCTTTTGGGGGGGGGGGCAATTGGAGTTAAGTGACTTGCCCAAAGTCACACAGCTAGTAAGTGTGTCAAATGTCTGAGGCCAGATTTGAACCCATGTCCTCCTGATTTCAGGTCTGGTGCTCTATTCACTGTGCCACCTAGCCTCCCCAGACCATGATATTTTAATGAACTCAAAAAATGAGCTAGAAAAGAACTCCCACATTTCTATGTAGTTTCATGGATTTCTCTTTCTCCAAAATATGCAACAGATTGGACTCTTTGAAGCTAGTTCCAATTAGAATAGTATAATAGTAGTTATTCACTAATGCTTCTTATCTCTAAATAAAAGGATTATAATGAGGTCCTTTATATTATAGCTGTTTCAATATCTGACTCAGATACATTTCAGCTGCTGAAACAAATAAGCCAGTGAGGATTAGTCTCAATGCTCAAAATTCTATCTGAATGAAGATTCTCTTGGGTGATATGCATCACTTAAGCCACTTCTCCTTCCAAACATTTTTCAAACACTTAAGAAAAAATTGCAGAGCTCAAGAGTTCTCCTTTGAGAGATATTTAAAGGTTTAGATTTCTTTTTTAAAATAATCTCTTCCCTGGCTTGTGTTGGATGAAGCAAATATATATCACCGTGCCCCGGACATCAGGTCTGATGCTCAGGCCTCAAGCCTGGGAATGTTACCCAAGTGTATTATCAAATTAGAGATACAAATAATTAAAGTGAAATTATGGCATACAATGTCATGACTCAGTTGTTTAATGTAGAATTCCACATAAAACCTTTAGAAAAACTGTGATCAAGTTCCCTAGTTTCACATAGAACTCTCTCATATGGCATTGGGCATAATTTGCTTCCTAATTTTATTGCTTATGTAATAGAAAAATATAATAAAGCATATTGCTAAAGAGCAATTCCAGCTCCCATATTTTAGAGATAAGAAAAATGAGGACAAGATGTTATGTAATTTCTTCAGGATCATAATTTAGTGTCTGAAATATTTAATAATTACTATAAGTAATAAAGAAGGAGAAGAAAAAGAAGAAGCAGCCTTCGCATGTCATTTGAAAGTTTGCAGAATGTTTTACACAATTTACTTATTTTATACTCACAATAACCTTGTAAGGTATATGCTATTAACACCTATTTTTAAAATGAGGAAACATGCATTTGCTAAGTGCTTATTAAATACCAGGAAGTATACTAAAGACTTTAAAAATATTATCTCATTTATTTTCACAATCCTGTCAGTAAGCTACAATTATTATCCCCATTTTACAGTTGAGGAAACTGAAGTAGAATGGTTAAATGACTTGCCAAGGATCACATAGCCCAGGATTTGAACTAAAGCCTTCCAGATTCCAAGTCCAGAGTCTATTTGCTTTGCCAGGTCTTTCTTTCTCCAAATCCATCCACCACTTTGCGTTTCCTTTGGTATGAATTTTACAAAATTTCATTCCAGATTTAGTCATTTACCCACTGTTTTCCCAAAGCTTCTAAAACCATACATATTAAACCATAGAATGTAGAGCAAGCATGGATTCTGACCTCAGTTCTGTCACACATTGGTTGTGTGATCCTTGAAAGTCAGCATTACAGGCAGCTAAAACTCTACATTTTGAAGAAGTTGCCAAACAACATTGGTAGAGGGAGTTTATTGTATAACAAAATCACAGATATAATCCCTCTCCCTTAAATAAATTGTGTATAATAAAGCATTTTTATATATTATACAAATTTATTAGATGCTCTGAAATTTATAAAATATATTAGCTTTGTGAGAGAGATTAAGTACAACTATCCCTTCCATATTTTGGTTTTCCCCATTACGGTTTCATTATATTGTAGGTCGGCATAATAAATTAAATGGGCATTTGTGGGGAGTTTTGCAATAGCTAAAATTCACCCATGAAGACCAGCAGACAATACAGAAAAGGTTTAGAAACTCAGAAATGCATATATATATATATATGTGTGTGTGTGTGTGTGTGTGTATGTATAGTATTATATAATATCAGCTTTTTTTTTTCTTTTAATAAAACGATAACTCAGATTTCCTTTCTGGTATTAAGGGAGGGACAAAAAATTTGATATGGATTTTCCTGATCATGGGGGCACTGCATCCTAACTCCCATGGTGTGGGAGAGCTAACTGTATCACTGTCCTCATTTGAAGGAAAATGATGATTAGATTCAAGAAGCAACTTGCCCATGGTCTCTCTATTAAATATCTGATGCATATTTGTATGATTATGAGCAGGGTATCTAGGTGGCTCAGTAGATTGCTGGATTGGATTTTGAAAGACTTCATTTTCCTGAGGTCAAATTCTTCCTCAAACATGTACTAGCTTTGTGACCTTGGGCAAGACATTTAAACATCTTTGCCTCGGTTTCCACATCTATAAAATGAGTTGGAGAAAGAAATGGGCAGTCACTCCAGTACCTTTGCCAAGAACATCCCAAACAGGTGTCATGAAGAGTTGGATGTAACTGAAATGACTAAACAACGTGTGTGTGTGTGTGTGTGTGTGTGTGTGTGTGTGTGTGTGTGTGTGTGTTTTGGAGCACAGATAAAGTAAGGCAGAATGATATAAGGGATAGAGATCTGGCCAAGGATTCAGGAATACCGAGTTCTGTCTCTGAAACATACTAGCTGTTCCACCTTCAGCAAATCACTTAATCTCGAAGTGGCCAGGACAGTACTCCTAGAATGTAAATTGGAGGGAATGCTTAGTAGACTTAGTTGTTCCTTGGGAGCTTACTATATCAATAAAATCATGAGGCAGTTAAAACAATATAGAACAGGATCTCTGTCTCTGTCTCTCTGTCTCTCTGTCTCTCTCCCTCCCTCCCTCTCTCT
>NW_027185655.1:18268772-18332481 GCF_028583685.1 Petaurus breviceps papuanus | reverse complement strand
TCCCCCCTCCCCTTTGCTTCTGGGGATGCACAGTAGATGGTGGGAAAACCTCTTGCCTCCAAAGATCTTTAACTGGTTTGTACCTGATGCCTAGCATGTTGTCATTGTTTTGGGTGAGGCCAGTCTTGCTCTGGACTCCTTTTTCAAATATATAAAACCCATAATGAAAAATACTATAATTTTTTATATAACATAATAAAAATAATGAATAAGTATAGCCAATGTACAAGCAAGCAGAAAATGCAAAAACAGCTTTGCTGTAGCAATGAGAGGATTAAATTTGTAATAATCTTTGCATTAATGGCTTATATTTTTCTTATGGGAGGTATACCCAGGAGACAGCTCTTTTTCAGTGAGATAGAAAAGATTTCTTGTTTTAAATGACATTGAATTTCTGCTTCTTTCAGATAATTCAGGATCTAATTTAAATTTTCTTAATATTATTTACCTCATTTTCTGACTTACTCATAGATGAAATACCAGAGTATCTTACTTGCATTATAACCTGAACTAATCTAAACATATCTATACAAAACCAGACTTGCAAGATCAAGATGAAAACAATTCTAAAAATGAATGGGGGGAAGAATACATTTTAAAGAACTATCCTCCCTTCAATTCATCAAATATGCATATAGGTTTAGTCTATAAAGTCAATTTTCAGCCATTTCAGTGTCACATTGTCTATCCCATACATTGGTAATCTAAACCTCCCCCTTCACTAGAATCTCAAAATAATATTTAGGAATTATTGTTGTAGGAGACAAGAAACTGGGGAGGTGGAAGGATGCCATGGGCTGTTCAGTGTCCAGCACTAAGCATGGTCAGAGATGTGAATGAGAAATAACCAGACCATATGGGTAGTTCAAGGAAGAACCATGAACTCCATTTAACGATTCTTTGAACAAGGTTTTTAAAGATCAAACAGACAAAGATTCAAGTGCTCTTATCGATAGCGTAGTCTGTCATATCCGGGAGTATTCTTATCATTATCTTAGTCTGTCATGTCCTGGAAGTAGCTCAGAATTGGATAAGGACTTGTTATGTATGTGCCAAAAAGTCTTAGCAAAGATCAGTTAACTCCTATCATATGCATTCACATAACAAGGGATGCTCTCCAGTGCAGGCTTCAAGGCCAAAGCCAAAGCCAAAGCCGTGATCATCGAGGACATTTGCAGAGGAGCCGACCACCGAAGAATCAAATATTTTGTCTTTGAACAACTAAAGTCTTGGAGCAGAGCCTATTAGTCTCAGAACTCAAACAGCATCCTTTTAAGTCTGACCCATATCAAAAGACCCAAGGAGAAAGCTTAACAAAAAGCCCCATTGCAAAGGGCCTTCTATAGAACACATCGTCTGAGTCCTGAATCAGGCCTCTTTGGCTCCCCACAAAATCTGAGTGCTGAATCCAATATTTTGCCTGTCAACAGGAGGAGAGAAAGCAAGAAGACAGTGAATCAAGGGAAGGGCCATTGTAAGAAAAACTGAAATACTAAGTAAGAAATAGAGATGTTGATCACCCATGCTTACTGCAGAGGTTGCCACCATAAAAAGAATGCTCACATTAATGAAAGATTGTAGTCTTGAACTCTACCAAACCTTTAGAGGAGCAGTTTTAAAAATATCAATATAGATCCCTTGGGGTGGGGGTGGGCGTGGGGGTGGGTAGAAGGGAGGACGAAGATCAAGGAGTGAGTACAGGTTAAGAAGACTCTTTAGGGAAGGCCTGACATCAGCACTCGAGAGTTGAAATGAAATGAGCCACTGGCAAGTCATTAAATAGTTAATAAAAGGATGACTTTGCCCTAACATAGTACATATATGCAGGAAGGATGCAGTGGTGTTTAGCTTCTATAGACCCAGCCCTATCTTGTCACCATATTGGAGAGCAGAGGATGGTGTTCTGACTTTGTGGCCTGCAACCTTCATGTGGGTGGGATTTTAAAGCCCTTTAGGTGACCAGGAAGCTCCATATAGTCAGAGGGGCCAATCAGATCTCAGAGACAGCTCTGTTTGCCTTTTAGTGGAAAATTAAACCAAGATGGATTTTTACACCAAGACTTTATGGAAAACCTTGCTAGATGATAATGTTATCACTATAGATAAGGGTTAGCAAGGCTGTAGTTGCTCCCTGGGGTTTTACAGGTGTTGGCATTTGCGATGGAAGGCTCAGCCCCTGGGGAACCCTCAAATTGTCTTAGAAAACCTAGGAAGATGATTGGTATAGGAAGAGACTATTTCTGTGGGTGACAATACCTGAAACATTACTTTATCTGTGATGGGCACTGGTTTATTAACCAGATTAGCAATAATAAAGCTTGATATTCAGATTAATCTAATATTAGTCACAAAATAGTCATGTGTATTATGTGACTTGCCTGTGGTTAAGAATACTGGACAAGGAATCAAAGACTCTAATATTGTGTCAATCTTTTATTAGCTTGGATGAGTCACTTCATGTCCCTGAGCCTCAGTTTCCCCTCTGTCAAACCAGAAAATCATACCTGCTTATAAACTAATTCATAAGGATTTTGTGAAATTCTAAAGAGAATAAAAGTTAAAGGCTACAAATGTAAGACTTTTTTTTTGCTTTTTTTTTTTTGGAGGGGGAAGGCAGGACAATTGGGGTTGTGACTTGCCCAAGATCACATGGCTAGTAAGTGTATCAAGTGTCTGAGGTTGGATTTGAACTGAGGTCTTCCTGACTCCAGGGCCAGTGCTCTATTCACTGTGCCACCTAGCGGCTGCAAAATATAATATATTTTTTAAACCTTCTGCCTTTTCTTCTGGTTAAAAAAAGGAGGGTGGGGACTTAATATTCTTCCCTTCTCCTAAGCAACAATTTAATAAAAGACACAGAGAGACTCTATGCAAAATGATGTAAGAATATTATGAACCCCTAACCCAACTTCATTCAACTAACAGCTAAAACTAACCTTAATCATTACTTAGCCAAACCCCTTTATTTTACAGACAAAAAAAAATAAGAATCAGAAAGGTCTAAATGCCTTATTGAAAATCAACTAGGGAGCCTTTTTCATGGTGGCAAAATATTGGAAATTGAGGGGATACCCATCAATTGGGGAGTGACTGAACAAGTGTGGCATATGTATTAATGAAATACTATTGTGCTATAAGAAAAGATGAACAGTCAGACTTCAGCAAAACCTGGAAAAACTTGTAGGAACTGATACAATGTGAAATGAGCAGAACCAGGAAAGCATTGTACACAGTATCAACAACACTGTATGATAATCCACTAGCACACTATGATCTGAGACAAGTACAAAGAAAAATGTTGTACACATTCAGATAAAATGGACTCTGAATGCAGATCAAAGCATACTTTTTCATTTTATTTTTTTCTCATGCTTTTTTCCTTTTAATCTGTTTCTTCTTCCACAACTACAACTAATATGGAAATAATTTTACATTATAGCACATGTATAAATTATATCAGTCTGCCTACCATTTTCAGAAGAAGGATGGGGAAATATGGGAGCAAGAAAAATTTGGAACTGAAAGCCTTATAAAAATGAATAGCAAAAAAATTTCTTGACAGTAAGTGGGGAACAATCAAAATACTGTTAAAGAAAAAAACAAAATCAACCAGGAAATAAACTGCAAAATCTAGGATTTGAATCAAAGTCCTTTGACACTAAATCTAATATTGTTTCCATGACATTAGGCCACATTTTGGTGCTAAAGCCCATGTATCGCGGTGGGGAACCTGTGGCCTTGAGGCCACATGTGGCCCTCTAGACCCTTGGGTGTAGCATTTTGAATGAGTCCAAGTTTTACAGAACAAATCCTTTTACTAAGGGGTAGTCTTCTGCGAAGTTTGGATTCAGTCAAGAATTTGGATTCAATTCAAGAATTTGACTGGAATTTGGATTCAAGAGCTGCACTTGAGGACCTAAAGGGCCACATGTGGCCTCAAGGCAGGTTCCCCTTTCCTGCCCATGGACCTACTGAATAGAAAGACTTCCTGTCATAATTAGGCAAATGACATCAGCAGTGATCATTTCGGACCTACAAAGATGCAGGTGGGATGCAGTTGTCTTGTGTATGTATGAGTTGCCCTGGCTTTATGTGTTTCTTCACCCATGGGTGAGGCAAGAATCTCTGGGAAAGTGTATTCTCTCGTGTTTATTGGTGAATTTCCCTCGTAATTCAGCAGGCTGTTCTGTTGAAATCCTTTTTGTTTTAATTGTCTTTTCTGGTTTGAGTTGGAAAAAAAAAAGATGTACACTGATGGGGATTCAAGTTTTCTTGTTTTTAAGTAAGGGAAAATAAAATCAAACTAGAGGCACAAAATACGACTTAATTTCCTGGGAAAATGCTAGAACTCCATTCTAGAGAATTAAAGATGTTCTTTGCAAACATCAAGAAAGGAAAGTGTTTATTATAAAGATTCGATATGGCTCCATCAAGAGCAGGTAACAGTCTAAATTTGTTTCTTTTTTTGGCAGCATTATTAAACTAGAGGATGGAGGGGATGCCAGATGCAGTCTACCTAGATTTTGATAAAACCTTTAATGAAATAGCGGAGAAGATGGAGAGAGAAATGGGTTAGAATAATATTCAAAGAGCTGTTGTTTCTTGTCCATTTTTGAAGCAGATCAATGCTATCAAAGGTGATGTCTTGACTTGGATTTAAGGGAGGCAGGGTTACACAAAGTCATCTGGACAAAATCCAGATTCCTGACTGTGCAGCAGATGACCTTGGCACCTCTGGTATCTTACTAATGTCTAAGCATTCCACAGCCTCTGCTTTAGCTGCCTTCATGGCCATTGGAACAAATTGTTCTCATCTTCCTATTCCACTGACTAAAGTCTTCACGTGTTTCAGGGGGAACATCATATCTGTGCTCACGTATCTTTGAAGGATTGTCAGGTGGAAGAGGGAATGGACTTGTGTTTGACTAGGGAGGACCAAACCAGTAGCAAGGAGTCAAAGCTACAAATAAGTAATGATGTTAGGGAAAAAAAGTAATCTCCCTAACAATTAGAACAGTTCATAAATGAAATGGCTTGCACAGAACACTGATATATTCTCCCTATCCTGAGGTCTTCAAACAGAAGTTTAAAAAAAGTTATTTATTGGGTACATTATTATGCGGATTTCTTTTGTTTTTGATTTGGATAAGATAGCTATTAAATTACCTTTCAGCTTTCAAATTCTGTGATTCTTGATTCAAGAGTTGTGTTTATAAAGAAATAAACACACAAAGTGGACCCGGAATCTGGGGGCTTTATTTATGGTTTAGGTAGAGCCAGAACATTAATAGAACCAGTGCCCGACGTTTTTTGCCTTAGTAATGAAATATACAATGGACAGGACAACACCTTCAGAATTGCATCTGCTTTCCAGTTGATATATGGTCAAATAATATGAACAGAACATTTTCAGAAGAACAAATCAAAGTTATCAATAAACATAGGAAAAATGCTCTAAGTAAATAATAATCAGAGACATGGAAACAACTCTAAAGTTCTTAGCCATAAGATTGGTTAACATGATGGAAAAGGAAAATGACAAATGATGGAGGGGATGTGCAAAAATAGATACACTAGTGGATCTCTTTTGGAGTTGTGAACTGGCCCAACAATTCTGGAGAACAACTTGGAACCATAGCCAAAGAGCTATAAAACTGTGCATACTCCCTGACCCAGCCATATTGCTACTAGGTCTGTACTCCAAAGAAAGAGGAAAAGGACTCCTATGCATAACAATATTTATATCAGCTCTTTTAGTGGTGGCAAAGAATTGGAAAATGATTCAGATGAAGTAATTAAAGCTATCTATAGCCATATGAATAAAATATTCTCATTCACTATTGATTGAAGAAATGTAAATTAAAAGAATTCTGAGGTATTACCTCATACCCATTTGATTGGCTAATTGGACAGAAAAGAGAAATGACAAATATTAGAGGGAATGTGGGAAAAATGAGACATTAATGCACTGTAGGTGGAGTTGGGAACTAATTCAACCACTCTGTAAAGCAATTTGGAACTATGTACAAAGGGCTATAAAACCATGCATATCTGGTGACATAGCAATACAACCACTAGGTCTGTAACCAAAAAGAGATAAAAAAGCAAAAATGAAAAGGACCTATATATGAAAAATATTTATGCTCTTTTCTGGGGATAAAGAATTCGAAATTGAGGGCATGTACATCAATTGGGGAATTGTTGAATAAGTTGTGGTATGTGATTGTAATGGAATACTATAAAAAATGATGCCCAGAATGCTCTCAGAAGAACCTAGAAAGACTTATGTGGGCTGATGCAAAGCAAAATGTAATGCGTACAAAGCAACAACAATATTGTAGAATGATCAGCTGTGAATTACTTACCTATTCTCAGCAATGCAATAGTCCATGACAACTCTGAAGGACTTAGGATGAAAAATGCTATTGATCCCCAGAGAAAGAACTGGTGTCTGAATACAAATTGAAGCAATTTTTATTTTGGGTTTTTTTTTTTTTTGCTTTTTAAATTTTTCTTGAGTTTTTGTTTTCCACAACATGACTATTATGGATATGTTTTGCATGACTACACATATATAACCTAATTGGAATTACTTGCCTTCTCAATGGCGGGATGGGGTCAGGGGCAGAGGGGAGAAGGAAGAGAATTTGGAACTCAAAGTTTTAAAAGCAAATGTTAACAATTTCTGTTTACATGTTACTGGGGGAAAATGAAATATGAAATAAATACAAAGAAAAGAAAAGGAAAGGGAAAGGAAAGGAGAGGGAGAGGAAAGGAAAAGAAAGAAATGATGAGCAGGATGCTCCCAGAAAAATCTAGAAAGACTTCCATAGTTGATGCAAAGTGAAATGTACTGGGTACAAGGTAACAACAATATTGTAAGATGAAGAGCAGTGAATGACTTAGCTATTCTTGCAATGCCATGATCCAAGACAACTCTGAAGGATTTAGGATGAAAAATACTATCCATTCCTAGAGAAAGAACTGATGGTGTCTGAATACAGATTGAAGCATACATTTTTTAAACTTTATTTTTCTTGAATTTTTTTGTCTATGTCTTCTTTCACAACATGAACATCACAGATATGATTTGCATGTCTACACATATATAAATTCTGTGGAATTGCTTGCATTCTCAATAAGAGGGGATGGGGAGGGAGGAAGCGAGAGAATTTGGAACTCAAAGTTTTAAAAAGAAATGTTAAAATATTTTTACATGTAATTGGGGGGAAATTAAATACTAAATAAATAAATAAAAAGAATTGGAAACTTAAGTGATGCCCCTCAAATGGGGAATGACTGAACAAGTTTTATTATATGATAATAGTGTAGTACTATTGTATTGTAAAAAGTGGATGGTTTCAGAAAAAATCTGGGAAAACATCTGAGCTGAAGCAAAGTGAAGGGAGAACTAGGAGAATATTTTACAGTGTAAGAGCAATATTATATTAACAATAAACTTTGAAAATCTTAGCTACTCTTATTAATACAATGATCCATGACTGTCCCAAAGAATTAGTGATGAAATATGTTATCCTTCTCCAGAGAGAGAACTGGTGAACTTTGAGTTTGTAGCAGCAAGCACCCTAACATCCCCAGGATGGCTGCTAGCACAGGTTTTTAAATATGCTTTTCTAAAGGAAAGCAACTCAAAATGGATTAACAATCTTACTTTAATCAAACATATATCATTTACCTAGTTCACGGGGAAAAAGTCAGCACCCCATACTTCAGAGAATACAAACAGAAGTTACAAACAGCAAATAACACAATTAAACAGACAGGGCTTTCAGCTGTCTGACCATTACATCCATACCTAGTTAGTTACCAGAGAGGGAAGCACCAACATCTGGGTTTTCGAAGCCAGGGAGGGCTCATCAGCTGCCCAGAGTCTCATCTGGTCAAATCACACAACTCTTCCCAAAGTAATCCCCAAAGCAAAACCTCGTATCAGGTTATAAATAAAGCCTTTTTCCTGGCCAAAGGATGTCACAACCCTCTTGGCCCACTGCCCAATCACAAAGTAACAAGGTTTGGGGGTTCCTGAAAAACAAGCTTCCAGCCACAGGCTCCATGTGACCATATTCAGCCTATTAGGGGGCAGAGTATATTTTCAAATCAGGGAATGTTCTCAGAGTCACTTAAACCTATCAAGGGGCCAAGGGGGCAGGGAAGATCTTTAGATGCCCATTCCCATAACAGAGTTCACTTTGAAACATATTTTCTTTCACTTTATTTTTCTTTTGCAACATGGCTAATGTGGAAATATGTTTTACTTGACTTCATATGTAAAATAAGTATCTTATTTCTTGCCTTCTCAGTGAAAGGGGGAGGGTTGTAAGGGAGGGAAAAGAATCACAATTGAAAATAAAATTTTAGAAAAGTACATGGGCCAACCTTCATTCCCTGCTAGAGTCTTTGGGATTCTAGAATAGAGACCAGCATTTCAACATATCAGTACTTTAATGATTTGTTCATTTCCTTGGTGCAACTACTTCATCTATCCCACCTTCTTTCCAGAAATCTTTCTTCATCCATCCCCCTTAAATGTAGTGCCTTCCCTTCATTGATTATTTCTAATTAATCCTGTCATTAACTTGCTTGCACATAGTTATTGGGATGTCTTCCCCATTATACTGTGAGTTCCTGAAGAACAGAGATTGTCCTTTGACTTTTTTTTTTGTTTCTCCAGTACTTAGTTGGCCATAGTAGGTGGTGATGAAATGATTAGTGACTAATGGACTTTTCTTTGATAGCTGTAGGGAACACCCCCCTCTAAATTCACTACTTTGTATCCAATTTGGTATTGTGTTTCTATGATCTTTGATAAGCTGGTACTCAGATAACACAGAAAGTTAGTCTCTAGGACCATATTCAGTAGGGTGGTAGAGTCTTCCAGAACTTGTTCCCTGCATTATGAAATGCAAAAAAAGATAATTTTGATACATTAGATTTAAAAGTTTCTGTACAAATAAAGCCAATGCAAGATTGAGGGGAGTGAGAAATTGGGAAGAAATTTTTACAACCAGTGTCCCTGATAAAGGTCTCATTTCTAAAATATACCAACAACTGAGTAAATCTGTAAGAGTACAAGTCATTCTTCATTTGATAAATGGTCAAAGGATATAAACAGGCAGTTTTCAGAGGAAGAAATAAAAGATATCCATAAGCATATGAAAAAATGCTCTAAATCAGTATTGATTAGAGAAATGCAAATCAAAACAACTCTGAGGTACCACATCTCACTGGTCAGATTGGCTAAGGTGACAAAACAGGAAAATGACAAATGCTGAAGAGCATGTAGAAAAATTGGAACACTAATGCATCGTTGGTGGAATTGTGAACTGATTCAACCATTCTGGAGAGCAATCTGTAACTATGCCCAAAGGGTTGTAAATACGTACATACCTTTTGACCCAGCAATACCACTTCTAGGGCTGTATCCCAAAGAAATCATAGAAGTGGAAAAAGCACATGTTTGTACAAAAATATTTATAGCAGGTCTTTTTGTGGTGGCAAAGAATTGGAAATCAGGGGTATGCCCATCAATTGGGGAATGGCTATATAATTTGTGGTATATAAATGTAATGGAATACTATTACACCATAAGAAATGAGGAACAGATGGACTTCATAGTAACCTGGAGAGACTTATATAAACTGATCCTGAGTGAGGAGAGCAGAAACAGGAGAAATTTGTACACAATTATAGACACATCATATCTGTGGTGACTAACTTTGATAGACTGAGCTCCTCTCAGCAATTCAAGCTATAAGACAACCCCAAAAGTCTCTTGATGGAAAGGGATATCCACATCCAGAGAAAGAACTACAGAGTCTGAATGCAGATTGAAGCAAACTACCTGCTCTTTCTCTTTTTTTGTTTTGTTTTGTTTCTTCTTTCTCATTGTTCAGTCCTTTATAAACCTTCTTTACAAATTGACTGATGTTTAATGTGCAGGTATTTGTAGATCATATATTTGACTGCCTGCTGCCATGGTGGGGAGGGGGGAGCAATGGGAGGGGGAGAAAATTTGAAACTCAAGAGACGGTGGAACTGAATATTGTAAACGAAAAGTAAATATATAAATTTTTAAAAAGAGAGAAAAAAAAGAACTTGTGCTCTGTTGACACTATCTTTGCCAACGCAGGGGCACCTGTCATGCCATGAGATAGAAATGCAGGACTTTGGTAGAGAGGAATCTGTTTCACATTTATAAAAAGAACCAAGCAGAACTAAATGATTTCATACAATAAAGGAGCTTTGCTCTACATTTCTATAAATTTTCAATCTTCAATCTTTATGCCTGTGCTTTCCCTGGTAAGGGCTAAGGGATCAACCCTAAGTTTTTAAGAACTGGGAAATAGGAGGCAGGGAGACATTTAAGAACAGTGAGTTGGCAACATATATAACTTTTAGTCCTTATTTTCTTATCAAAATATCCACAAGCCTTTATTAGGCATGTAAATTGTGTTAAGTTCTGGTGCTACCAAGACAAAATTGCAATAGTCCCTGACCTCAAGGAGCTTAGATTATAATCAGGAAAACCACATGAACATATGTAATATGTGAGTAACATTAATGGCCAATAATTGGTGGGGCAGAAATTAAGACTGGGAAGGGGATAGGGAAAAAATTTCATGAATGAAGCACTTGAACTGAGTTGCTAAGGAAACAAGGGATTACAAGAGGCTTCAGTGAGGAGAAAAAGAAGAGGAACAAACATTTAATGAGCACCTACTATATGCTAGACAAATTATAAGTACTTTGCAAATATTTTCTCATTTTGTGGTAGATCACAATCTCCCAATATGTTATAATTTCTATTTACGGTACACTCAAACATGTTGCAGAAAGTAAGTTTTAGAGAGAGGGGAGAGGCAATATGGCAGAGTAAAGGCAGAGAGCTTTGCCTGAAGTCTCCCAAATTCCCCTCCAAATGACATTCTAAAAAAACTAAAATGAATTCTGAAGCAGCAGAACACACAAAAGGATAAGATGAAAAAATGTCCCAGGGCAAGTGTAATGGGAATGCAAATTTGGAAGATCTTCCCTGTCCCTAGGCTAAAATGCACCTGAAGCCTGGGGAGGGAGGCTTGTTTTTCAGTAGATACTTCTTGATTGGCCAGTGAGTCAATAAGGTTGTTACATTCTCTGAGCCAGGAGAAGGCTATATAAGCCCTGCTGTGTAGCTTTGTTTTGGGACTCACTTTGAGAAGTGTTCTGTGATTTGATCTGAATTCTGGGAAGCCATTGTGGAGAGTCCCCCGGCTTTGAAAAAACCCAGATGTTGATTGGGTATGGATGTAATGGCTGGACAGTTTGGAAAGCTGTCTACTTGATCTGTTTCTGTCTTGATAATTCTGCCTGTATACTTTGAAGTTCGGGGTGCTGAAATTTTCTCCTGAACAAGGTAAACCATATATGTCTGACTGATTAAAGTAAGCTTGTTAACCCATTTTGAGTTGCTTTCCTTTAACAAAGCAGATCCAAGAACCTGTATGGGCAGCAAACCCTGAGGACGTGCTTGGGGTGCTTGCTGCTACAGCAAGACAACATAGAAGGTTGACAGAAAAGGTCTGTTTCACTGGAGTGAAAATGGAGAACAGTCTTGTGTAGGCCATGCCAGCTCAGGCTTTGGGAGTAACTGAACTAGGAGCAGTGACTTCTGGAGCCCTCAGCTCACAGATGGGGCAGGGTTCTGACAACTGGTCAGAAGGAGATTACAGAAGATCTTTTGCTGTCTCTGGGAGCAGGACTCTGTTGCATTCTCAATACAAAGTTCCATGTTGCAGTACAAGGATGAGGAGGAACATAGCAAGTGCCTGGACACAGTTCCAGGGTGGGAAAGTGTGGTTGTGGTCACTCATAGAGCAGAGCACAGGCCAGGAGAGCAGTGACCACACCTCTCCTTAGATCATACTAATCTTGGAAGAACTGGAAATGTACAGACCTCCAGACCTAACTCTGAAAATAGCAGTCTGAAAAACATGAAGTTTGGGACAGTGTCACCTACACCCCAGGTGAAGGGACCAACTTTAAGATAAATATAAAGTTTAATAAAGAGTTTGAAAAATGAGTAAAGAACAACAAGAAGGACTTGACCATAAAAAGTTGCTATGGTGACAGCGAAGCTCAAAACACTAATTCAGAAGAGCACAACATCAAATCAGGTACATGCAAAGCTTGAAAAATATGAATTGGTGTCAGCCCCAAAAAGAATTCCTGAAAAAAACACAAAAAGGATTTTAAAACTCAAATAAGAGAAAAAGAAGAAAATTGGGAAAAGAAATGAGAGGGATGCAAGAAAAGCATTGAAAAAGAGTCAGTAGCTTGGAGGCATAAAAATATTGAAGAAAATAAGATCTAAAGAAACAGTATAGGCCAAATGGTAAAAGAGGTGCAAAAACTGACTGATTAGAAGAACTCCTTAAAAAGCATAATTGACTAAATGGAAAAAGGAGGTACAAAAGCTCAATGAAGAAAATAATTCCTTAAAATTTAGAACTAAGCAAATGAAATCTAATGATTCCATGAAACATCAAGAAACAATAAAAAAAAGATTAAAAAATATGTTAGGTATTTCATTGGAAAAACAACTAACCTGCAAAATAGATCCAGGAGAGAGAATGTAAGAAATGTTGGACTACTAAAACCCATGACTAAAAAAGAGCTTGAAAAACATCTTTTAAGAAAATATCAAGGAAAATTACCTTGATATCCTAGAACCAGAGGATATAGAATATATAGAAATAAAATATATTTCTATTATATAATTACATTATACAATAAAATAGAAATCAAAGGGATCTACTAATCACCTCCTGAAAGAGATTCCAAAATTAAAACTCACGAGAATATTATAACCAAATTCCAACAATCCCAGGCCAAGGAAAAACATATTGCAAGCAGCCAAAATAATGAAATTCAAACATTTGGAGCCACAGTCAAGATAAGACAAAATTTAGCAGTTTTAACATTGAAAGAGCAGAGAATTAGGAATATAATATTCTGGAAGGTAAAAAAAAAAAAAAAACTAAGATTACCACCAAGAATCACCTACTCAGAAAAATAAGTATAAGCCTTCAGAAAGAAAAAATGAACATTCAATGAAATAGAGACTTTTGAAGCATCCCTGATGAAAAGATCAGAGTTCAATAAAAAATTTGACATTCTAACATAAGACTCAAGGAAAGCATAAAAAGACAAACAGGAAAAGAGGAATCATAAGAGAGTCAATAAATCTAAACTGCTTAATTCCTACATGTGAAGATGATAATTGTAACTCCTAAGAGGAGAAAAAGGAAGATAGATTTCTGGAGGTGGTAGTCAGATGCAAAACACCTTTGAAGGGGAACAAGGTAAAAGGAGAGAGAATAGGATAAACAAGGGGGGAAAGTAGGATGGAGGGAAATACAGTTTTAGTCATAAATCTAAATGTGAATATAATGAACTCACCCACCCATAAAACAGAAGCAGATAGCAGAGTGGATTATGTGATTAAGAATAAAGGGTTATTTGGGGTGGCTGGGTGGTGCATTGAATAGAGCACCAGCCCTGGAGTGAGGAGGACATGAGTTCAAATCTGACCTCAGACACTTAACACAAAAACTAGCCATGTGACTTTGGGCAAATCACTTAACCCCACTTGCCCTTCAAAAAAAAAACAAAAACAAAAAACGAATAAAGAGTTATGCTATTAGCAAATTAGGGAACCATGGCATAGTTTACTTGTCAGATCTATGAACAAGGAAACAATTTATGACCACCCAAGAGATATAGAGTATTATGGGATATAAAGCAAATAATTTCTATTATATAAAATTTAAAAAGTTTTTACATAAAATCAATGCAGCCAAGCAGAAAATTGGGGGTGAAATTTTACAGCAAATATGTCTAATAAAGACTTTATTTCTCAAATATACTGAGAAATGAGTCAAATTTATAAGAAGGCAAGTCATTTCCCAATTGATAAATGGTCAAAGGATGGGAATAGGCAGTTTTCAGATGAAGAAATCAAAGCTACCTGTAGCCATATGAAAAAAATGAACTAAATCACTATTGATTACAGAAATGCAAATTAAAATACTTCAGAGGTACCTCCTCACACCTATCAGATTGCTAATGTGATAGAAAAGAATGACAGATATTAAAGGGAATACAGGGAAACTGAGACACCAATGCATTCTTGGTGGATTTGTATACTGATCCAACTATTCTGGAGAACAATTTGGAACTATGCCCAAAAGGTTACAAAACTGCAATTGCTTTGGTCCAGCAAGGCCACTAGTAGGACTCTATTCCCAAAAGATCTAAAAATTTTTAAACAAGGAAAAAGACATACACACACACAAATTTTTATACAATCTCTTTTGGTAGTGGAGAAAAACTTGAAATTGAGGGGGATGCCCATCAATTGGGTAATGGCAGAACAAACTATGTTATGTGAATGTGATGGAATACTATTTTGCTGTAAGAAATGATGGGCAGGACACTTTCAGAAAGACTTTGAAAGCCTTATATTAAGTGATGCAAAGTGAATTAAGCAGAGCCAAGAGAACCCTGTATACATCTAATAGCAATATTACACAATGATCAACCATGAATGACTTAAGTTATTTTCAGGAATACAATGATCTAAGATGATTCTGAAGGACTTATAATGAAAAATGCTACCCACCTCCACAGAAAGAACTAAAGGAGTCTGAATGCATGTTGAAGAAAACTTTTTGTCTTTTTTTTCACATGACTAATATAGAAATGTTTCTCCTATGAATGGACATCTATAATCTATACCAAATTGCTTATCTTCTCAATGAGGGAGAAGAGGGGAGGGAGGGAGGGAATTTGGAACTCATTTTTTTAAGTAAAAATTGTTCTTAACATGTAATTGTAAAACAAAATTATTTTTTTTTCAAAATGAAAGTTACTTTTGACAACTTAAAATTTACTTGGAGTAAAAGAGTCTGTAATAAGCTATTCCTTAGGAGCACCTGAGATGAGTATGGCTCATGTGTACATCCCCAAACAGCTGGCATGGAGCATTTAGTAATAATTAGGGAAATGAAGAGAAGCCATTATATTCTATTTTAGGCATGCATAATACAGACAGGTGTGGCAAACATTTGGATATAGGTACTAATGGACAGAAACTTTTTACAAAACAAAAAGTATTATCAGATTTTCTTCTAAGAATTTCTGTAGAAAACAAATAAGTCGATCCTTGTCTTAAGGAATTTGAGCTTCAGGATACCAAGATGAAATACGTATAAGTACAGAACACCATAAGATGGAAGAATCAATGGAGAGAAATTAAAACAAGACAGCTTTATTGAGTGGAATTACTGACAACAAGAAGGATAGAAACAGGTCAGATCCTGCTGGGCTCTCAATGGAATAAGAAGTCCAAAGAAAGAAAGCCTGGTGGGTTTTTATAGAGTTTTTATTTTGGTCAAGCAGAATCAGACATCATGAGTAGGGAGCCCACACCTGGTGTGCAAGTCAGGCTTTGGGACTGGAGCTGACTCATGTTGGAGAGGAAAAGGAGAAGGATACCTGGGGAATTAGAAGCTAATTTAAAATACCCCTACCCTTTTTGTCATTCAGCTGGGTACAGGTGATTGGAACCTGCTGGGTGGGAGGGTGGGGTTTCTTCATTTAGCAGAGTCAGAGGCTACTGAGGTCCTCATATTCCCTCCCATGATAAAGCATAGTCACAAAATCAATTTTGAATTTTTCGCATTTTCCAGTCAACAACCTAATTAGATCTACTTATTTCCACGCCTCCCCAAATGAAACCTGGCCTATTACAGATGGAAATGTATTTAGTGTCATAATGATTACGTGTAGCTGGGTATTTTTGGAACTTCAGTCTGTCTATCTTATAGCAAATCACAGGGTGAGAGTTCTATATTCTAGAGAATCTTGATTTCTTATTAGCATATACAGTTATTCCCGAGTTGCCTGAAGCTAAGCTGTTGCCTTGGTAGCAAAAAAAAAAAAAAAAAAAGAAGCAAAAAAACAGGTCCAACAGCACACTTGGCCCCCACATCCCAAACTCCTCCCTGCTGAGGAGTCATATGTGCTCAGGTGATTTTTATAGATGCTAATCTGGAGAGATGAGGAGGGGGAGGGAACTGATCTATAATCGCCATCATTGCCTTCTTCCATCTGACAAAGCCTTTATTTACTGGCTCTTTCTAAGCAGCATTTCAAGCCAAATGTGTAGTTCTGAAATGATAGTTTAATATTATACGAAGAGAATGGGTCTACGGGAGTAACATATTGGTGTGACTGTAATGAGACCAATTTCCATAATCCGCACAAGAGCATGTCTCATTACTTTACAGTTATACTATGTACACGTCTCTTGTTTAGATAGCTCTGAAAATATACTGAGAGTTTTCAAAGACAAGTGAGCAGCTGGTAAATTCTAAGCAGAATCACTGGGACCTGGGATCATATTCTGTTTCTGACATGGAGTCACTGTGTGACTGTGAACAAGTTATTGATTTCATTGTCCTTCAGTTTCCTCATCTGCAAAACTGCTATAATAATACCTATGGGACTTACTTCACAGGGAAGTTGGGAAGATCAAATAAGATAAATGATGAAAGAAGCAAGGCATGGTGAGAAGATAAGGATGATCATATTAGGTGAAACCACCATGACCTCAATACCCACCTCTCCCCACTCTGGGCTTTAGAAGAGTTATCCCCATAGCACTTCACGCTTGCCAGTAGTCTCTGGTATTACCCCTCTTTCCTTAGCAGCTTGGGTCACTGAAAACCTGAACAAAAGATAGTATCATCCAAATCCTTTTGCAGTATCAAATGGTTCATTGTTAGAAGCGAATATGGTTTTATCGATCAAAATAACACTAACACTGTATTTGTATCTTATCTCTCCTCTTACCCTTCAGTCTAATTGGATTACTTGCTATGTAAAAAGTCAGGCTCATGTCCTGTGACTGAAACCTTCAGATCACTAGAACTTATTATGTATACTGTTAAAATCACTAGCTCTCATGAAGTTTAATTTCCCTGTATGTGAAGGGAACGGGCTCTCATTTTTCTTTTCCATCAGTGCTTTTCACACAGTAAGAGCTTACTTTTTTCCTTTCTTATTCCTTCATTCATAATGTATATATAAAGGACTTTGTAAATATTGAAGCATGACATACCATATCAAACAACCAAAATATCTGTTAAGTAATTATTATATCATAGGTACTTTGCAAAGTTCTGGTGATACCAAAAAAAAAAAAAAAGCAAAAACAATCCCTGCCCTCAAGGAGATTACATTCTTTTAAAATTTTCCTACTTAGTATTTTATTTTCCTTAGATACATGCAAAGAAAAATTTAACATTCATTCATAAAACTTTTTTCTTTTTCTTTTTGGAGGGGGGATGGCAGGGCAATTGGGCTTAAGTGACTTGCCCAAAATCACAGGGCTAGTGTGTTAAGTGTCTGAGGTCGGTTGTAAACTCAGGTCCTTCTGAGTCCAGGGCCAGTGCTCTATTCACTGTGCCACCTAGCCACCCCATGTTCACAAAACTTTGAGTTGCGAATTTTCTCCCTTCCCAATCCTACCCTTTGCTGAGAAGACATGCAATTCAGTATAGGTTATACAGGTGCAGTCATGCAAAACATTTCCATAATAGTCATGTTGTGAAAGAAAATATAACATAAAAGAAAAAAATTCTCAAGGAAAATAAAATAAAAATTATGCTTCAATATGTATTCAGACAGCATCAGTTCTCTCTCTCTGGGGATAGATAGCATATTTTTTTTATCTGGGGTGGAGGAGAGAGAGAGACAGACAGACAGACAGAGAGACAGAGAGAGAGACAGACAGAGACAGAGAGAGAAAAAGAGAGAATTTAAATCATACTTTAAGCGAATCACTTTGGCAGTTGTAGAGAATAGATTGGAGATTGAAGTAGGGAGAAACTGAAGGCAGGGAAAGCAATTAGATGGCTATTGGAATAGTCCAGTTCATGACGGTCTGAACTAGGATATGAGTAAAGGGAAGAGTACATACCTAAGAGGTATTGATGAAAACAATATTATAAGATTTAGCAACTGATTAGATATGTTGCATGAGTAAAAATGAGTAGTTGAAAATATCTCTCTGGATGTGAACCTAGGCTACAGGAAAGAAAATTTACCCTCAATCATATTAGGAACATTTAGGAAATGAGTGAGTTTAGGAGGAAAGGAAAGAAATTCTTTTTGGGGCATGTTAAGCTTGAGATGTACAATATTATTGCCAAGGCAAGAAAATATTCATATACACAGGTCATAATGTTCTATTTGTGACTGTATAAATAATTACACTGAGTTTCAATCAGTATGATATTGATTTCTAAATTAAAAGACCCTTAAATCTAAAAAGTACTACAAGTAAACTCTATGGTCAAGTGAAGACATCCTTAATAGCCTTTCTTTTATATTTAAGTAGGTATAAATCAAGACGACTTATTTAGAATAAGATACATGTATGAAGTGAATTGAAATGACGTCAGTCTTAGGTAGGACTTGAAAGTCTCCTACAGACATTTGTTCATAGCTCTTCTTAAGGAGATAAAATGCAATTTAATACACATTCAGCACAAATAGGTAAAGGACTAGGTCCTCTGCCAGTTTTCTCTGCATTGAAGGGAACTGGCTATTCATGTAAATGCAGAATATCAGAATTGGAGGAGCCTTGGAGGTACTTCATCCAATTTTTGTATGAACTAGAATCTCTCCCACAACAGTGCCAATACATGGTCATTCAGGAACTACGTGAAGACCTCTAGTTTTGGAAATTCACTACCTTATTATAAAAATATATTTTATTCATATATTGAGAGAGAGATACAGAGATATACAGAGAGGCAGAGAGAGACAAAGAGAGACAGAAACAGAGAGAGACAGAGAGAGGAGGAGGAGAGAGAATTTCCATTTTCATTCCCCCCTTTTCCATAGAACACTCCCTTGTGAAAAATAGAATAAAATAAAACAAAATAAGGTATCCAAAAGTGGAATGGTTTGCTTCATTGTTCAAAGTGCTCCCTTTATTGGAGTTCTTCAAGCAGAGACTTAATGACTCCTTTTTGGGTGTGTTGGAATTGAGATCCCTTTTTGAATATTGATTGGACTACATGGCCACTTCTGACTCGAAGATTCTGTGGAAGTGGGAAGCACATTTTCCACATCTAATAACACATGTCTTATTTTGAGACTGTATTCTACCTCTTCTTTGCCATGTTTCAAATGATGTTTCAACATCATTCTTATAGAGTCGCTTTTGGTCAGTGCATGGATAAGAGATCTAAAGTCTTTTGAATATTGTTTTTATTTACATCGTTGAATTCATTACCCTCTGAAAAAAAACTCATTCTACTCTTTGACAGGTCAAATTGTTGGGAATATCCTTTGATTTTTTTTTTTCTGTATACACAGATGAACTAAACTTCCACCCATTGTTTCAAATACAATCTCTCTTCCAAGTGACAGCCCTTAACGTTCTTAAACAAAGCAACCAGATAACCCTAAATCTTCTCTTAAGTCAAAGATATCCAGTTGTTCCAACCTATGTTCAAAAGTTTTGGTCTTTCACCATCTAGCAATCTTGGTTACCCTCCTCCAGACAGATTTAATTAGCCTAGTGATCTCATTAGCTTCTATAAATTCAATTATCATCTCTATGCAGATGACTCTCAGATCTACTTGTCCATCCCTACCCTCTCTCTTGTCTTCCCATCTTACATCTTCCACCCCTTATTGGATTTCTTAAACTGGATGTTCCATAGACAACCTAAATTGGACATGTTCAAAACTCTTTCACCCAAATCTCTCCCCTCTTCCTAACTTTTGTATTATTGCTGAGTACCCTCATCCTCCCAGTCTCCTAGACTGACATGCTCACTATCATCCTTGATTCCTGTCTCTCACTTATTGTATGCAGTCTGCTATCAGGTCCTATTATCTCTCCCTTCATATCATCTCTTGCATTCTTCCTCTTCTCTCTTCTGACACTACCATCATTTTCATATATGCCCTCAACATCTTACACCTGGACTGCCAGTTGATCTCCCTGCTATGTTTCACCCCAGTCAAATCCATCCTCCACTCGTCTCTCAAATTGATCTTCCTCAATCAAAGACTTAAACATGTTACCTTCTTCTTCCTTTCAATAAACATGAAGTCTTTTTATATTTACAACCTGGAAACTTCTTACAACTCACTCCTCATTCATGTACTCTATGATCCAATAACACTGACCTCACTGGTTTTCCTGACATAAGACATTCTAATTCCTGACTCTGGGGATTTTCACTTGCCATCCCTCAAGCCTGGAATTCTCTCCTTTTCTCCTTCCTCCTAAATCCCCAACTTCTACAAGAATCGTTTCCCAGGCCTTCTTGTTCTTTTTTAAAAAACTATTTCTTTTTTTTTTCAGAAGGGGAAGGGCAGGGTAATTGGGGTTAAGTGACTTGCCCAAGGTCACACAGCTAGTACAGGTTGTCTGAGGCCAGATTTGAACTCAGGTTCTCCTGACTCCAAAGTCAATGCTCTATGTACTGTGTCACCTAGCTACCCTGGAGCCTTCTTATTCTAATTGCCTTCTCTCTGAGACAACTGCTGTATATATTTCATTTGTACCTAGTTGTTTATATACGGTCTGTTCCATTAGACCATAAGTTCTTTGAAAGCACTGTTATCTATCTTTCTATTCCCAGTACTTAACACAGTGCCTGTCACCTAGCAGATACTAAACAAATATCCTTAAATTAATTGATTAATAGATTAATTCATTCACTTATGATTCTTTTTTTTCTCTGTCTTTAAATGTAAGAGTAATATGGTTTCACTGGATCAAAGAGTGTGTCCAAATTAATAACATTTTAGATAACAGTTCTAAATATTTTTCCAGAATTATTAATCCTTTCATAGCTCCATCAATAGTTCATTTATGTAACTTTCCTCCCATAATTCTTCAAATTGTTGTTTTCCTGTTTTGTCATCTCTGGCGATCTGAAGGATATGAAATAGAATCTGAGACATTTTAATTTGCATTTTCTTATTATTAGTGTTTTAGAACACTTTTTGCTTTTCTTTTTTCTCCTTTATAGTATTTAATTTTCCCAATTACTTGTAAAGATAGTTTTCAACATTCATTTTTGTAAGATTTTGAGTTCCAGATTTTTCTCCCTCCCTCCCTCCCTCCCCCACTCCTTCACCAGAACAGCAAATAATCTGATATAGGTTATACATGTAAAATCACATTAAACATATTTCCACATTAGTCATGTTGTGAAAGAAAAATCAGAACAAAAGGGAAAAAACATAAGATAAAAAAATTAAAAAGTAAAAACAATATGCTTCAATCTGCATTCAAACTCCATAGTTCATTTCTAGATGTGGATAGCATTTTCCATCATCAATGTTTTGGAATTGTCTTGGATCATTGTAGTTCTGAGAGGACCTAAGTCTTTCTTATTGATCATTGCACAGAGTTGCTGTTACTGTGTAAAATGTTCTCTTGGTTCTGATAACTTTGCTCAACATCAGTTCACATAAGTCTTACCAGGTTTTTCTGAAATCTACCTGCTCAATATTCCCTTGCATTTATATAACACAATTTGTTCAGCCTTTCCCTAATTGATGGAAATTCCCTCAATTTCCAATTCTTTCCTACCACAAAAAGAGCTACTATGAATATTTTTGTACATATAGATCTTTTTCCCTTTTCAATGATCACTTTGGGACACAAACGTAGTTGTGGTATTGCTAGATCAAAGGATATGCACCATTTTCCTCCCCTTTGGGCACAGTAGACAACTTTTTTTACATGGTTCCTGATCATCTGAAGGTCACTTGCAAATGACTTCATATCCTCTGCCCCCTTTTCTACTGGGAAATGACTCTTGTTCTGACATATGTATTCAATTTTTGTGTACTATTGATTTTAGATCTTTATCAAAGACATTTTCTGTAATTTCTCTCAATTTTTTATTTCCCTTCTTATTCTAGTTGCATATAATTTATTTGTGCAGATAATTTTCACTTTTGCAAAATTAAAATTGTCCTTTCTGTCTTTCGTGATCTTGTTTAGTAAGAATTTTTCTTCAGCCATAGTTTTGTGAAGTATTACCTTTCTTTGACTTTTAATTTTTTTGTAATATGACTGAGCTTTTATAATTTAGATTTATGTTATAGCAATATCTGCCAGGTAGGCTAGACTGTTTTTCTTTAAGATGTAATAAAACTCTTCTTGAGATTTAATTGCCCCAGGGGACTCAGGCTTTCTGGTGGCTTATGAACAAAGAGCTGAGACACAAGGAGGTGGCAGTTCCTCCCTCAGACTTCTGACCAGCAGACCAGCATGGCCAACACAGAGTCCTCTCAGTTGAATCAATGCTACATATTTTCTGAGTATCCTTCCCTGTCATGGCTAACTAAACCAACTTTTATCAACTGTTAAATAGTTTACAAGTGTCTCATTTGGTTGTAATTCTGAACCCCTACCTGAATCAGGCTTGGTTGACCACCAACAGTGTGGCATAGTTGGCAGGATTTAATTAGAATGTCAGAGTTGAAGTCAGAGAAGGGAGAAAGAAAGGAAGGGAAGTCTCAAGTTATCCCTGTGCTTCTTGGAGTGCCAACCTCATACCAGTAGGTATCCCAAAATACAGCATGAGGATTAAATAACAAACTTTGGGAATCTGTTGATTAGAGATTGATGTAAAGGTGCTCTGTCTTTGAGAAATATGCTCTAAATTTATAAATGCTGCAAACAGTCATTTGTTTAAAGTTCATAATTTTTGTATTTGGAAGTGATATTGATCTCCATGTTCACAATCTGTGATAGGCCTGGATTCCTTAAACCAGTAGGCCAGGAATTTAGGAATATTTCATAGTGCCAACACAATATTCATAGCACCTATGGTGGCTGTGAATATGCCAGCATAATTCTGAATTGCAAAATGTAACAGACTCTCCATATGGAAGACAGTGCCAAAATATTTATTCAAACAGTAGAAAACCAAATGCCAATATCAGAAAGTCAAATCCATCATAGCAACAAAGAAATTTATATACAATAACAACACAGGGGCCACTGACATCCCCAAGTCTTTCCCCTGCTAGGGCCTTCCCACAAACAAATACTCACAGCTTGCTGCCTGCTTTCTCTCTCTTCTTCAGTTCTAACTTCTCAGACCAGCTTCCTCTCATCTCTCCTCCATCCTTCCTGCTCTACCCTTCTTGCTCCATCCATTCAGCAAGGTCCTCCCACTATAGGCTTTATGTGACTCAAACTCATGTGTCTTAGGCTTCAATGTGACTTCAGCAGGTCACTTCCCATTTACATTATCATTACATATTTTGAAGGACTAAGCCATATTAATTGATTCAATGCAAATTTTTATCCCTCAGGCAAAAAGAAAAGAGAGATAGGATGAAAAATCTTACTTACGAGTAAAATTGTGATAATTTTTTCCCCCTAAATGGACATTCTTGGTGATTTTAGTGTTAAAGGCTGGATTTTAAGGTTAGCCTAGGAACTATGCTAAAAACACTGCATGGGACTTTTTCATATGACATTTAGGAGGCCATGGAGAACTGAGTCATATGGAATTATTTGGGGCAAAGCATTGAGGGAGGTACATGAAGGGACAATTCTTGATCGACTTCAGAATCTTAAGGACCTTTCTGGAATTGGGACTATGGGTAAATGTTCAAATGCACTGAAGAGGAGGGGAGGCATATCAGTCTAAAAAAAAAGTAAAAAAAAGAATGTTTTCTGCTCTTATTCCTCTTGATTTTAATGTTTTCTTTGTTGGACTTCCAGTGGGGTGTGGGTGAAGGTTCCCTGGGGAATGGGCTCAGAAGTACCAAAGGCATTACTTGGCTCTGCACAAGAGAGTCACCCACGGGCCCTAACAACATTAGTGGTTGGGGTAGTCTTCCCCTGGGAATATGAGAAGGGCAGTAATCTGTGGAGGTGGCAGCACTCAGCCCCAGCACGAAAGGGCATGGCTCAGCCTGGGACAGGGGAGCAATGTTCATTCTCTGACTTAGGAAGGTATGCCTTGGACCTGGTATAAGGATGCAGTGCTTAGGGTCTAGCAGTGGCAGGGCCTACAGCAAAACTCAATCAGCCCTCAGGCCCTAGTACAGGGGAGCATTGGTAGGTCCACCAGAATTGGCAGTAGGGGTGGGGTAAGCAGCACAGCACTACAAAGCAAACAGAGTGGAGGAGTTTGCTCAGGTGAAGGATCAAGGAGCAATGAGGAATGCAATAGACATGAGTGGTAACAAAGTGGGAAGCAATATGGAACCCTGTGGAATAGACAATATCATAAGCTGCAACAAAAGTAGGTCCTACGTAGCCCTTTTCTCACTGTCATTTGGAAGTAATGGGACCCTAAATTTTGTTACCAGATCAGTATCCAGTATCCAAATGAAAATCTGATAAGCATTTTATCTAACCTTTTCTTCAAGTCATTGATAGGAAATGTTACAGAAAACAGCATGGAATCTCAAGAGTTTGGAGCAGAGTTGCAACTAGGAAATCATGTGTACTAGCTAAGAATGGGAGAAGGGAAGGGAAAATATTTCTTGGGAAGACATTGAGGCTGCTAATAATGAGGCTATGAATAAACTAGGCTTGTAGCAGAGCCCATGAATAAGGACTGGGCTAATGAGTAATTCACTTGGGGTAGTTAAGACATCATTTTGGCATCTCCAATTTTCACTGGCCTTCACCTTTACTGCATCATGAATGACTTTTGTTTATTCTTATAGTTTTATATAATCATGTTGGTGGAGAAGCAGCCTGTCCTTTAATTAATCTGACTTGCACTGTTATGGCAAAATTGATTCCAATTGTTCATAATTTTTCATTCCACTCAGACTCATCATGAATTCTATTTTATTTTTTAAAATTTATTTATTTATCTTTACTTTTCAACATTCATTTCCACAAGATTTTGAGTTACAATTTTTCTCTCTGTCTTTTCCCTACCCCTACCACAAAATAGCAAGCCTATTAAATACCGCTTCCCCCAATATGTTCTCCCTTATATCCTCCCCATTATTCCCCTAACTTTCTAGAAGGGCAAGATGGAGTTCTATATCCCAGTGCCTGTATATCTTACTTCCCAGGTGCATGTTAATAACAATTTTTTTAACATTTGTTTTTAAAACTTTGAGTTCCAGATTTTTTCCTTTCTTCCCTCCTCACCCACTCCCACTGGGAAGATAAGGAATTCAGTATAGGTTGTACATGTGTAGTTAACCAAATCAGTTCCAATAGTTGTTATATTGTAAAAGACTAACTATATTTCCCTCCGTCCTATCCAACCCCCCAATTATTCTATTTTCTTCTTTGATTCTATCCATTTTCAAACTTGTTGCTTCTAGCTACCCTCTCCCACAATTTGTCATCTCTTCCATCATATTCCCTCTTGTCCCTTACTCCCCCCACCCCCCCACCATTTTCCTGTAGGGTAAGATACCCAATTGAATGTGTATGTTATTTCCTCCGTAAGCCAAATTCAATGAGAATAAGGTTGTCACATTCCTTTTCACCTTCCTGCTCTTCCCCTCCATTGTAACAGCTTTCTCTTGCCTCTTTAATATAAGATAATTTACCCTAATCTTTCTCTCCCTTTCTTCTACCAATAAATTCTTGTTTCATCTCTTAAATTTTTGTTTAGATATCATCCCTTCATAGTCAACTCATCCTTGGGTTGTGCCCTCTATTTCTACATGAACATACACATGCCCACACTCATATGTTTTATACACATACACCCTACTATACATACACATATATACATATATATTCCCTTCAACTATCCTTATACTGAGAAAAGTCTTATGAGTTACAAGCATCGTTTTTCCGTGTAGGAATGTAAATAGTTCAGCTTCAATAAGTTCCTTATGATTTTGTTTTCCTGTTTACCTTCTCATACTTCTCTTGCTTCTTGTATTTGAAAGTCAAATTTTCTGTTCAGCTCTGTTTTTTTTTTATCAATAATGCTTGAAAATCCTCTATCTCATTTAATGATCATATTTCCCCCTGTAGCATTATACTGTTTTGCTGGGTAGGTGATTCTTGACCCTAGCTCCCTTGACCTCTGGAATATCATATTCCAAGCCCTTTGATCCCTTAACGTAGAAGGTGCTAGGTGTTGTGTTATCCTGATTTTGTTTTGACAGTACTCAAATTGTTTCTTCTTGACTGCTTGCAGTATTTTGTCCTTGGCCTAGGAACTCTGGCATTTGGCTGTAATATTCCTAGGAGTTGTCTTTTTGGGATCTTTTACAAGAGTTGATTGATGAATTCTTTAAATTTCTGTTTTGCCTTCTAGAATATCAGGGCCTTTTTCTTGAGAATTTCTTGAAGGATAATTTCTAGACTCTTTTTTGATCATGGCTTTCAGGTAGTCCAATAATTTTTAAATTATATATCCTGGTTCTGATTTCAGATAAGTAGTTTTTCCAATGAGATATTTCACATTGACTCCTATTTTTTTTTTATTTTTGTGGATCTGTTTTATAGTATCTTGGTTTCTCATAAAGTCATTAGCTTCCTGTTGCTCCAATTTAATTTTGAAAGAGTTATTTTTTTCAGTGAGTTTTTGAAATTCCTTTTCCATCTGGCTAATTTGACTTCTTAAGGCATTCTTTCTCCTCAGTGGCTTTTTGGACCTCTTTTGCCATTTGAGTTTTTTTTTAAGGTGTTATTCTCTTCAGTGTATTTTTGGGTCTCCTTTAGCAGGCTATTGACTTACTTTTCCTGATTTTCTTGCATCATTCTCAATTCTATTTCCAATTTTTCCTCAACTTCTCTTACTTGATTTTCAACCTTCTTGACTTCCTCCATGGCCTATAACCAGTTCATATTTTTCTTGGAGTCTTTTGATGCAGGAGTTCTAACTTCACTGACTACACTCCAGCTCCATTCTTTGATTCTTTTTGTTCCCCCAAAATGATTGTGTGGTCTGTTTGTGATTTCTCTGCTTACTCATTTTGCCAGCCAATTACTTGACTTTTGAGCTTTTTGCCATGTTAGACCTCTGATTCCAGAATGGAGAGAGTTTGTCCCAAATTGCTGGGGTTTTTGCAGCTGCTAGAGGCATTAGGAGGGCACTGTCTCTACATTCCGCATAAGCTGTGGTTCACTGGCCACATACCCCAGGACCATTACCCAAGACTGTGATCTAGATCCAAGCATGTTAAAGCAAGAGTGATTACCCTCTGAATGGTCGCTTGATCCTCCTATGATCTTCAGGCCAGGAGCTCCTAAGGCAGCCACCCAGTGCTGCTTCTTGTCCCGGATCATGCTCTTCAGTCCACCCCTGTTCCAACAGTATTCCACACTGACCTTTTACTTTGTCTTTGGCATTTAAGGGTTGAGAAATCTGGAAAGCAGCACAGTTGCTGGTGCTTCACTCTCCTGAAATCTGTTCTGGCTGCCACTGGTTGGGGCTTCCCTGGGGCCAGAACCATGGGGCTCCTGTGGGATTGTGCTCAGCTCCCAGCTCAATGTGATAAGCCTTTCCTGTTGGCCTGCTGGGCTGTCTTCAGCAGAAGATATGTTTCTCTCTGTCACTTTGTGGGTTCTGTAGCTTTAAAATTTGTTTAAAGTCATTCTTTTTCAGGTATTGGAAGTGGTTGGAACTGGAGGCCATGCCAAGTTTGTGCTTCTACTCCACCATCTTAGCTCCACCCCTCATTATGAGTTTTAACTCTCCTAATGATGTTCTTAAAGATTCATTCTAAGTTCTTCTCAGCAATGCAAGGATCTAAGACAATTCCAAGAAACTCATGATGGGAAATGCTATCCTGATCCAAGAAACAAACTAGAGAGTCTGAAACAGATCGAAGCATACTATTTGCTCTCTTTTTTTTTGTTTTGTTTTGCTTTTTTCTTTCTCTAGGTTTCTCCCATTCATTCTAATTCTTCTTTAAAACATGACTGATGTAAAAATATGTTTAATAAGGATATATATGTGCTTTGTGAGACTGAATGCCATCTTGGAGAAGGGGGAAGGGAGGGAAGAGGAGAACATTTAACACTAGAAATCTTATGGAAAAGAATGTTGAAAACTAAAATTAAATAAATTAAAATTTTAAATAAAGTGAAAGATCCATTCTAAACTTTTATATCTGTATTCCAACTTGTACCCTTATTTTCATCCTCTGTAAGAAACATTGTGGAATGTCTGCTCCCAATTCAAAGGGTAGGTAGATCAGACAAGGTTACCACATGTTTTTGAATCTACACAAAATTACAGCTAATGAGCTGCCATAGATGCTACTTAAGCAGAAGATACAATTGGTTGAAAGTAGAGGCATTTAGTGAGATTGTAAAATATTCATAAAAGATTTTCTCCATCAACTGGTTCTATAATACTCATTTTATTCTATCAGGCTTGGCCTCACTGGGTCTATATTTGCCATCTTTCTGGTTTCTATTTTTGCTTAATATCATTGGCTATAGTGCCACCTTTTCCTAATGAGAAATAGAGGCTATGCCATTTATTTTGGCTATGCCATATATTTACTATGCCTTTAGTTTCAGACCCTGAGGCTTTTTTGGAAAAACAGTAGCTTTTGCATCATCCACAAGCCTATCAGAAGCCCTCCCTAGAGAAAAAGAAAAAAACAAAAACAACCTTCCCTACCTTTCCCCTTGAGGAGTGATCTATCTTATTCCCCTCTGAGTTTTCCCTATAAAGCACCTCATTACCTTTTCCAGAAATTCTTTGCCTCCAGAGCCAAGTTGTTTTAGAACAAAGAGCAGAGCTTCTACTTGTTAAAAAGCTAATGGCCTCAGTTTCATATATGACTCTTGAATTGAACTTTCATGTCCAAGGAATAGATCTTTCTATCAGAAACCTAATTACAACTTATGGTGAACGGTCCCTATGACTTCCAATTTTAGGATCTGAAGGCTATTTTAGGTCTAGATATCACACCTCCATTAGCTAACAAAATTTCTGAAATTCTAGGATCCCCCAGTCTTTTTCAGATACAATCCCCTTTCACGATCCAACTTATATGAATTGGAAAAATATTCAAAAGATCATAAAAAAGACAAAGACAGTGTTTAGGCCTAGAGACAATGCCATTGTATCTCCTTGTATCTCCATTATATCTTCTACCTATGTAACCAGATTCCTGGACTTTTATCCATATGCACAAAAATAAATCATAGAAAAGGTTTTAGGCTCATAGTTGTACCTTCCCCTCTGATAAATTTGTATTCCCAGTGAATTATATGGAGGCATATTATGATATATATGATTATAAAAAGAGCATATCATGATGTATCATATAATTTACATGATTCACACAGAAGCTATCACCATCATGTTCTTTACAGTGCACATACAAGTAACTAATGCATGATATA
Organism: Petaurus breviceps papuanus; assembly: GCF_028583685.1. Taxonomy (NCBI): domain Eukaryota; kingdom Metazoa; phylum Chordata; class Mammalia; order Diprotodontia; family Petauridae; genus Petaurus; species Petaurus breviceps. The sequence continues at coordinate 18,303,062 of NW_027185655.1, read as the reverse complement.
TTAAATACATGCCCTTAAATCATATACATCACAAATTATTCAGGAACATAAAGACCGTTTAAAAGTTGCATATATACAAACAGGCAGTTTTTAGATAAATGACTCAAAACCTTTATGATCATATGCAAAAATGATCTAAATCATTATTAAGTAAAGAAACACAAATTAAAAAAAAACCTCGAGATTTCATTTTACATCTATCAGATTGGCTAAAATGATTAAAGGGAAAATCAACAAATATTAGAATTACATGGAAAAAAGTGGGACATTAAATCACTGTTGAAGGAACTGTCAAATACTCCAACCATTTTGGAGAGCAATCTGGAATTATACCCAAAGAGTTCTTAATCTACGTATAGCATTTGACCCAGAAATAGCACTACTATATCTATTTCCAAAGATGATTAGTGGGAAAGGAAAAAGACCTATGTGTTCTAAAATATTTATAGGAGCTTTCTTTGTGGTGGCAAAACCTCAAAATTTCAGGAATGCCTATCAATTGGGGAATGGCCGAACATGTTGTGGTATATGGTTTTGATAGAATACTACTGTGCTATAAGAAATGATGAACTCAATAAACTTAGAAAAATATGAATAGAATTGCACAAAATGATGAAGAGTAAAATGAACAAAACCAAGAGTACATAGTATACAGTAACAACAATAGTGTTTTAAAAGTAATTTTGAGTGAATAAGTCAATTTGACTGTTATAAATATCCAAATTAATTACAAAAGATGTATGAAGAAAGACAATGGAAGAAACTATCTACATACAGAGGAAGAACTGACAAATAGAAGTATATATAGAATGCATTTACACACACAGACACATCTATTTGTGTCTAATGGTAGCCACCTTTAGGTTGGTCTGTAGGGATGAGGAAGAAAAAAGGGGGGAAAATTCACATGATAACTTCATTATATATTTAAAAGGAATAGCAATTTGTACATAACAGTCTTGCAGTTTCATTGACAATACTTTTATTATACTTTGTTATGCAAATGGTGTTTTATTCCATATATTAAAAATAAAATAAATAAAAATAAAACAAAGTTACATATATATGATGTGCTACATACATAAGTGCATATATGTATACATATATATGCATGTTGTATACGGTCTGTGTGTGGCATACATATATTTATACTATGTATGTGTGTCTATATGTATGTGTCTGTATATGTATATACCTCTCATTCCATAAATCTATATGTGGAAAATTGAGCATTTATTAAATTTAAATATTATATATTTATATATTTTACATAGTTATATATTTGTCTTGTTTAGTATATGTACATATATTATGTATAGTATACTATTAAACATATTAATATGAATATATCATACATACATTTCTGTGTGTGTATGTGTATATATGCATTGGCATGTATACATATATACACACAAAGGGTATTTCCAAAAATCTTACTATAGTTTTAACTTTTAATAAGTTCAGAAATAGAAATTCTATAAATATGTGTATATATATATGTATATATTAATGTATGTGTATATGTGTAAATGCAACATGTATATATTTATATGTGTCATGTATACCTACATACACACATATGTACATATGCATGCATGAGACCACACATCAATTCACCTAATTTTCACTCTGGCTTCATTTCTCTATCTTGTCCTCATTACTACTGAAAATGACCTTCAAATTCCTTGGTGAAATCCAAGCATACTATGTCTATGCAATTCCCCTGAACTAAAAAGTCTGGCAGTCTATGAACAATTTCTGGTGAATACAGAGGAAAATGATTATTTTGATTATAGTATTATCCTATATATGATTATTGTATTATCATATATATGAGTCAGTCAGCAAACCTTTATTAAGTGCCTACTATGTGCCAGGTACTCTTACTATGTGTTAGAAGTGCAAAGAAGGGTGAAAGATAGCCCCTGTTTTCAAGGAACTCATGGTCTAATGGACTAGTGGGTGAGGTAATATGTAAACAATTATACACAAATAGTATGCATTTGGGGTAAATTGGAGAGAATCAATAGAGGAAAAGGACCAGCATTAAGGGGAATCGGGAAAGTTTTCTTGCACAAAGTAGGATTTTAAGTGGAATTTGAAGGAAAATGAGCCAGAGATATGGAGAGAAAGAATTTTAGGAATGGAGGATACAAAATAAGAAATGCCAAGTGCCAGGTTATGAAGTGTTTTTTGTAAAGAACAGCAAGGAAAACAATGTCACTGGATTGCAGAGTACATGGATCAAGTAAAGTGCAAAATGGAAAGATAGAAAGTAAAGTGTAAGTTTAAGGCAGATTATGAAGCATTCTGACACTGAACACTTCCTTTTGGATTTTGAGCTATGGCATCTTTCCTCTCATCCCCGATGTTTTTTTGTTTTTGTTTTATAAATCACCAGCAGTAGTTCAGCAACCACATCCAAATCAAATGACCTGTTCTCAGGCCTCATTCTTCTTGACTTTGCTGCTGCCTTTTATACTGTTGATCACCCCTTTCTCCTTGATACTTTCTTCTCTCTAGTTTTTTGGGACACTAGTATCTCCTGGTCTCCTCCTACTTATCTAACCATTCCTTCTCAATATTCTTTGCTGTATCCTTGTCCTAATCACACCCTCTAGACATAGATGTCTCACAGAGGTCCGTCCTGGGTCCTTTCCTCTTCTTCCTACATACCATCTCATTGTGTAATCTCATCAACTCCATGGATTTATCCTTTCTAATTTACAAATCCCAAATCTACTGATCTTGCACTAATCTCTCTGCTGACCTCCAGTCTTGCATCTCTAACCACCTTTCAAACATCTTGAAGTGAAGCATTTCATAGTTGATCCTGGAGGTAAAAGACCACTGAAGTTGTAGTAGTCAAGTTACATGGTCAGACTTTCACTTTCAAAAAATCTCTTTTAAAATAAATGGAAGATTGATTAGAATGAGGAGAGATTAAAAGAGGAAAACTATCCAAAAGACTATTTTAATAGGCTAGGCTGAAGTGATAAGCTTCCCCTTTTCTGCTGCCACAAGGTTCTTGCTTTGTGAGTGGCAGCTCACAGGAGAAGATATATACAAGAAATTCTGGAAAAGTAGAAATCAAAAGGCTTCTCAAGAGGTTGGATATGTGGAGTGAATATAAGGGTAGAATGGTGATGAGATCTCAAACCTAACACAAGGGTCTGACATGGTAGTGATGGTGACTTCAGCTATTCCAATACCTTCTAGTATTTTCTCTCTTTGTCAAAAGCAAAGCTGACTTGTAATAATACCAATAATAACAATAACGGTAAGAGGGGTGGAGCTAAGATTGCTGAATAAAGGCAGGAACATCCTAGAAGTCCTAGTCCAAACATCTCCAATACCTGTAAAAAATGACTCTAAACAAATTTTAGAGCTACCCAACCCACAGAGTGACAGAGAGAAACAAATCTCCCAGTGAAGACAGTATGGCAGGCCAACAGGAGGGGTCTATCACACCAGGCTGGAAGCTGAGGGCAGTTCATGAGCCACACTGGCCCAGACTCATGGCCCAGACCAGCCAGAGCAGACTTCAGGTGAGAGAATCACTGGTAGCTGTGGGAGTTTCCAGACTTCTCACTCATAAACACCAAGGAGAAAATAAAAGGTCAATGGGAAACCATGTTATCCAGGGTAGGAGAAGGGCAGGGTCTGGCCCCTGCCTTCCAGGAAAGAAGTGATGGCCATTCAATGGCTGTAATTGCTGCCATGTGGCTGCCTCTGGAGCTCCTGGCCTGCAGACTGTAGGGGGACCAAGCAACCATTCACAGGGTACTCCCTCTTGCTTTGACCTGATTTGATCTGGGTTGCAGACTTGGGTGGTGTTCCTGAGATGAGGAACACCAGTGTGCCAGAGCTTGAGGTGGCTGGAGAGGGAGTCCTCATCATAGTTCTGACACAGCTGTGAAAACCCCAGCAATTTCAGAAACGGCTTGCTCCACTCTGGAAGAAGAGTTCTACTGTGGCCAAGAGCTCAAAAGTCAAGTAATTGGCTGGCCAAGATGAGCAAATAGAAGAAGCACAATCAGACTATATACTCCTTTTCCGAGGACAAAGAGGATCGAAATATAGAACCAGAAGAAGACAATAAAGTCAAAACTCCCACCTCAGAAGATGCCAAGAAAAATATGAATTGGTGTCAGGCCATAGAGCAGCTCAAGAAGAATTTTGAAGATCAACTAAGAGAAGTGGAGGAAAAATTGGGAATAGAAATGATAATTATACAAGACAATCAGGAAAAGCAAGTCAACAGCCTGACTGAAGAAAATAATACCTTAACAAATAGACTGACTCAAATGGCAAAAGAGACCCAAAAAGCCAATGAGGAGAAACATGCCTTAAAAAGCTGAACTGCCCAGATGGAAAAGGAATTTCAAAAACTCACTGAAAAGAATAATTCCTTCAAAATTAGATTGGATCAAATGGAAGCTAATGACTTTATGTGACATCAAGATACTATAAAACAGATCCAAGCAAATGAAAAAATAGAAGGCAATGAGAAATATCTCATTGGAAAATCCACTGACATGGAAAATAGATCCAGGAGAGATAATTTAAAAATAAATATTGGAATACCTGAAAGCCATGATCAAAAAAAAAAGAGCCTAGATATCACCCTTCAAGTAATACTTAAGGAAAATTGCCCTGATATTCTAGAACCAGAGAGAAAAATAGAAATTGAAAGAATTCATCAATCATATCCTAAAAAAAATCTCAAAAAGAAAACTCCTAGGAATATTATAGCCAGGTTCCAGAATTCACAGGTCAAGGAGAAAATATTACAAGCAGTCATGAAGAAAAAATTTGAGTATTGTGGAAACACAATCAGGATAATGCAAGATCTACATTAAGGGATCAAAGGGCTTGAAATATAATATTCTGGAGGCCAAAGGACCTAGGAGTAAAACCAAGAATTACCTACCCAGCAACACTGAGTATAATGCTACAGGGAAAAATATGGTCATTAAGTGAAATAGAGGACTTTCAAGTATTCTTGATGAAAAAACAAGAGTAGAACTGAAAATTTTACTTTCAAATAGAAGAAGCAAGAGAAGCGTGAGAAGGGAAACAGTAAAAAGAAATCATAAAGAATTTATTAAAGTTGAATTATTTATATTCCTACATGGTAAGACAATAATTGTAACTCATGAGACTTTTCTTAGTATGAGCATAGTTGAAGGGAATGTATATGTACATGCATACACATACATACATTTATATGTATGTATAGGAGGGTGTACATGTGTCCAAATACATATGTTAGTGTATACACACACAGATACGCAGAGGGCACAGGATCAGTTGAATAGGAAGGGATGATATCTAAAAAATTAAATTAAGGGGTGGCTAGGTGGTGCAGTGAATAGAGCACTGGCCCTTGAGTCAGTAGGACTTGAGTTCAAATCTGGCCTCAGACACTTAACACAAAAAACTAGCTATGTGACCTTGGGCAGGTCACTTAATACCAATTGCCCTACCTTCCCCCCTCCAAAACGAAATAAACAAATTAATTAATTAAAATGTGAGTGAGGAATATGTTGAGAGAAGGAGAAAGAGAGGCATAGAATAGAGTAAATTATCTCATATAAAGGAAGCAAGAGAAAACTGTTACAATGGAGGGGAAGAGCAGGTAAGTGAAAGGGAATGGGTCAACCTTACTCTCATTGAATTTGCCTAAAGGAGGGAATAACATAAACACTCAATTGGGTATCTTACCCTACAGGAAAGTAGGGAGGAAGGGAATAAGAATGGGGATGATAGAAAGGAAGACAGATTGAGGGAGAGGGTAGTTAGAAACAACCTTTTTTTTAATTAAATTTTATGTTTATTTTTAGTTTAAAACATTTATTTCTGCAAGATTTGGAGTTACAAATTTTCTCCCCATCTTTTTACTACCAACCACCCCAAAACAGTGATCCCACTGAATATTCCCTCCACAATCTGCTGTCTTCTATATCTTCCCCCATAGCCCCTCTGACTTTCCAGTAGAGCAAGATGGGTCTCCATATCCCTGTGCCTGTATATATTATTTCCCATTTGCAAATAATAATAATAATATTTAAATAAATTTTTTTAAACTTGAATTCCAGATTCTTTCACTTCTTCCCTCATCACCCACCCTTACTGGGAAGATAAGCAATTCAATATAGGTTGTTCATGTGTAGTTGTGCAAAACATTTCCATAGTGGATATATTGTTTAAGACTGACTATATTTCCCTTCATCCTATCCTGCCCCCCACGTGTGCTATTTTGTACTTTGACCCTGTCCCTTTTCAAAAGTGTGTGCTTCTAACTACTCTCCTCCAAATATGCCCTCCCATCTGTCATGCCCCCTCTAATCCCCTTCCCCCCTACTTTCCTGTAGGGTAAGATAGCCAATTGAGTGCGTATGTTATTCCTTCCTTAAGTCAAATTCAATGAGAGTAAGGTTGACCCATTCCCTTTTACCTTCTTGTTCTTCCCCTCCATTGTAACAGTTTTCCTTGTCTCTTTTATAAGAGATAATTTACCCTACTCTGTCTCTCCCTATCTCCCCTCATTATATTCCTCTCCCACCTCTTAATTTTATTTTTAAAATGTCAAGCCTTCCTATTCAATTGATCCTATGCCCTCTGTCTATGTATACCTGTATGCACATATCCACACCTTGACATATGTATTCATGTGCACATATACCTTCCTATATGCACATATATATGTATGTATACATATACATTTACATATAAACACACATTTCTATTCCCTTCAACTATCCTCATACTGAGAAAAGTTTCATAAGTTACAATGATCATTTTTCCATGTAGGGATGTAATTAGTTCAACTTTGATAAGTTCCTTATGATTTCTTTTTCCTGTTTACCTTCACATGCTTCTTGTATTTGAATGTCAAATTTTCTATTCAATTCTGGTTTTTCCATCAAGAATGCTTGAAAGTCTTCTATTTCATTGAATGACCATATTTTCCCCTGAAACCTTATACTCTCTTTTACAGGGTGGGTGATTCTTGGTTTTAATCCTAGCTCCTTTGACCTCAAGAATATCATATTCCAAGCCCTTCTATCCTTTAATGTAGAAGCTGCTAGATCTTGTGTTATCGTGACTGTTTTTCCACAATATTCGAATTGTTTCTTCTTGGCTCTTTGTAATATTTTCTATTTGACCTGGAAATTCCAGAAATTGGCTATAATATTCTTAGGAATTTTCTTTTTGGGATCTTTTTCAAAAGGTAATCAGTGAATTCTTTCAATTTCTGTTTCTAGAACATCAGGGCAATTTTCCTTGAGAATTTCTTAAAGGATCATTTCTAGGCTTTTCTTTTTATCATGGCTTTCAGGTAGTCCAATAATTTTTAAATTATCTCTCTTGGATATATTTTCCAGGTCATTGGTTTTTTCCAATGAGATATTTCACATTGCCTTCTATTTTTTCATTGTTTTGGATCTGTTTTATAGTATCTTGATTTCTCATAAAGTCATTAGCTTCCATTTGCTCCAATCTAATTCTGAAGGAATTATTCTCTTCATCAAGCTTTTGAATTTTTTTTCCATCTGGGCAATTCAGCTTTTTAAGACATTTTTCTCCCCATTGGCTTTTTTGGGCCTCTTTTGCCATTTTAATTAGTCTATTTTTAAGCTATTATTTTCTTCAGTTAGGCTGTTGACTTGCTTTTCATGACTGTCTTGTATAATTATCATTTCTCTTCCCAATTTTTCCTCCACTTCTCTTAGTTGGTCTTCAAAATCCTTCTTGATCCCCTCCATGTACAGTAAGAAATTCATATTTTTCTTGGAAACCTTTGGTGCAGGAGTTCTGACTTCAATGCATTCTTCCCATTCCATGCTTTGATACTTTTTGTCCCTCTAAAAGGAATCTAAGGTTTGATTGCTGTTCTTGCTTTTTTTCCCTTTGCTTGCTGATGTTGCCATTCAATTATTTGACTTTTGAGCTTTTTTCCATAGTAGATCTCTGCTTCCAGACAGGAGAGTTTTTTCCAAATTTCTGGTTTTTGCACCTGCCAGAGCTATTAGTTGGGTGCCCTCTCTTCAGCCCCCACAAGCTTTGGCTCACTGGTCACACACCCCAGGGCCTCCACCCAAGACAGTGATCCAGATCCAAGCAGGTTAAAGCAAGAGTGATTACCCCTCAGAATGGTCACTTGGTCCCCCAACAATCCGTAGGCCAGGAGGTCTGAAGTAGCCACATGGAGGCAGTTGTACAGCAGCATCACCTCTGCTACTTCTCTCCCTGGGGACAGGGGAAAGACTGTGCTCTGTCCCCTCCAGTTCCAACAGAGTTACACACTGATCTTTTACTTTGCTTTTGGCATTTTGGGGCTGATAATTCTGGAAACTGCCACAGCTGCTGATGATTCACTCTCCCAAAGTCAGCTCAAGTAGCTGCTGGTCAGGGCTGCCCTGGGGCTAAAACTGTGGGCTCTGCTCCCAGCATGCTGCAATTGATGCTTCCTGTTGGCTTGCCAGGGTGCCTTCAGTGGGAGATTTGTTTCTCTCTGTCACTTTATGGGTTCTATAGCTCTAAAATTTGTTCAGAGTCATATTTTATAAGTATTTGATGTGGTAATGGGAGGAGCTCATGGAGTTTTCCTGCTTCTACACTGCCATCTTGGCTCTATGAAGAAGCAAACACTTTTGAAAAGGGACGATGTCAAAATAGAAAATAGAATAAGTGGGGGGTAGGATAGGATTGAGGGAAGTATAGCTAGTCTTTCACAATATAACTACTATTGAAATGTTTTGTGTACCTACACAGTACAACCTATATTGAATTGCTTGTCTTCCCAGTGAGGGTGGGTGAGGAGGGAAGAAGGGAAAGAATATGGAAATCAAAATTTTAAAAACAAATGTTTACAAAATTGTTTTTTGCATGCACCTGGGAAATAAGACAAAAGGCACTGGGGTATAGATATCCATCTTGTCCTACAGAAAGTTGGGGGGGTGGAAAAAAAATTACAAAACAATAACAGTAACAACAACACATAATGCTTTAATGTTTACAAGAATTTTTATAAAAATATATCATCTTATCCTCACAATAACTTCATGAATTAAGTGCTATTATCATTCCCATTTTAGAGATGAGGAAACGGAGGCAGGGAGATTTTAAGTGACCTTCCCAGGTTAAACAGCTAGTAAGCACCTGAGACCAGATTTCATTTTGGTCTTCCGTTACAGGTCCCTTGCTCTAATCTCTGTGCTACCTATCTATGTAATGGCAATCCTTAAAACATTTAAAACTTTAAAAATGAACAAACTCAAAAGGGGAAATGGTGGGACTGTACTATAAAATAACACTAAAACTCTGAATGAGTGGTTACTGTCAAAGAAAGGTAAGGGTGATAAATTTGTTTGGTATTTAGTAAGTTCTATTGGGAGAAAAAGAATGGTGAACCTGTGACCTTAAGGCCACATGTGACCCTCTAGGTCCTCAAGTACAGAACTTTCACTGAATCCAAATTTCACAGAACAAATCTCCTTAATAAAAGGATTTGTTCTGTAAAACTTGGACTCGGTCAAAAGGCCAAATAATGAAAAGTCTGATAAAATATTGAATGTTATCCTTTTGAGGAAGATGGAGATATGGAATAGATGATAATACAATAAGATGGGTTCAGAACTCGCTAGATGGCCAGCATTTAATGTTTCAATGTCATTATGTCAGGGAATCTCTAATGGAGTGCTCCAAAGATCTGTGTTTGGCCCTGTGCCATTTAACATTTTTATCAATGACTTAGATAAAGGCAAAGATTGAATGTTCATCAAATTTTCAGATGACACCAAGCTGAGAGGGAAAACTAATATAGCGTATGGCAAAACTGGGATCCAAAAAGATATTTGACAGGCTAGCAGGGGTAAGGAACCTGCAGCCTCAAAGCCACATTTGGCCCCCTAAGTCCTCAAGTACAGTCCTTTGACTGAATTCAAGCTTCACAAAAGAAATAGCCTTAATTAAAAGAATCTCTTCTATAAAATTTGAAGTGAGTCAAAAGGCCTCCCCCAAGGGCCCAGAAGACCAGATGTGGCCATGGGCTCCCCACCCCTGAGAGCAATGGGCTGAATCTAATGGTATGAAATTCAATTGGGATGAATGTAAGGTCTTATAATTTGGAAGAAAAATCATTGCCAGAATTATACAATAGGGGAAAGAATGTTAGGCAGAATTTTGAAAATACCTAGAGGCTTTAGTAGAATACAAACTTAAAGAGTTATTGATGTGATGTAGCAGTCATGAAAGGTAATACAATTTGACGCTTTCTTGAGAAGCAGAGTTTTCACAAATGAGAAGGTAATCAGATCTCATATGGAGTATTACATTGGTTCTGAGATCCACATTTTCTTTTTTTTCATTATTCAAAGGCTTTATTAATTTCTGATTTACATCATTCATTTCTGCCAGATTTTGAGTTACAAATTTTCTGCCCTTTTTTCTCCTACCCACCATCCCAAAATAGCCATCCCACAGGATATCCCCTCCTCCAATCTGCTCTCTAACATATCTTATCCCATACCCCCTTTGACTTTTCCAGTAGTGCATGGTGGATCTCTATGCCCCATTGCCTGTATAACTTATTTCCCAATTACATGTAAAATAGTATTAATAATAGTGTGTGTGTGCATATATATATATATATTTAAACATTTGATTTTAAAACTTTGAATTCCAGATTCATTCCCTTCCTCCCCTGTCACCCACCCTCACTGGGAAGATAAGCAGTTCAGTATAGGTTGTATATGTGTAGCTAAAGCAAAATCTTAACAGAGTAGATATATTGTAAAGACTGACTATATTTTCCTCCCTCCTTTCCTACCTCCCACTTGTTCTATTCTCTTCTTTGATCCCGTCCCTTTCCAAAAGTGGGTGGTCCTAACTTTCTTCCCCCCCAGCCTGCCCCCCATTCTATCATGCCCCCTTTCGTCCCCTCCCCCCCTACTCTCTTGTAGAGTGAGATACCCTATTTAGTGTGTATGTCATTCCCTCCCTGAGCCAAATTCAATGAGAATAAGGTTGACCCATTCCCCCCCTTTTTTGTGCCTTTTTGGGAGGGCAATTGAGGTTAAGAAACTTGGCCAAGGTTACACAGCTATTTTTTTGGGGGGGGGTGGGAGTTAAGTGTCTGAGGCCGGAACCAAACTTGGGTCCTCCTGACTCTGGGGCCAGCGCTTTACTCATTGCTCCACCTAGCCTCCCCAACCCATTCCCTTTTGCCTTCCTATACTTCCCCTCCATTGTAGCCATTTTCCCTTGCCTCTTCTATATGAGATAGTTTACCCCATTCTGTCTCTCCCCATCTCTTCTCATTATATTCCTTTCTCACCTCTTCATTTCACCTTTTAAGTATCATCCCTTCCTATTAAATTGGTTATATGCCCTCTATCTTTGTATAACTGTAAGCATATATACATATGTATTCATACGCCCATATACCCTTCAATATATATTTCTATTCCCTTCAACTATTTTCATACTGATAAAAGTTTCATCAGTTACGATGATTGTTTTTCCATGTAGGAATGTTAATAGTTCAACTTTGATAAGTTCCTTATGTTTTTTTTCCCTGTTTAACTTCTCATGCTTCTCTTGCTTCTTGTAACTGAATGTCAAATTTTCTATTCAACTCTGTTTTTTTTTATCAAGAATGCTTGAAAGTCCTCTATTCCACTGAAGGACCATATTTTTTCCCTGAAACATGATATTCAGTTTTGCTGGGTAGGTGATTCTTGGTTTTAATCCCAGCTCCTTTCCCCTCCAGACACAATATTCCAAGCCCTTCAGTCCCTCAGTGTAGAAGCTGCCATATCCTGAGTTATCCTGATTGTGTTTCCACAATATTAAAATTGTTTCTTCCTGGCTGCTTGTAATATTCTCTCCTTGATCAGGGAATTTCAGAACATGTCTATAATATTCCTTGGAGTTTTCTTTTTGGTATGTTTTTAAGGGGGTGATTGGTGGATTCTTTCAACCTCTAATTTGCCCTCTGTTTCTAAAACATCAGGGCAGTTATCCTTGAGAATTTCTTGGAGGATGATTTATAGGTTGTTTCTTTGATCATGGCTTTCAGGTAGACCAATAATTTTTAAATTCTCTCTCTTGGATCTATTTTTCAGGTCAGTGGTTTTTCCCATGAGATATTTCACATTGCCTCCTATTCTTTCATTTATTTGGATCTGTTTAACAGGATCTTGATTTCTCATAAAGTCATTAGCTTCCATTTGCTCCAATCTAATTCTGAAGCAATGATTCTCCTCACTGAGCTTTTGAGATTCTTTTTCCATCTGGCAAATTTGACTTTTTAAGACATTCTTCTCCTCATTGCCTTTTAGAGCTTCTTTTGCCTTTTGAATGAGTGTGTTTTTTAAGATGTTATTTTCCTCAGTCAGGCTGTTGATTCCCATTTCATAATTTTCTTGCATCATTTTAATTTCTCTTCCCAATTTTTCCTCCACTGCTCTTACCTGCTTCTTAAGGTCCTCTATGGCTTTTAACCAGGTAGTATTTTTCTTGGAAGCCTTTGGTGTAGGAGTTCTGACTTCACTGTCTTCCTCCTGTTCTATGCCTTGATCCTTTTTGTCCCCAAAATTGGAGTCTAATGTTGGATTGCTTTGCTTGGTTTTCTTCCTTTGCCTGCTCATTTTGCCACACAATTGCTTGACTTTTGGGCTTTTTGCCACAGTAGGACTCTGCCACCAGACGGGGGAGCTTTTTCCCAAATGTTGGGGTTTTCTCAGTTGCTGAAGGTATTAGTTGGGTGCCTTCTCTGAAGCCTCCACACGCTCTGGCAAGCTGGTCACACACCCCAGGACCTCTACCCTATACCTCAATACACATCCAAGCTGGTTAAAGCAAGAATGATTACCCCTCAGACTGGTTGCTTCATCCCCCTGCACTATTCAGGCCAGGGGCTGAAACTGCCATGTGGTGGCAACTGTGCTATAGCACTTGGTGGCTTCTCACCCGGGGGGCAAAAGCCGATGCACTCCCAACTACTGGGTCCCAAAGTCCACACTACACTGACCTCTCACTTTGTCCTTAGCATTTATGTGTTGATAATTCTGGATATCCACAGCTGCTGTTGATCTGGAGTCCCTCCAGCCAGTGGTTGGTCATTCCCTCCCTGGTGCTAAAACCTCATGGGGCTGGGCTCGGCTCCCAGAGCGCTGCACTGGCTGCTTACTGCCAGCCTGCCAGGCTGTCCTCAATGGGAGGTTAGCTTCTCTGTGTCATTCTGTAGCTCAAAAGTTTGTTTAGGATCCCCTTTGACATGAATTGGATGTGGTGGAATCCGGAGCCATATGGGGGTCCTGTTTCTATTCTGCCATCTTGACTCTGCCCCAGTCCCCAGGAGATTCACATTTTCAAAGGGAAATTAATAAGCTGTGTTGCATCCCCAGGATAAAAAATCAGAATGGTGAAGGACACTGAATTCATGTAATATGAAAATGTGTTGAAAGAAATGGGCATGCTTTGCCTTAAGAAGAGAAGACTCAGAGCTTACATGATCCTTAGATTATAAGTATTTGATGGTCCTTCATATTCAGGAGAGATTAAAATTGTTCAGGAGAAAGAACTTGCCTGCATTGGACATAGCCTGTTGTAAAGGGACATGTATGGAAAAAAAACCAGTATTTTTCTGGAATTAATGTTTTATAAATATTCCATAATTTTATCATTACAAAATTTCCATCATTCCTGCCAACAGTTCTGCCTTATTGAAAAGAACCAGGCTTATAGTACCATTACTCTTGTCAGTTTCTCAGTTTTTAAAACAATAAAATTATCCCTCAAGTAAGTCAAGAATATCTCACTACTCTGAGTTTTAGACCAAAAAGCTTCAATAGATAACTGGGTAATTAAAGCCTGCTGTCAATAACAAATCATGCCATAGTATCAGGTATATAAACTGTTTCCTGAATTCATCATCCATTTTTTTCCTTATGGCCTAATGGTCTAAATTCCCCTTTCAATACTATTTCTATTTCTTCACCTAAATACATGGCATTTTTCTTTTACTTGGGTTCTTTAATTTCCTCATATGATTAAAATCTTCTTGATATATGTTATTCCACTTCAACTTTTTAAAAATCTTTCCTTTAAATGAGTTTTTAGGGACCATATTTAAAAATCTTTCTAATTTTGTTCAAAATCATTATTTAAGTATGCTTTAGTTCATCTGACTGATAGAGCCATACTGAAGACTTTTTAAAGAAAAATCAAGACAATCTGGACTTTGAGAGGATCTGGGAGCTTCTGGGAGTAATACTCTAATCCTGGGGCTATCGATGGTTATTTAGTTCAACTTATTTGACTAAATAAGTTAAAGTATACATTATGCAAGTCCTTCAGGAATTTCTACCATTGGCCCAAAATTTCAGAGGATTGACTAACTAGATTCAGTTAAGAATCAAGGTAAGGAAATGCATGTTTTAGCATTTTGTTTTTTGGTTTCATTGTTTTAAGGCATTTCTTAAGTCAATAAGCATTGATTTTATGCTAAGTATTGGGGATATGAAGAAAGGCTGTTGATTTGGCAACTTTGTATCAATACTAACAATCTTTTGGTAAAACATATGATATTTTCATCAAACCTCATACTTGGACTACTTTTGTGCCTGGGAACAAATACAAATTGGCCTTCATATTTGTACAAAAGAGCCAATTTCTAGCCTGATTATATCTGTACTGAAGTGTGAGGTGAGATCTAGAAAGTAATTATTCATCACATAAATATCATTTCCATTCTAGCCACAAAGCAGAAGAGTATCCAGTGATTCTTTTATAACATAAATGAAATTGACACAATTTGTTTGGGAGCACTCTTGAATACAAATGTCATACCAATGGAGCTACTTTGTAAAGCTGAAGGAAGCCTTCAGATTCACTTGGCTATCTCCCTTAAGTAAGATGGGAACTACTGAATAATGTCCAGGCTGTGCAAGTATTTCAACAGTCCCATTTTGCAATGTGGCATCAAGTAGAATCAGAGCAGATTTTTTTCAAGAAAGAGGTTAAACAATTTCTCTCTCTCCCCTCCTTCTCTCTGTCTGTGTCCCTCTCTGTCTGTGTCTCTCTCCTTTCTCTCTGTCTGTGTCTCTGTGTCTCTGTCTCTGTCTCTGTCTCTGTCTCTCTGTCTCTGTCTCTGTCTGTCTCTCTCTCTCTCTGTCTCTGTCTGTCTCTCTCTCTCTCTCTGTCTCTCTCTCTCTCTCTCTCTCTCTCTCTCTCTGTCTCTCTCTCTCTCTCTCTGTGTCTCTCTCCCCTCCTACTCTCTCCTCCTTCTCTCTCTCTCTCCTCCTTCTCTCTGTCTGTCTGTCTGTCTCTCTCCCCTCTCTTTCTCTGTCTCTCCCCTCCTCTCTCTCTGTTTCTCTCTCTGTCTCTCCCTTCCTTCTCTGTCTCTCCCCTCCTTCTCTCTCTCTGTCACTGTCTCTCTCTGTCTCTCTCTCCCCTCTATCTGTCTCTCCCTCCCTCCCTCCCTCCCTCCCTCCCTCTCTCTCTCTCTCTCTCTCTGTCTTCAGAGAGTCTTCTTTATATTATATATAAATATATCTAATCTGTCTCTGTCTTCAAAAGGTTTCTAATACTTAGAAATGAAGGCTACTATTAACCTTTGAAAATGATACTAATGCCTGAATTACTCCTTGCCCATTCCCCAACTAGCATTTTGAAAAGTGTGCAGTATTAATTCATTGTAATTTATTAATAGCATTATTTTCCAAGAACAATGATACATCTCAAAGAACAAAAGAAGTTGGGGTAGCATATGTGCTTATGAAGTAAATCAGCACCTAAGAATAATTTGAATACCTGGAAAGTGTGGCCAACTGCCATAATCTCTGCTGCTAGGAGAGGCTGAGGTTGGTGGATTGCTTGAGTTCAGGAGTTCTGAGCTGCAGTAGGGCCAATGCTTATCAGATATCAATACTATATCAAGCACTAATGTGGTGACCTCTTCAGAGTGGGGGGAGGGAGAACCAAGCTGCCTAAGGAAGAACTGGGCCAGTTTGGAAAGCAAATAAATCAATGGTTCTATGTTGATCAGAAGTGGCATTGGGCTCATATTAGACCTCCAACTGTCAATCCACCTATACTTCTTTATATTCTCTTCTCTTTAGGTTTTTGTGATACTCTTCTACACTGGTTTTCCTCCTCCCCATTGTTTATCTATGTAGAGCTCCTAGATTCCTAGGAGCTGGTGGGATCACCAAATGAAAGAATATATAGAGGGAGAAAAGAAGAGGATGCAGGGAGAAACTCTGGGGACATCCATCATTACTGGGTATGTTGTGGATGAAGATTTATCAATAAAAGACTGAAAACATTTCACGTATACTTGCCCCTGTTTCTCCTCTTCAACATTCACCACCCTGGTATAAGCTGTTATCATCTCATGTCTAGACTATTGCAACAGCCCACTTATTTGTCTCCCTCTCTCAATTCTCTCTCCACTCCAGCTGATACTCCACTCAGCCATCAAAGAGACCTTTCTTAATGAAGTGCAGATCTGACCACGGCTTAAATAGAAAATCCTCTTTTTGTCTTTAAAAGCCCTTCATAACCTGACCTCCTCCTAACTTGCCAATTTTGTTCCACCTTACTACTCCCTCTCATGTCTTTTGTTTCTGGCTTTCATGGCTTCCTCCCAGTGTCAGTTAAAATACCACTTCCTACAAGATGTCTTTCCTGATCCCCCTTAGCTAGCACCTTTCCTCTGTTGATTTTTTACTCCATTTTTTCCTTTACATTGTACACAGTTGTTTTTATGTTATCCTCTCTCACTGGAATGTGAACTTCTTGAGAGCAAAGATTAATTTTATTTCTTTTTCGCCTTTGTTTGCATTCCCAGTGTTTAGCATGTGACCTGGAACATAGTAAGTGCTTAATATATGATGGATTATTGATTGACTGTTCTAACAATGGCAGTGGAACCCTTACTCCTAGACTCTTGTGCTGCAAAAGGAAATAGAAATCACTCTAAAGGAAATGAAGATGGAAAGGGCAGTTGCACAACACAACATAAACAGAAGAATTCCATTCTGGGGGCAACACAATTTTGTGGATGTTGAGAGACTGATTCTCAAAATGGGAAATAGGAAAAGACACCAAATATGTGGGGAACAAATAAAAATCTATGAATGTTACTACTGAAAAAAAGCAATCAGAAAGTCATCCATAAATACCAACTCATCAAAATACAAAATACTCTTTAAGAACAACTTATACAACTGTCAAGATGATTCTTCATGATTGCATGAGAAAGGAATATGTAGACATTCGCAAATGATATTCGATCACAGCAAATCACACAACTGGTAGGTATAGAAAATCCAATTTGTTTACTGCAAAAGGCATCAATAAATCTGTATATACAAATACACATACATATATAATGATGTACATATGCTGGGAGGTGCTTTAGAACAGGGACTATCTTTTGACTTTCTTTGTATCCGCAGAGCTTGGCACGTAGTCTGGCACATAATAAATGTTTATTTACTGAATATGTGTATGTGTGTATATGTGTATGTATGTATATGTATATATGTGTGTTTGTGTGTATTAACTGATATACATACATATATACATGTTTGTATATATCTTTAGCAATGCCTTTTGATTTTCTATCATATATATGCATGCATGTATTTGTGTATACATGTATAGGTGTTTATATGTATACATCTGTGTATATGCATGTGTATGAGTCTATATGTATATATACACATCCACACTTATGGATCTCTTTTAATTTTTATATCCAATGAGGTCTAGATAAACCCCCTGTAACAAAGAAAAACAAAAAAAAATCAACGGAAACAGTCAAATACTGTATACAATATTCTGCACCCAGTAGTCTTCAACCTTTCCAAAAATGAAGGGAGGAACATTTTATTCATTCTCTGCAGTCAAAATTAGTCATTAAAATCACAGCATTCAATTTTTAAAATATTATTTCCCTCCACATTACTATGTTAATACTATAACATAATATCGTACACAGTATATGCTCTATATTATTTTCCTGACTGTCTACTTCACTGAAGCATTTCATACAAATATCCCCATGTTCCTTAGAATTCCTCTTATGGATAGTTTATTATAGCATGATAATATTCCATTATTAATATATTGAAATATATCCAGAAATTTCCTAGTTGGTAGACATCCACTTTGTCCACTGCTTTTTATTTAGTTCTATAAAGAGAGGTGCTTTGAATATTTTGATGTATAGAGAGCTTTTTTCTGTTTTATTTTTAATCTCATTGTAGTTTATGTCCAAAAGTGAAATATTGGGCAAGAGGGTTAGAGTTAGCTATATTCATACACATGTACATATATAATGCATAGACATACATGCATATTTAAATATATTCACATATGTAATTATAACTATAAAATGCATATGTTGTATAATATTAGAGGAGTAAAAGAGTTCTTCTTTTCCTGACTGAGACAGCAACCACCAAATGCTATGCTGGCAAAAACGAGTGTGAAGAAGTCAGAAACATTTCACTCTGAAGGGATAGCTGATTATACTCTCTCTCTCTCCAGAGCCACAGAGATTCCTGGGAGCAGAACACCATTGTGTCATGTATGAGAAAAGCACTCATAACTATGGAAGATCCAGAAGCAAGTACTAAGGTTAGGTCTTGTCAGAATCAGCTGAGATTCACTAGCTAACAGGAAGTTGTCAAAGGCATGTTTCGAGCCAGCCCGAGTTATAAAGAAGACAAGCATGGAGCCAGAGCATGGGCTAAGTTGATCTGAGTCAGAAAATAGACAAAACCGCAGGAGAAAGGAGAAAGGCAAATTGGGGTCCAGGCTCTAGAAAGATAGAAATAGGAACTAGAATGGGAGTAGGGGTAGAGAATCAGTGTTCAATTCATTTGAATTCAATAAATTTTAAGTGGAACTCTATTTTGGAGTCACGATCAAGAGTTAAATATTTCAAGATGAACACTTTGTTTCTTCTTAAGCAGTATAAAAGTTTGATAGCAAGGAGGGCTGGTGAGCTGTCCATAGAGAGGCAATGGTGTGGGTAAGCTTGTGTGGTTCTAAAGGTTCTATAAGTGCTAACCAGGTGATGTTGTCCACCCTATTCATCTCAAACATCCTTTGAGGTCAGGGAAATTGTTTTAAGGTAGTTCCTGGATCCCTAAGATATGATTCATTTTTCACAGAACTCATTTTTTAGTATTATTTTCCTTTACATTTCTATATTAATATAATAGCATAATATAGTACACACTATATGTGCTATATTATTTTCCTGACTCTAATACTTCACTGAAACATTTCATACAAATATTCCTCTTGTGGATAGTTTATCATGGCATGATAATATTCCACTATTCACATATGGAAATGTATCCAGACTTTGGAGATCTCATTGTCTAATTCCTTCTCCAAAATATTTCTCTAGAGGTAAAGATAGATCTGGAACCTTACCTATGGTCACTTACCAATACCTTTGAAAAAGGTTTAATGATTCACTAGCAGGCCACACTGTGAAAAGCCTAAAACATCTGTCATCTACAGATTGCCAAGTGGTTTAGGATAAGTAATCATAAAGTGATTTCTGGAAAAAAAGTAAGTCACAATGTCTTTTCTGGACCAAGTCTGAAAGTCTCACTTGACCAAGTCTTGAAAATGTAGCATGTGATAAAAAAGAAAGTGAAAAGGATCAAAATATAAAATGTGGTGAATAAACATTTAATAGCCTAAGCAGTCCCTACTAAAAGCAGATAATGGTGTTTTGAGGTCACAGTTATGGCTTCTTGGAACTTTATGTCCTAGCTATTCTTGCAGTAACTTCATTTAGAGGTGACGGAATCAGGTTTCTCTGAACTTTACACACACTGCTAAGACAATTCATTGGCCTACAGATTCAAATTTAGTTGAAATGTAGGCTCTTATATAATATCTGTCTTTCCAAAATGTAAACACTGCAGAGATCATCTGACAGCATACACCGCCTTTGAGCAAATTAAAATGCCTTTTCATCTTAATCAAGTTATATCTGGGAATTTACAAACCAAGCTCTCTTTGCTCATAAGTAGTCCTTTCTCTCACTGTGTACAGAGGCAAACACTTCAGTGCACTTTTGAATATAGCCTGTGATGTGATTTAATTTCTTCTAAATTTAACCAATGTAATACTTTTTCATGACCAAATCTGATGACCATAAATACAAGCTTGTGATGACAAAGCCTTCTCGGGGAATCTAGGCTTACATTATTATTCTTCTAAGGTGATATTCAATTGTTATTTTTACAAAGCATCCAGTTTGAGGAATAAAATGCTTTAGGGGTTACATAACATGGATTATATTTGAGTAACATCTCACTATAGTTATCATCATATAGGAATGATTGTCATTAAAAGCATATTTGCTTTGAGGGAGAGAAGAGACAGGGTAGGGGCCAGACAAATCATCCAGAAAGTACTGGGTTAGCAAGAGACATTGCCTAATGAAATCGATTAAATGGAGCAGGATGTTTTCTTTACAGAATTACACGAATGTTTCTCATAGGGGCAAGTGCCATTAAAGATTTGCCAAATGCTTCTGCATCTTCTTCTATGTTACATGCCCAATATGGCCCTGGTGAAATACTCCAAGGGTCAGTCTTTGATAATTAAAACTATTCACCCTTGTTATTAAAACTCATCTTGTTTGGGAAGTCTAAAGACAGGCTGCTTTGAGGAGCTCAAATCCTCATTAGTTTAATAAGATTATCTGGGGAGGTTATAGTAGAAAACAACATGCAGCTCAAAGGCATAAACAGGAGAATCTTGATCCAGCTTAGCAAGTGAGTTGACAAAGGGCTTCCATGACTCCATAGTTAAATTTTAAATTTCTGGGGAACAGGAATTGTATCTGACACTTCTTATTTATCCTCCAGAGCACCAAAGACTTAAGCATTTATTTGTGGATGTTACATCTCATTGAGGGGGCTACTCCTCTGAGTGACTTCTGAGAATGCTCTGGGATCTCCTCTTGCTGAGCTCTACTCTGTAAAATAAAGGCATTAAACCACGTTTCTTACTTTCCTCACACAGAGACACTGGCTGGAAGGCTGATAATGTATGAGAAAGATTGCTTGCTAGGTTTCTTCAGCTATAGTTCCTTGGTAGCAATCTGCATGTGGGGCTTTGAACTGCAGCTTTTGGATTTTTTATGCCCTTCTTACTTCTGGTCGCCATGATTTGTTTTGTTTTGTTTTTTTTCTCAGCCATACAGTCACTATCCTCCATTCAGTTTTACTGAGTTATACAGCAGAGAAGATAGTTTTGATATTTCAGTGGTCTGGTTTAATCAAGGTTTAGAGAAATTATGTATCAACAATAGTTTTCACACACACATACACACACACGAGGGTGTGTGTGTGTGTGTGTGTGTGTGTGTGTGTGTGTGTGTGTGTATAATTTATAGAGGGTTAGCTTTGGAGGTATGAAAAGTTGGGATCAAGTATTGCATCTGGCCAATAGACTTATTGGACTGTAAAACATGGATGGTAAATTAAACTAGTCGTGGTTCAAGCTCTTCAAATCACCTTGACTTCAGACTTGGCAAATGAACGCATTTAGTCCAACACACTTTTAGCATTTGGAAAATGAGGCCCAGGTTAAATAACTTGCACAGGATCATCTTTGTAGAAAATGACAGAGTCTGGATTTGAATGCAGGTCCTTTTTCTCATTCTACTGTAACTTTTGTGACACATAAGTACATGTGTGCATATATGTGTTTATGTTATATATATGTATATATATTTATGCCTGTGTGTATGTATACATACATGTTGTCTCCCCTGACTAGACTATAAGTTTTTTCTTTTTTCTTTTTACTTTTTTTGAGGCATTTGAGCTAAGTGACTTGTGCAGGATCACCTGCCTAGTAAGTGTCTGAGGCCATATTTGAGCTCACGTCCTCCTGACTTCAGGACTGGTTTTCTATCCACCACGCCACCTTGCTGCCTTAGACTATAAGTTTCTTGAGGAGAAAGGCTTTTTCCCACTCTTGTTTTTGTATACCTACTATCTACAATAATAGTATAGTACCTGGAACAAAAAACCCAAATCTTTGTTGGTTATTTGATAAGAATATAATTCACAGATGACTTACTCCTAGGGACGGGTAAAGAAATGTTCATACCAGAAGTTCCATGCTCCTAAAATCCAAGGTTCAGGCCAAATGAACAAAAATCTCTACTTTTGACCTATGATAAACTATGATGAATCCAGATTTAGGATCAAAAGGGATTATCAAGGTTGTCAAATACAACCCCTACATTTTCACAGTTGAGGACATTGAGGATCAGTAATATTAAGTGACTTCCCTTTGTCTCGCGGGTAATAACAGGCAATGGCAGAATTAAAATCCAAGGCTTCTGACTCAAAATAAACAGCACTAATATCCTTTGCCACAAAGCTCCATCTTTAGTGGAGGAAAGTTTTTATCTCAAAGCTTGGGCTGATGGGGAGAAAGCTCTTTAGGACAAATAGCAGCCAAGATAGAATCCGGGGAACCTGTGGTCTGTCTTGGCCCTGAATAGGCCTTAATGTGTGTTATGAGAAAGATTCATAATGCCCCATGCTTCTCTTTCCCATCTGTTAGCTGAGAATAATCATCATGTTTGTTTACTTAGTATTATTGGATTCCTGTAGTGATTTTTCTCCAAGAGCCTGAGGCACTTATCCTTCACCTGAACAAAAAAAAAACAACAACAACTGAAAAATAATACAGTTATCCTCACAGCTATTTGTAAAGAACTTCTGAGATTCTTAGAACAAGGGCTCAATATGACTCAAAATAGAATTTCTCTACTCATCATTAGGGCAGAATTAGCCTTTATTTTTTGTGCTTATAGATTGTTTGTGAATATTCTATAAGAAAGCTATGAAAATTTGGCATCCCCCTAAAATCTTAGGCATTAGTCCTACTGGTAAGATTATCAACAACACAAAATTGATTCTCTAACAGTCATGGTATTAGTTTTAAAAATTGTATTACCTCATTTCCTTGGTACATTGCATTGTCTGGTCTTAAATTAAAGTATCAGAACTAAACTTATACTTACACTAAGGCATGTATAATTGTCATTAAAAATGTGTTGACAATCAATAAATATTTACCAAGAATCTAAGTGGTTGGTGTGGTGTCAAAGGCGGGGGGGGGTATATCAGTGGTTCTAGAGTCAGAAGGCTTGTGTTTAGAGCCCAAAAGTCAAAATTTGATTTAAAACTCTTCCATTTATGACTTGTCTGACATTGGACAAGACAAAGTTTAGGGGTTTCATTTTCTTTATCTGTAAAATCAAGGCAGTTGTGTTAACAATAATAACATTTGTGAAATACTTTAAGATGTGCAAAGTTCATTTTATCCTCCCAGCAACCATATGATGCAGGTGCCCTTATTATCCCTGTTTTACACATGAAGAAACATACAGACTTGTTAAGTGACCCTGCCAGGATCACATAACTAGTCAGCGTCTGAGGCTGGATTTCAACTCAGGTTTTCTTGTCTCTGAATCTAACACTGTTCTCTGCACCGTACTAAAATCCTATGATTCTATGTCTTCTGAGTGTAGTACTGTGCTAGGCCAAGTAGAATCTACAAAAGATGAGTGGCTTTTAATTAGCTGCAGAAACAAAATATACATATATAAAGCAATAAATGAAAAAGTCAGTATTTATCTATATACATGCATTTAAGCATATATACACACATATACAAATATGTGGGTGTAGTATATACTTATATACTAAATTTACTAAATTCTTTAATGTCAGACATTTGAGAATTGGACATTTTTAATGTGTTAATTCTGTGTTAAAGACCATAAGTTCAAAAAGATTGGATAAAGTCAAGATCAAAATAGAATCTTAACCTTTAAAAGAAATAACAAAAATGAATATTTATTAAATGGCAACTTTAGTAAGCAACTTTGCAAATTACTAGGCAAAGATGAAAAAAATACAGAGTCCTCATCCTCAAAGAGTTTATAATGTAGTATTAGGGCTCAAACAAGAACATAAATAAGTATGAATCAAGGTAGAATGTTATAAAGGAAAAGAATAGTTCTAGATATATTAGTATAAGATATGAGGGAAGAATCATTTTAAGTTATGGGGGAGGTCAGGAAGGGTTTCAGATCAATTCAATAAACCATTAAGTATCACATGGAAAAAAGATTAGTCTGGTACTGTTTGGTCCCAAAGGATAGAGCCAGAAACAATGGGTAAAAACAAAACAAAAAATGACTTGACATTGAGAAAATCTAATAATTGTAGCTGTGTAAAAGTATAATGGGCTGTCTCAAGAGGTAGTGGGTTTCAGCTCTTTGGAAGTCTTCAAGCAGAATCTAGATGGTTGACAGCATATGAGTTTTGTTATAGTGGCAGATAGCAGTAAGAGTCCTGGGAGTAGTTGCCTCCACCCTCACCCCAGCCCACATCAACAGTTTTCCTTCCAGCCCAGTCTCCAGAGCCTTCATCTAGGGAAACAAATCTGTGGAAAAGGGGCCAACAACCAAACAACTGCCTCCCACAGAGCACACTAGGCACCCTAGCTTAAGCACAAAGGCAGGGAACAAGAGACAGAAGGCAGTGTGTACCAGGAAAGCCAAACCACATCTCCTCTTAAACCCCAGTGGACATTGAAGGAAATCTAAACATGACCTCCATTTTCCATTTTCAGTTCTGCTTGGTTTCAACTCCATGGAACAAATCTTCCCTTCAGAATAAGGGGAATCACCTCAAATCTCATCACCATGCAGTCGCCTCAGTCTTAGATATTTCTCACCTTCCTCAGCCTCCTCTTCCCTTTGATTGGAGGGATGGATGGTGGAGCCCTGAAGTCCTCCTGAAGCATTTCTTTATACAGGGCAGGAATTGAATTTCAAGATCACCTCACTTTCTATATGCAACTCTACTTGGCTTCAATTTCATAGATCATTTGGCACCAGATGTCATATGGTGCCTTTTCCTTCCCTACCCCCCCATTCCCTCCCAACTCCCCACTGCTTTCCAACTTCATTTTCTGTGTTGTCTTTCACTGTTAGATCATAAGCTCCTTGAGGACAAGGATTGTGTTCCTTTTTTCTTATTTGTAGCCCTGGTACTTAGAACAGTGCCTGACACACAGTAAGTGTTTTAAAAATGTTTATTGAATTGGCCTATTCCACTAGCAGATTTATTGTTATTTTTTTATTTCCTATAATACCATGTGGGAGCAATGAGTCAAAAAGAGATGGTACCCCTCTTGGAGTAGAACTGAAGGAAAGAATATAGTTGTTATGAGTCCACAATGTAGAATGACCTTTGGCCATTGACTGATAATTACATGATAATAATAATGATAGCTAGCATTAACATAGCACTTTAAGTTTACAAACACTTTCAAATATTATCCAATTTTATTCTCATAACAACCCTGGGAGCTGTAATATTAATGGGATTTAAGATGTTTCCCACCCATTAATAGACCTCAGATGGAGCCCATTAAGAGAAGCTTGCTTAGGGGAGGCTTTCATGTAGGAAGTCTTTCACACCTTTTGCTAATTTCTAATTAGGTATTGAGTCATTAGGGTTGTGATGCCTTATGGCTGAGAGAGAGAGAGATTCTCTACTCGAGATTCGGAGGTGTGTTTAGAGCTCCCCAACTGCTCAGATATACAGGCTCTCCTCTATCCATGGATGTATATAAAGTGTATAGTTGATACAGGCAGTCAGATCCCTGTCTATTGGTCTTTATTTTTCTGCTTATATTTTCTCTGAAGGTCAGGTTTCTGGCTATTCCCCTGAACTAATGAATGTAATTAAAAAAGATTGTTGACCCCTTAAAAAAATGCCTTTCCTAGTAAAGCCGATTTAAGAGTCTGTGCCAGCAGCTGTCCTGAGCATGCCAGTGTGGCTTCCACTACAGGATCTATATCCTATTTTTTATCCTCATTTTGCTAATCTGAAAACTGAGGCACACAGAAGGCAAGTGATTTGCCTAGGGTCTCAAAGTAAATAAATATCTGAAGCTGTATTTTGACTCATGTTTCTTAGAATCCAGGTCCATACTTTATCCACTGTACTGCCTAACAACTGGGGGCATCAAGAAAAACTTTTATAAGCATTACCACTTGGATTAATTCTTGAGTGATTTCAAGAAGTGATGAGAATTGAGGAGGAAGAGTATTCTAGAAAGTGGGAGACTGATATGGAAATATATTTTGCATGACTTGACATGTAAAAATGGTATTATATTGCCTTCTCAAGAGTTGGGTTAGGGGCAGAAGGAAGGGAGAGAATTTGGAAATCAAAATTTTTAAAAATGTAATTAGGAAATGTTTAACAATATATATATATATATAAAATTTATTTAAAAATTAAGGATAAAAAATTGTGAGATACCCTATTCAAAGACATGGAAGTAGAATCTGGAATGACCAGTAGAAGAAACATCATGGAAATCAAGTTTGACTAGAAAGCAGAGTGTATAATCCATTTAGAAAGATACACTGGAGAATGCAAAGGTTTTTAAAGGACAACAGGACAGCAGACATGTAGAGATGACTTTTATTTTTTGCTTTTTGGTGGGGGGAAGGCAGGGCATTTGGGGTTAAGTGACTTGCCCAAGGTCACACGACTAATAAGTGTTAAGTGTCTGAGTCTGGATTTGAACTCAGGTCCTCCTGACTCCAGGGCCAGTGCTCTATTGACTGTATCACCTAGCCACCCCAATGCAGAGATGACTTAATAGCAGTTGTAGGACTAAGCTAGGCCTCTTAGGGTGGACTGGTGTATGAATAAGCACAGAGGAAGGGGTATAGCATTCTACACCAGTGAAACAGAAGAATTAGATGCAAAGAAGTGGGGAAGAGCTTCCTAAAGGGAGAAGAGAGGTTTTTAGGGGGGGGTGGGGGAAGAGAAGGAAATAAAATAAAACTGGGTAGTTTGGGGGAGGATAGATTATGGGCATTCTCATTTTTCTGGAGTGGAGAGTTGAGAGGATTTAATAGGGAATATTGGATTGTGTAATTTTCCTAATACAAAGATCACTAGGAGAAGGGAACAAAGTCTTATGTTTCATGGAGATACATCTGGTAGCTGATGTCCACCTCAGTCTTTCAATGAAATGTCTTGAGCAATTTTTCCCTCAGTTCATTTTTTAAAAATCTCGATGATAACCGTATTCAATCAAAGCAGAGAGAAACCATTGAAAGTCCATCATATCTTTCAGCATCACTCCCTTTCCACAATGGATTATGGATTGATTCTGTTGCCCTTTGCTTATTCTAAGATCAAGATCCTGTCCAGAAAATTCTAAGACAAGCATCACACTGAGCAGGAATTTTCTCTGGTCAGTGAATTTAATACTGAGTTAGGAAAAGAACACTTCAAATCCTATCCTTATCTACGGTGTGATCCTTGACAAGTCACTTTACCGCTCAGATTCTTCATCTTTCAGATGAAGGTAATAAAAGGTAATAATAATATCTACGTTCTTGTGTTGTTGAAAGTATCAACTTACAACCTGAGGCAGACAGGTGCTACAGTGTTTAAAGTCAGGAATACCTAGGTTCATTTCAGCTTCAGACACCTACTAGCTACATGACTGAATTAGTTTCTTCTGTATTTGCCTCAGTTTCCTCATCAATAAAATGGGCTGGAGAAGAAAATTGTAAAGAATTCCAGCATTATTTTACCAAGAAAACCCCAAATGGGTTCACAAAGGATCAGACAGGATTGAAAGGACAGAGGAAGAAGATGGAGAAGGAGGAGAAAGATGATGACAACTACCAAACAATGGCAACAAAAATGATTGACTTAATGTATACAAAGAACTTTGTGAATTTAAAAGATTGTAGTCACTCACTCATCTTGTTAGGTTCTTTTGAGGTGCATTGATCCTGAGGTCATTAGAGGCATCCTGATGATTGAATTTTATCAAAAACTAACTGTGTATAGAATTTTCTACTGGAAAAAAGAAATGATCACTGACTTCCTCATGTAAGTTCAACCAGAAAAAATTAAGAACTAGTTAGGGAATGTAGTTCAGCTTCAGGAAAACTAGTAAAACCCACCCACTTAATTCTTTTAGTAGATATAATAGAAATGTTTTGTTTTGTTTTTGCTTTTTCAGATTCACTTTCTCTTGCAAAGGACAAGAAGCAGTGGATGAATAGATTATCAGGCATAATTGCAGAAGACTTTCGGTTGGATCGGAAAGGTAAAATTACAATTAACACTTCTCACAGGTGATGATTCATTGTTGTGTTCATAAACATTCTAAAAATTCATCCTAGAGATGATTTTTTTGGTAAATGTTTTTCAGTGATACATTTGAAAGAAAAAAGAAACATTAATTCTTTAATCTACCAGTGTTAGCTTTCAGCTATTAAATACTACTCTGATCTTCTGGGGCCATGTTACTCAAAATACTAAGATTTGCCAACAGCAGCTTTCTCCAAGCCCAGGATTCAAAGCAGCTACTACAGAGCCTTGGAACAGTGATTAGCAAAAATCATTTATCATTCCTGATTACTGACCCAAGAGGGTATAGAAAGTTTTCAGGAAGTTGGAGAGTAGATCATAATGGAGGGTTGGTATAAAATATAAACTTTTGTGGTTTAAAAAACTACAACCTATAAGTTACAGAAAGATGGCACAGTATGGGGTGAGTCAGTCAAACAAGAGGAAGTTATAATCAAGCCTTTGACTATAAAACTATAGAAAAATGGGGAGTTTATAATTCTTTATTCTTCCTTCTACCGTTGCAATTATCTGAGTGAAGTAGAGCCAGAAAAACAATTAATGGTATAATAAAAAATTGATAAAAATAAATAAATTTTAGGATTTTTGTAAACTAATGAAGAATGAAATAAGCAGAAACACATGAACAATTTATACATTAACAATGTTGCAAAAACATACAGCTCTGAAAGCACTGAAAACCCTCGTTACTGCAATGACCAAAGAAGGCTCCAGAGGACCAATGATAAAAAATGCTATCCATTGCAGAGAGATGATGGTTTTAGGTTGTAGAATGGGACATATATACATACCTATGCATGTATTTATGTAAATATGCAAACATTTGCATATGTACATATGTAATATATAATATATACATGCATATGAGAAAAAGAAGTAAATTAAATGAAAAGTGAAAAGTTGATAAAAGTTAATCTAGACAATCACTATAAAATATTTTAAAGTTTAAATCTATGAGTGTGCGAATAAATATAGAATAATATTTTTTTGGGGGGGAAGGAATCACAAAAAAGATTGGAGATAAGGGAGAACTTCTTGTAGAAAATAAGTTTTGAGGTGAAATTGAAGGAAACTAGGGATTTCATCAAATAGAGGTAATCAAGGCACACATTCCAGACTGGGGAACAGCATGTACAAAAGAAGGGAGGGAGGTGGGTGATAGAAATTTCTTTATGAGAAAATGTAAGGAAGCAGGACCTAAAGCAAGGAAAGAAGAATAATGCATAATGAAGAAGAAAATGCAGGTGAAAACCAGTCATGAAAAGCTTTACATACCAAACAAAGGAGTTTGCTTTTGACCCTAGTAGTAATTACTGGAGTTTGCTGAATAGTGAGTAGAGATCTGGTCACATGTAGGCTGTAAGAAAATCTTTTTGGCAGCTGTATATTATTTGTCTTGTTTCCCTTTATTGCTCTTGTGCTTAGATAGAGTTGTGAGTGTGTGTGTGTGTGTGTGTGTGTGTGAGAGACAGAGAGAGAGAGAGAGAGAGAGAGAGAGAGGGAGAGAGAGAGAGAGAGAGAGAAAGATGGAGAGAGAGAGAGAGAGAGAGAGAGAGAGAGAGAGAGAGAGAGAGAGAGAGAGGTATTGTATGTGTATTTGATCTAGTCCAGTCACTCTCCAAAGTTCACCATCTTAAATTCATTCCTACCTATTGTGCAGCAGTTACTAAGGTTTTCGGATGTTGGGCTTCTTCTGTTGTCCCTGATGATCCCTGGTCACTAGGGAAACGTTGGAAGATATTTCATTCCACATATCACCCCACCCCCATTCTAGTTTCATTGATAAATGTTGTCCAGGTGTTTCCTTCTCTCAAATTTTAAATCCCTTATAATCTTTTGTCATGCTTTTCTGTAAGGACTTATGGATGAACATGAACTCTATAGTATTACTCTTTTTTCCGTGCTTCTCTTCTTGGCAAATAGATCAAGTGTTTGCTGGCAGAGTTTGTTGCTCTGGTCTTGTGGCCCCCTTGTGATGGCTACTGTTTTTTTTTTTTTGTTGTTGTTGTTGTTGTTTTGCTTTTTGGAGGGCAATTGGGGTTAAGGGACTTACCAAAAGTCCCAAAGCTAGTAAATGTGTCAAGAGTCAGAGGCCGAATTTGAACTCAGGTCCTCCTGACTCCAGGGCCAGTGCTCTATTCACTGTGCCACCTAGCTGCCATGATGGCTACTGTTTCATATCAATTCCTCAAACACCACAGAATCTCAGCACAGAGGCCAACCCGGTACCGGAAAAAGAAATCATACAGCAAGTAATTAGTACAAAATTTGCTTGACGTTAACCTTTTGAAATGAATGACGATAGCTTCAGCGTTTTTATTTTTGTTAATTTCCAATTTTATGAGGGGAAATGAAGTTGAATTTTTTTCAGACAACTCAAAATCAGGATTCTATAATCACTTGAAGTGTATTCCTCATGTTTAAACTTAGAGCTAGAGTAAGACCTGAAGACCTAGTCATTCTCCAACATCTTACTGATGAATTAACTGCTTACCTGACTGGTCCCAAGTCAAACAGGTAATATCAGAGTAAAGATTTGAACTCAAGTCCTATGACTCCAAATTCACTGCTTCTCTAACTACATCATACTTCTTCATATTGTTGTTTCTTGCCATGTATGATACTTTTCAGCTCCTTTCTTCAGGAAATATTCATGACACACAGGGATAGGCCTTCTGAATAGTCTATGAAACTTTTGGCTATGTCATTTCTTGATCTCAAATCATATTTTCTGATACAGGATTTCCCATCCTCTCCTCTGTCCACTTTTACCTTTGAAATCAGTGAGCATTAAGATATCATCTTGACTTGAGAATGTTTTCATACAATTTTTCTTTTTCTTTCCTATCTCTCACAGAGGTTGGCACATAATCTGTAATTATCTTCATAGCAGTCTGTTTTCTCCCTATGAGTTCTGGAAGGTCAAATGGACCATATTACTTCTCTTATCTTTGGGTGCACCATAAAGCCATCTCTGTCAAATTTGTTTTATTCCAATAAGGAGAAACCCTCTGAAAGCTCAAAATTTTGTCTATATATTTTAATTATGCCAAAAATGTTCATGTGAAATGTCAGTTAATTTTATCTTATCTAATTTTTTTTATTTTTCCCAATTACATATAAAACAAATTTTAACATTCTTTTTCTTCAGATTTGAATTTCCAGATTCTCTCCCTCTCTCCCCTCACTCCCATTGAGAAGGCAAACAATTTGACATAGATTATGCTGTGTAGTCATGCAAGATAAATTTCCATGTAAGCCATTCTGTGAAAGAAAACATGGAAAAAAAATAAAAAGAAAGAAATTAAATAAAAAGTATAATTGATATACTTACAGGCTTTACCAATTCTTTCTCTGGAGACAGACAACACCTTTCATCAGAAGTCCTACAAATCTTTCTTGGATGATTGATGTTGAGAATAGCTAAATTATTCATAGTAGATCATCATCCAATATTGCTGTTGCTGTGTACAATGTTCTAGTTCTACTCATTTCATTTTTGCATCAGTTTACATGTCTTTACATGTTTTTTCCCCCTAAGAGCATCCTGCTCATCATTTTTGAAGCACAATAGTATTCCATAACAATCATATGCAACTTTTTCAGTCATTGCCCAGTTGTTAGACATCCCTTCAATTCCCAGTTGTTTGCCATCACTAAAAGATCTGCTATAAATATTTTTGCACTCATAGATCATTTTCCTTTTTTTCTTTAATCTCTTTGGGATACAGATCTAGTAGTAGTATTGCTAGGTCAAAGGGTATGCATGAGTGTAAAACCCTTTGGCATAGTTACATATCACTCTCTAGAATGATTGAATCAATATACAAGTTCACCAAGAGTACATTAGTGTTTTAATTTTCCCACATTCTCTCCAATATTTGTAATTTTCCTTTTATGTCATTTTAACCAATCTGACAGATGTGAGATAGTAACTCAGAGTTTTTTTAAATTTACATTTCTCTTATCAATAGTGATTTGGAAAATTCTTTTCATATGATGATAGATAGCTTTGATTATTTTATCTGAAAACTTTTCATATTATTTGGCCATTTATAAATCAAGGAATTACTCTTATTTCTGTAAATTTGACTCAATTTCTACATTTTGAGGAATGAAATCTTTACCAAAGGAACTCACCATGTTTTTTCACAGTAACAATTATTCAAATGTGTATTTCCCTACATTCTATTTCCCATTTCCTATGCTCCATTTGTTTTTACATTGTCCATTCGCAAAAGTGTTTTGCTTCTGACTTTTATCTCCAAACTGTCCTCCCTTCTATCAGCTCCCCCAATTTTACTTATCTCCTTCCTTTGCTACTTTTCCATATGAAAAGATATATTTCTACACCCCAAGGAGTGTGTATATTATTCCTTCTTTGAGCCAAATCAGATGAGAGTAAGGTTTATGTGCTCCTCTCCCTGCTTCTGCCATTTCCCCCTCCACTGTAAATCACTTTCAAGCCTCTTTTCTGTCATTTATACCATTCTATCTCTCCTTTTCCCTTCTCCCAATGCATTTTTCTTTCTCATCTCCTAATTTTATTTTTTTAGATAATCATTCCATCACATTTAACTATACCTCTGCTTTCTTTCTATATATACTAACTACCCTAATAATGAGAAAGCTTTTTAGGACTTATAAATATCAAATCCTTTATAATTTCTCTTTCCTTTTTACATTTTTATGCTTCTCTTGAGTCTTGTATTTGGAAGTCAAATTTTCTATTCAGTTCCAGTCTTTTCACCAGGAACACTTAAAAGTCCTCTATTTTACTGAATACCCATTTTTGTCCATGGAGGATTATACTCAGCTTTGCTACATATGTGATTTTTGATTGTAATCCTGTCTCCTTTGCACTCAGGAATATCATATTCTACATCCTCTGGTCCTTTAATTTAGAAGTTATTAAAATTTTTGTTTTCCTGCCTGTGACCCCATGATACCTGAATTATTATTTTTTTTTTCTGACTGCTTACAATATTTTCAACCTTACCTGGGAGCTTTGGCATTTGGTCATAATATACCTAGAAATTTTCATTTGAATAGAAAATTTCATCTTTCAGGAGGCAATTCTTTCAATTTAATTTTTTCCCTCTAGTTCTAAAATATTAGGACAGTTTTCCTTGATCATTTCTTGAAAGATAATGTCTAGGATTTGTTTTTATCATGACTTTCAAGTAGTACAATAATTTTAAAATTATCTCTCCTGAATATATTTTATAGGTCAGCTATTTTTATAGTGAGATATGTCACTCCATATATTTTTTTCATTTTTGGATATTGTTTTATTGTTTCTTGATGTCTTATAGAGTTATTAGCTTCCACTTGCTCAATTCTAATTTTTAAATAATTATTTTCTTCAGTCAATTTTTGTGCCTCTTTCCCCATTTCACCAATTCTGCTTTTTAAAACATTCTTCTCCTCACTAGATTTTTGCACCTTTTTTTTTTTTTTTACCATTTGGCCTCTTCTGTTTTTTAAGGTTTTATTTATTTATTTTTACCAAGCCATTGATCATTTTTTTCATGATTTTCTTGCATCATTTTCATTTCTCTTCACAAATTTTCTTTTACCTCTCTTGCTTGATTTTTAAGTATGTTTTTTTAGCTCTTCCATTGCCTGAGACCAATTTATATTTTTCCTTAGAAGGTTTGCATGTAGGTGTTTTGACTTTGTCATATTCTTCTGAGCATGTGTTGTGATCTTTCTTTACGTCATAGTAACTTTCTTTTGTTGTTGGTTTGGGGTGGGGAAGGCAGGGCAATTGGGGTTAAGTGACTTGCCCAAGGTCACATGACTAGTAAGTGTTAATTTTATTTAAAGTATTTGGAGGGTTTGAGGGGAAAGTTTAGGTGAATCCCTGCCTTTATCCACCATCTTCCCAACACTTCTTAGTGCTAAACAAAGCACCCTGTGTTTCTTCTACCCTTCTTTCACTCTGTTTTATATATATATATATATATATATATATATATATATATATATATATATATATATATAT
>NW_027185655.1:18161250-18268762 GCF_028583685.1 Petaurus breviceps papuanus | reverse complement strand
TATATATATATATATATATATATATATATATATATATATATATATATTCCAATGTAGAACTTCTTTGTATGTATTTGTTTGCATATAGTTTCTTCTAGCACTTAGCACCATGTTTGATTTTTGTTATTTTCACAGTATCTACAAAACCTTTTACAGCAGAGGAGATTATGCTGATATTACTTACACGGTTATGATTTCATCCTTAATTATCTGTGGGAAAAGTAAAATCATTTAAAAAATTAAAGAATCAAAGTCACTTGATTATAAAATGAAATTTCAATGATTTTATTGTATCATTTACTTTTCAAAAATGAAGTTAATATTTTTATCATAGGCTCATATGTCTATTTGAAAAAAATAATAGAGAAAAAGTTTCTAATACTCCCTAGAGATTATAAATATATTATTAAGCTATATTTTAAAAATTATATACTATGATGATATAAGAATATAGAGATAACAAAACCTGGGCAGAAATTAAAAGAAATTGAATAAGTTTCCTGAATTATTCAATTTCATTGAAAAACTGTGATAAAATTTACTATACGTTTTTTAGTAATGGAGTACAAAGTTTCATTTACTACTTAATTGTCTGTCTTAAAATCTTTATAATTTATAAAAGTAAATTTTAAATTAAGAAATTTTAAAATTCCATTTTAAAATCTCATTTCAAAGTTATCATTACAATGTACTGACAATTCATCAACTGTACCCAGGACTTGTGTTTCTCTTAAAGAAATTCAGAAATCCTCAGATCCTGTTTTGGAAAGATTGTACATATGATCACTATTTGTTCACACAAATACACACACTCATCCATTTGGATTGGATAACTAAATTCCTTTGATCAATGTTTCCTTAAAAATAAGGGGAATGCAAAGAAGGTTATTTTTTTCCATAAAGGTCTTTTTCATTTTTAAGTGTCTCACAGTAACCATTTAATAAATGCTTATTGAGGGACTAATTGAATGCAAACCTCTTGAAACCAGAAATTATTACATTATTTGCGTATATATATATGTTTACTTATTTTGAATGGGTCTGAATTTATATTTTGAACATTGATCACAGGACTTGGCACAAAATAGGTGCTTAATAAATATTTGATGATGGATTGGTTGTTAAGGTGAAAGAAAATAACCCTGCTAATCCTAATTGAAGCCATTTGAGCCAAGCATGTTATATCCAGACATCATCTCTCTTTGAATAAAAGTAGATTTGAACCTATTTTTGGTGACTCAATCAACTTTGGGCTGTTAATAAAGAAATGTATAATATCAGGGATAATTCTTTCAGAACTGAGATTGTTTCTTAATTTTTTTTAATGTCATGGGCATTCTGGTGAAGAATTGGTCCTCATTTTTAGAATTATATTTTTGAAATCATAAAATAAAATGGATATCATTTGAAAAGAAAACAATTAGGGGTGTCTAGATGACACAGTGAATAGAGCACCAGCCCTGGAGTCAGGAGGACCTGAGTTCAAATTTGTCCTCAGACACTTACCACTTACTAGCTGTGTAACCTGGGGTAAGTCACTTAACCCCAATTGCCCCACATTCCCCCCTACCAAAAAAAAAGAAAGAAAAGAAAACAATTATACTCAAATACAGTGAGATATATGTCACAATACTATATAGATATAGATCACATATTATACATACATACATACACATTTGTGTGTGTGTGTCTAAGTTCACAGAGCCCCCGGTAAGAACCATTGCTTTAAAATGCCCCTTCTAGCTTTTCCTTTCCATTACCACACTTGGCCTGGCTTTCATCACCCTAGGAATGTATTACTACAACAACTTCCTGGCTGGTGTCCCAGCTTCCAGGCTGCTTTGCAGGCCAATGTATTCTCCAGATCATTATCACTTTTGCGTTTCTAAGGCACAGCTCTGATCATTTTCTTCTCTTATCCAGATATTCTTCAGTGGTTCCCAGTTGACTAAAAACTGAACTGAAAACTTCCTATGCTGGAATTTGAGGTCATTCAAAGTTTGGACCCACCCTATCCTTCCAATATTGTTTTCCACTAATTGCCAATGGTCCCTTCCATCCAGGTTGGTCTTTCATGTCCTCAGAATTTGCAATGCTCAGTCTCAGCTCCAAAACTTTGATAGAAAATACCATAGCCACCACCCTGACTTTTTTCCATCAATATACCACTCTTGTTTCAGGACTCAGTCTGTGCCCTATTTTTTTCCCGAGGCCTTCCCTATCACTCTAACCCCAAAAATCAGTGTTTTATCCTTTCTAAAAAAAATATAACAGCACTATCAATACAGTATTTAATGTAGTATTTTAAGGTTTGCAAACACTTTTTAAGTATTCTCTAATTTTATCCTCACAACAGCCATGAGAGGTAGGTATCATTTTTTATCACTCCTATTTTATATCTGAAGAAAATGAGGTAGACAGAGTTTAAGTTTCTTACTTAGGTTCACATAGCTAGCATCTGAGGCCATATTTAAGGTCAGGTCTATTTAATTCCAGACTCAGAACTCCATCTATTGCTCTATGTATCTGAATATTCAAATGAGATGTCCAACTCATTTTACTTTTCTTTCTTCAACTGCTCTTTAATTGTTTTTGTTGTTATTTTTTTCTATTTTCAGTTTTGTATTTTTTTTAATGTTCATTCCTTTATACTCTTATCCCTTAAGGATCTTTCACTTCTTTTGTATTTCCTTGAACATTTGGACTTAGTACCATGTTGAATTAATACTACCTTGTTAAATTAATAATACATCGAATGCATACTTTATATTGTGTCTCTTCCCTGAGGCAGGGAGGTGGTGCAGTAGCTAGAGCATTGGGTGTGGAATTAAGAAGTAAGTTTTGATCTTGCCTCAGATACTTACTGGCTGTGTACATATATTCAACTATGCCATTATTGAAATCGTCCTCCTAATACACACACATGTAATATGCATGTACAGATATGTATACATGCACATACATGCTGTATACAGAATAAAACCATGTGTGTTCATATATGTAACACATGTGTACATTGATGTGCACGTGTGTGTTTATATGTGTAGATATATAATGCTATATAGTTCTTCTACCCATAAGTGTAAATACATTGAAAATGAGAAATATTCATGAATAATTATGGTTCTTAAAATACCATAAGGTATCCTTAATTCTTTTAAGAGTGAATTAAATGTAAAACAAACCTGAGGACTTTAACATCAACTTTTCTAAATATTCCAAGTCAGATTCCCATGGGGAATTGGCCAGTGAATCTAAACAAATTCTATTTGAAGACTGACCTACGCAGTGTAGAGTACCGGATAGAACACTGGACTTAGAGGCAGTAAGATCTGAGTTCTAATTATGTGCTAGCTACTTACTAGCAACAAGACCTTGGGTAAGTCACTAAAATTCTGGATGCCTTGGTTTCCTCATCTGTAAAGTAAGGCTAGATTTCATAATGGCTCTTAAAGTATCTTCTAACCCTGAAAGTATGATCTTGTGATCTTCCAACTCAAAGATTTTGATTAAAATAATCATTTGTTCCCAAATGGATTCTTTTAGTCTGGCAAAGTCCAGTTTTTCCATAGTTTTGAAATCAAACTATCAGAAAATAAAATTGACTTTACAACACAATCCTGTATATTGTTAAAAGATGAATCTTCCCTTGGTCTTGGAAACCAAACTGCAGCTTTGCTGCACAAGGGTAGATAGGGAATTTGATAGGAAACCACACTCCACGAAAACATTATTTGCTAATCATAGTACTTAGTAGAGGTCTTTCATTTACTCTCTAAAAACAAAGAACAAACATTTTGGCTATGTGTAATGATATATTTTAGTGACTGTTTCCCTTGCCCAAAATATAGAAGGAAAAGTGGAAAAGTTTGGAAGGGATTGATCAATAGGAATAAGCATCAATAGGAAAAAAAAATAAAACATCTCCAATTAGTGTCTATCTTGAAGGATGAGATCTTGAGTGATCAGGTAGTCCAGAATTTAATGAGTCTCTATTTTGGAAATTGAATAGGGAAAGATGCCTAGAATTTAGAATTGCACGGAGGGATAGATTATATGTAGTGTGGGGAAGAAAGGGAAAGGAATAAGCATTAATATATTAAGAAACATGTCTACTCTGTACGAGGCATTACACACAATTTTCATCTCATTTGATCCTCATAAAAGTCTTCCTATAAGGTAAGTGCTCCTACTATCCCAATTTTGCATTTGGAGAATCTAAGGCAAATAGATGTTTTGTGCCTTTACTACAATCACACAGCTAGTAGGTGTCTGAGGCCAGATTTGAATTCAGATCATCCTGACTCCAGGCCCAATGCTCTATCTACTGCATCTTCTCTTGACTCAATCATGTTGGATTAACTTTAGTAGCATTGAACTGCATAACTGATCACCAAATGCTAATATATCTGAAATCATGAAGCTATCATATAATAGAATAATTGGTGAAAAGGTTGGAAAGCATTAATAATCAGAGAAGATTTCAATTGCCAGATTAAATATGTAATCTATTTTTACCTGAATTCTACCTTCAAAGAGTTTAATCTCTATTTTCCTCCTTTTACCCCTCTTGAATAATCATTAGTTGAGACAGTGCATATATCTTGACAATGCGAGGATCTGGTGAGAGCTGCTGAGTTAATGAACATAAAGTGATTTGAAAATGAAAAATAGGACAGAAGAGTCAAGATCTTGTATTATTTTTATTTATTTATTTTTATTCAACTGCATGAGGTTACAAGTGAGTTGGATATTGGGGACTTTGTCATTTCTACATTTTTTTTATATCACATTAACAAAGAAGCCAAGGGAAAATGGTAAAAAGTGATTTTAAAGAATAAAATGCAGAAAATAAAATGATAAATAATTGGAATATTCAATTATAAACCAAACTAAAATATTTAAAAAAAATTTACATTACATTTCTATAAATGTGGATTGTTAGGGATGCTCTTCATAAGGGAAAATAATTTTTTATAAAACTGTTATTTTCATATGACCGACATTCCAATAGATCCATGAGCTCCTTAATGTTGTTGATATTAAATGGCGATCATAAACTATTCTGTACCATTCATTAATGTCCTACTACAAATTATCCATAAAAGGATCACCCAACATGCTGAACATCCTCCTCAAAATCCCCCAGCATAATGAAGATAACACTGGGACAACTGTCATCATCAGTTCATCTTCAATACTATTCTCTTTTACCCTTTTTATGATCCTTGGATTGAATTATTTAAAGATATCAGTATTCCAATAATTTATGTCATTTATCACTAAAATAATGTTGGTGTTAAAGATACAGGTCTGTGTTTCCAGGAGAAGTTTGTGTCAAGACTCGGTCAAGCAAGCATCTATTAAACACATACTATATACCATGGATTGTGGTAAGCTTCAGAACAGCTAAGACAAACACAAAGTAGTTTTTGTAGTCAAGAAGCTTCTATTATCATGGGGGAGACAACATGTGAATCTATAGATACATGCAAAACACATTACAAAACTAATGTGAAGTAACATTGGTGTGAGGGTAAAGGTTCTACTAGATTGGGGTAACAATAAATACTTGATGATGAAGTGGTTCTTGAGCAGTCTTGGGAAATCTTGGGAGGAAATAAGGAAGGGAAGGAAAAGGAGGGAAGGAAGGGAGTGTTTTTTTTTTAAAACAGATAGAGAATTTCAGAAAGGTCTGAATGAAAAGATAATGAATTCAGTTTGGGGCATGTTGAGTTTATGTTTCCTATAAGACACCAAGTTTGAAAGATCTAATAGCTGATGATTGTTAACATTGAATATGTAATAACTCTACTATGTGTTAGAGCTTCCCTTCTTTTCAGGGGAGCAGAACAATGGGGCTACACAACAACCAGTAAATTAGAAGGATTTCTGGGGCTCAGAGGTACCTTACATTCCAGAGATGCTTTGTAACTGAATTCTAAATTAATATGGAGATGCCTGTAGTTGGCAGAAACCAGGACCAGCCTTGATCAGCTCAAGGACAAGCTACAGACCTCAAGACCTTTCTCAGGACTTTCTAAACATCCTGATAGCTGGTTTATTGTGTCTATAGATGTCCTCTCAATTAACCCCTGCTCTCCACTCATAATCCTCTAGAAACTATATTTCACCTTTTTTTCCACTCCCCTTTGAGCAGCTGAAGAACTCCCTCTCCCTTCTGGTTCCCTTGTAGGATCTTTTATACCCTACAAATCTTATTTATCAAGCAAAAAATACTTTTAAGTAGTGATAAGACTATTTCATTTCAGGTCCCTTTATGGTCCTGGTGATCATTTGTTAACAGGATACAAGACTGGAACTCTGGAGAAATTGGGGTTAAATATTTAGATCCAGGAATTATCTGCAGAGAGATGCCAATTAAATCTATATGTTTACTTAGACACCCAGTGAGATAGTACAGAGGGAAAAGAGAAGAGGGTTAAGTCATTGTGACACGGATGAATATCCAGAAAAGATTAGGAAAGCAAGCAGAGATTTAAGAAGAGAACTAGGAAGCAGCAATTGCAAGGGGGGTGGGGGTGGTGGGAGAGAGAAAGAGTCTTCAGCAGGAAATAGTGCTCAATAGTATGAAATGCTGAAGAGATGACAAGAAGAAAGCAAATTAAGTGGGAAAAATTATACCTCAAAGGTAAGAGATGGAGGGTAACTTTTGAGAAGGCAGTTTTTATTGAGTAATGAGATTAGATGCTGGTATAGCACAAACTCTTAATTTACTGACAGGTTGGGTCCCCAGAGGGTGCTTGACTGCCTATTCTTTCAGTACTCTGGAGATAATTCTGAGAGGTTGGTCCACATCCCCACTATTGCTCAGGCTTATTGTTTAGAATCCCCTATTGTATTCCCCCCTCCCTTAGTGTATTTTCTCCATTGATTATCAATGGAAATAAATTAGCCAACCAAACTTGCTTAGCTTTTACTTATGGTTATCGGTTTATAAGGTGATATAAAAGAAGTTGGAACAAAAATACCTCATCCTAAAGTCCAGGACACACTCTCACACAAGTAAAACACTTCTGAGGGAAATGGGTTCAGAGTGTGAACATGACAAACAAAGAGTTAAATCATAGCTCTTAGAAGCTGGAAGTCCTTTTCATCCTTTCACGGGGTTCTTTTGAAGTTCTCCTTAGGCATCATATAGGTTTTGCCTAGTACCTTGTAGAGTCCTGAAGCTAACTTTTCTTGGTGTGTTTCATTTGTTCAAGGCAAATTCTACCTAGTATCTATTCATGTTCTGGGAACACTTTAAGGCTACCCATGAGAAGTCAAGAATTATTTGACTTGTCATAATTAACAAGTTCATCCCCCGAGCATGGAGAGAGAAAAAGAGGTGGAGCCTTCTCCCCCTCTAAGAATTTCCTCTTGTGGACTTGGATGAATCTGTTTATGACCTTTCCTGGACAACAATTACGTGTTTGATGCCAAACAAGCTTTCAGATTTTATCCAAGACTCACAGAGTTTGATTGACACCCTTCAACTAATCCAAATATATTCCCTTTATAGAATCATTCCATTTCTTCCAAGGGCTAGAAACATTTGGCTTCTTCCAAATTAATTAAGGGAGTTTTGCATCTAGTTTGCTTCCTTATATTGGGTGATGATGGATTTAATAGAAGTGTAATAATCTGATTGGGATGTAGTGTCTCCTATTAGTTGAGTGGGGTGATTGATTAAGTTATCGATTTAATTAAGCCAAAAGGAGCCAGAATGAGCAGTGTTTAGGAAAATAAAAACAGAAAGGATGTGGAAATAAATAGCATAGGTGTCGATTTTCAAGGAATCTGGCTGAGAAACAGAGGTGTGGTATATCATGATAACTATCAATGGTGGTGCAATCTATTAATGGTATTTTTTCCAAGAATTATGAGATTTGGGCATGTTTGAAGATGGTAAGGAATAAACTACCATAGTAGATCAAAAGTAATTAAGTATTAAAGAGGGGGACGATGATTGTTGGGGCAAACTGATGGAGAAGATGGGAAGAAATTAGATCAAAGGTAAACTGGCACTGAAAGATTACTTCATGGGAAATTAGAGTAAGGTGGGAGATAGTGGGGGAAGATGTCAGTGTGTTTGGAGGTTTAGGAAGTAAAGAAAAGAAGCTCAAGAGAAAGGCCTTGATTTTCTAAGTTTAAGGTGGAAATAAATTTAATAAATTAATCAAAACATCACATTCCTGTTTAAAATAAATATCAAGACACTCAATGACATGTTTATCAGGTGAACACACATTTCTGTTGTTTACTTTGTCACTAAGTAGGAAAAAGTTTTGAATACCTCTTTAAATAAATCAAAGTTATTTCAATTATCCAAATCTTATTACAGGGCCTGGAAGATAGTAGGTACTTCACAAATTCATATTTATTAATTGAATTTGACATGGTAACAAATGTGTTCTGAGTGGATAAAGCACTTACTTGGTCATGTCCTAAAGAGTTTGAATAAGTAGAGAAGTGCTCAGAGAGCTCAGACCAAGGAGAAATTTTATCATCTGAAAATGGAGAAGAAAAGCTATGGAGATCAAGAGCTGAACTGGAAAGTTTGACAGTGATGGGCAATCAGTCAAATAGAAAACAGGAAGTAGGACTAAGGTATAGCAGTGAAGATATATAGCAAGGAGAATATTTGCAAGCATTTCAGGGAAGAAAATTCAAGTTGATACTATCAGTTGTAAACACTCAAAGACTGAAGAAATGTCCGAGAAAAGTCTATTCTATTTTTTTCAGTTTTTTCCTCTATCACCACAAACTGGAATAAATTTTTCCTGTTTCTTAACTCATACATTTGCATTGGTCTGAATTTTGCCTCCATAAAAAAGAAGCCAAAGGTTAAGCGATAACCATAAACATCAATTAAGACAGAGAACCCAACATCTGTCTAAATGTCATTTTTTTTCCAACCTCAAGGCTTGAAATGATTGTAATCCTATTCTCCAATTTTGGTTTAACAAAAAACTCCCTAAAGCAGCCAAAGGAAGGAGTCACATGTCCATCAGGGGCCATTCTGTTT
This sequence comes from Petaurus breviceps papuanus, assembly GCF_028583685.1. Taxonomy (NCBI): domain Eukaryota; kingdom Metazoa; phylum Chordata; class Mammalia; order Diprotodontia; family Petauridae; genus Petaurus; species Petaurus breviceps. The sequence goes on along the minus strand of NW_027185655.1, from coordinate 18,259,731 downwards.
ACCTTTGGTTTAAAATAAGTTGTTTATTATAAAACAGAGCTACAAAAGTAGAATTCAATAGAAACACTTAAGAAGATTGGGGATGGAGATGTCATGAGTGTTTTGAGAAGTGTTGGAAATACCCCTGGAGTGAGTGGGGTGAAGAATCAATTATGGAGCTGTCATTACTTCCTCCAGCTCCATTCAGCAACACACTGAATAGGAGAGAGGGACATTGACAATAGGATTCATCTAAGATGGCACTCTGGCAGACTATCAGTGGCAATCAGGTATGAAAGCAAGCAATTAAAAAATAAAGAATAGTGTATTGTTTCATTGGCTACCTAATGGGTTGATATTTGGAAAGGAGAGGAAAGCCAAAATAGGGGAAATCATCTCAGGAATGTCTCTAAGGGGTGGAGGCCTCAGAGATCATGGTGATGATGTTGAATAGATTAAATAGACAGTGAGAAATGAAATAATAGGTTATTGTTTTATCAGATAAAGAGTAATTAAAAACATGGTACAATTTCCCAAATTTTACCCTCACTTTCAATCTAGTCCTCCAATTTGTAGTATAGTTCATTGTAATATCTGGTCAAGAAGCATGAAGTGATAGACAAACTATGTACGTTGGGTGCCTCCTAGAGAGGCATCCATCCTCTCTTTTGTTTTTCCTGTGCAGAGAGTTAAGCCAAATTCTTTAGATCAATCAGAAATCTATTGCAAAGGCTTTGTTGTATTCCAAAGATTGCTGCAATCAGTGCAATCCACAAACAGGAACATCTGACAGATATCACTATCTATATGAAATTTCCCTTTCACTTGCACCCTTCCATGAATTTTCTACATAACCTTGCCAATCACTTTTTGTAAGTATATATTTCCATATTTAATGTCTTGACATTGAGAAAGATTTGATAGAAATAATTAGAGGATCATCAAGCAAAGTCATCTTTGTTGTTACATCTTTCGAGGTATGCCATGTGGTTTTGACATTATTGTTTTAACCTTATTGTCACTATTAAAAGATAGTCACATAATTCAATATACCTTGATTGTATGGAATTGAAAAGTCTTTGCAGAAACAAAATGAATTAATCTAAAATAAAAGTAAAGCTTCAAACCTGGAAAATACTTTTAAAATTCAAATATCTATCATAAGGATTTAATATGCAATATATGTTGTATGCTATTAGCAATCCATTAGAACAAAAGGCATCCATCCTCCAATTAATCAATGCATATTATAATATCAATTATAAGATAATAATAATAATAAAATGATAACACCATTTGTAAGCACTTTAAAGCTTACAAAGCACTTTCCAAAAATTATACCATTTGATCCTCACAAAAACCCTAACAGGTAGGTGTTATTAATGATTATCAAGGGTCTGAGATTGGATTTGAAATCAGGTTTTACTGACTTCTAATCAGCATGTTATTTTCCATGCCACTTAGCTATCTATCATATAGGTGATGTCTTGATTATAAAAAATATCTTGCCATCATATTTGGTAAAGATTATGTTTTATTCTACTTTTTCCTTTGCCTGATTTATGATGGTTGCACAGTGAAATCCTTGTGGGACCTTCTCAAGGTGAAAAGCTGCAAACTTGTTATTAAAAAATTATGTAAACTTAAAAAAATTATATACTCTGCTTTTATGTTCCCTACACTTCTACCTGCATCCTTTCCCCTTCCTCTCAAAGAGCCATCTCTTAAAACAAAGAATCTTCTTAAAGGAGGAGGGGAAAAAATATTCAGCAACAATTTAAAAAAATCTGATATTACATGTAAAGTTCCACTTCTCTGATCTCCCACTTTTAGAAAGGAATAGGGTAGGGAGGGTCTTTGTTATGTCTATTCTCTGGATGCAAGCTTGTTCTTTCTAATTTCACTTGTAAAGTGTTGAATTTATTATTCTCCACATTGTTTTCTTGGCCCTGCTCATCTTACTTTGCATTAGGTTATGTAGCTCTTTCAGTACTTTTCTGTATTCATCATGGTCATCATTTCTTAGAGCACAGTGATATTTCATTAAACTCATGGACTGCTATTAGTTTAGTCATTCCCTAATCTACTTTGTTTTCACTTCAATGTTAACACAAAAATTATTGCTATCAATAATGTTGGTGTATATTGGTGGAAAAATTTCAGTAGCCTCCATGGAGTATATGCCTAGGAATATAATCTCTGCATAAAAATGTGTGGTAATTTTAGCTCTTTCATTTGTATAATTTGAAACTGCTCATATCAATTCACAGCTCCATCAGTCATGCATTTTCTGCCATTCCACAACCCCTCTAACACTCACTATTTCATGTTTTGCTACCTTTGCTCATTTGTGGGATATGAGATGAAACCTTGGAACTGTTTTGATTTGCATTTCTCTTATTGATTTTGAGCATTCTTTCCTTTGGCTGTTAATAGTTGGCAATGCTTTTTTTTTTACCTCATTTTTAATTTATATAATAAAACAATCATTTTAATAACATAGTAAAATAAAAAAATATGATTGCACATGAACTGTTTGTTCACATCCTTTGGGATATCATTGGTTTTTAACCTAATATATTTGTAGCTTTCTATATATCTTAGATATAAAATCCTTGCCAGGGATATTTGATTTTTTTTTTCAAAAGGTCCCCCCTCCCCCAGTCTACAGCTTTGTTTCTCATCCCGGACATATTACTTTTGCTTCTGCAAATGCTTTTCAATTCAATGTAAACAACCTTATCTATGTGGACTTTTGTAATTGTTTTTATCCCTTCTTTTGTCAGAATTCATCTCCAATGTATAACTGTGAAAAGTTGAAGGAGTTGCTTTTAGAGAGAAGGCCTCAATGAAAATTGACCCTAGCAAAGAGCTGAGCCTTGAGCTCTTCTCTGAAGAAACTTGTACAAAGCTAATTAAAAGGTTGGTTCGCAGTCATTCCAACCTGAATTTTTCCGACCTAGCTTTTATGTGAAGGGAGAATGATGTGAAGAGAAGCTTTTCCAGGTTATCTGAGGGAAAGAACCTGCCAGAGTGCTTCTGATGTAGATACTGAATGAAAATCTGCAAACTTGCAACCTACTTTTGTGCACAGGCAACCAGAGACATTTTGGGTATGCGTTATTTAGGTGTATTCGTTTGCACTTTTATTTCCCAAGGGTTGAAAAAATTATGTTCACTCCATACTCTTTCATCAAAACAGGAAAAAGGTCCCACTAGCTTAACTTCGTTTGTGGGTTTTTTATTAAGAAGTAATTTTAAAGAGATAAAGGATGTTTATCATCTAGGGTGTGAGAATATTCTTTAATTTCCCTGAATTGTAGAATCGACTAGAAGACAAATATTGTAATTCCAGCATATCATGACCAGCCTCTGTCCTTACCCTTTAATCAATTGGTCGTTGCTCACCTACATAACCCTTTCTGCAGTCCTGCTGCCTAGCTTTCTCTCTTCAATTCCTCCCTTCTCAATATGATCAACTGGCATTTCTATTACATATATCACCTCCAATCACTCTCCTAGGAAATTCTTGGGCTCCTTCTCTGGTTCTCTCTTTGGTTCTTTCTTTGTATTTCTGTCTGACTTTCTCTGTATATCTATCTCTCTGTCGCTGTCTGCCTCTCTTTTTCTCTCTGTAGCCATTTCTGTCTCTCTACCTCAGCCTCTCATTCTCCATGTCTGTCTCTCTATCTCTCTGTCTCTGTTACTGTTTTTCTCTTTCTGTTTCTTTATTGATCTTTCTCCCTCATTGTCTCCGTGTCTCTTTCTCTGTCTCTCTTTTCCTATTACTATCCTCTTATGCCTTAAGCCCCAGAGTAACTTCTTTATGCTTATCAATATCTATCTATAGGGAAAGGGTGAGTAGAAGAAAAAAGTGGTTTAGGAGGTTTAATCTGTTCATGAGTCTCCCTTTAGGATCCTAGCTTTACAGCTGGAAGGAACCATGGGCATCATTATTTCAACCCTCTCATTTTCAGATGAGGAAACTGAGGCTCAGAGAAGAGATGTTAAGTGACTTGTACTAGGTCACACATGTAGTAAGTGGATGGGGCAGGATTTAGATTCAAGTCCTATATAAATGATTCCACTGGTTCTCTCCAGGTTCTGCCCATTCTTGAATCCCCAGAGCCAAAATTTACTTACTAGTTGCCTCCATGGATAATAAAGAAACATCTTAGCCTCTAGGTGTGCAAGACTCCGCCAGCTTCGTTGGGAGACTGCTGAGTTCCCCATAAGCTCACCTTGAAGTTTTAGTGCCAACCAAAGCCAAAAGTGAAAAATACTGATGAACCTAATAAATACATAATTCTTGAAATTTTTTTCCTTTCAATCCACGTCTAAGAAACACTTTTCCAGTATGCTCTGTAGTCCCATAAACTGAATGACAGTGTGCCCTGATGAATATGTAATGGTTCTCATTAATAATTCATAGATATTCAGTGAATGCTTCTTGACTTCACTTGCCTTTTAAACTCATGGGGAATAATAGAGCTAACAAAGAAAGGAAAAGCTTTAAGACACATTGGGCTTCTGGCTACTGTAAGATTATCCACATGACAATAAAAAGCCATAGTCTAGGGGAAAAAAAAAAACATTTTTTGTACAGATGTACAGAGATGCAAGATTCTAGCAAAGGTCAAGGTAGTAAATAGAAAGACAACTAAAAATCCTTTTTGCTGGAAGGGACCTTGAGAATTCTTTAAGCCCAGGCTTGTGAGGGGCCCCCTGTCTTCTAACCTAAGGTGAGTAATAATCTTAAGCAAGAAGTGAAGAATGCAGATTTCACCACTATCATAGCATATTATGTTCCCAGGGATGAGTGAGATGTTTTCAAGTTTATACAATATAAAAACGTTTTTTGTACTAATTTAAGATTGATAATTTGTCCCTGACTGGAAGACCCATAGAAAAATGAGGGAATGTTAGAATTTGATTGAACCTAAAGAGTTCCCTAAAGACATAAGGGAATTAAAGTACAGGGATATTAAAAGACTTGTCCAAGGTCACACAGCTAATGGCAGAACACAGGTCTCCAAATGGTCACTCAAGGGCTTTTTTTTTCTTTTAAAAAAGTAAGTTTTATCACATTTTTACAAATATACTGTTATGCCTCCTCCAGTAGACCCAGATTGAAAGTTTCTTTTTAGTAAATAATAAATAATTTAAAATATATATAAGACATAATATAATATTAGCAAATATTATATTAAAGATCAAAAAAAATAAAAAGACCTGATTCAGTGACTATGTCTGACAATGTGTTCACCATGGCACAAGTTCTTGAAATTAGACTAGATCATAGTGTCTGGAACTTGGCACTTAATAAGCATTTTTTGAGTCATTGTTTTGGCACTTGAATCCATTCCAAATATTGCAGTCTTCCCTTTAATAATGCATTCTCGATTTTGGCCAAGAATTGAAGTCAACACAATATAGGATTGTTTAGAATTGCTCCCAAACCCCTTCCACCTCCCTCCAAACATTTGACTTCCTGGAATCCATTAGCATTCTGATCTTTAAGGTGCATATTTCTTACCTTATCTAATCATTTCCTTTTGTGGAACAGTCCACCACTATGTATCTCTGAGACAATACAAAAGGGAGATAGTGTGCCCTCTAGGATCTTACTGTTTTAGCTCTGATTCTAATGTGAACATGTTTGAAGTAAATTCCATTTTTTTCTCCCCCAAACCAAGCCCTATTCTGAATTTATCTATCACTAATGGGGATGTCTTCACCCTTCCATTCCTTCATCTTCACAAACTCAGATTTGCCCTCAATACTATCCTTCAATCCTCAACCACCCTCACTCCAAATATCCATTCAGCTGTCAGATATTTCTGATTTTGCCTCAAGAATACCACTAGAGCATGTCCTTTTCCCTCCTCTCACACATGCACCACCCCAGTACAAGACCTCCCCCATCACTATTTGCCTCAACTTACCTCAACAAGCCTCAATAGCTTCCTTGCCTCAAATTCCCTTCCTATTTCAGCACTTCTTCCACACAGCCAACAAAATGATTTTCTAAATGTATGAATCTGACCATGGAACTCCCACACTCAATAAACATCAGTGACTCCCTGTTATCTTGAAGATTCATTGCAAACTCCTATATTTAGCATTTCCAGCCCATTATGCCATACCCTCCAATAGGCCTTTTAAAATTTATTTCATATCATTCTCTTTCACAGACATAATATTAATGGAAGTTGAAGATCTTTCCTGCCCATTAATAGACCTCATTTGGAGCCCAACAAGAGAAACTTGATTAGGGGAGGCTTATTGGCTTATTTTTTGGTCAAGCCACACCTTTTGTTACTTTGAAATTAGGCAGTTAGTCACAAGGGTTGTGATGCCTTCTGACCCTGAAGAAGTATATATGTGTATACATATGTCTATGTGTATGTACATGTATATGTATGTGTATATGTATGTATATTTATGTACATACATGTATACATACACTTTCAGGTTAGCATTTTATTTTGGGGCTTATTTATGGGAAGAGTGTTTGTGTGATGTAGCCAAATGAGACTCTGGGTAGCTGTTAGGAGACCCCTGGCATTAAAATCCCAGATGTTGGTGCTTCTCTCTCTGGTAACAATGTATGTATGTAACTTTCAGACAGTTGGATCTGTCTGTTGATATATGATGTATGTATTATTTGATTAGACAGTGAAATGCCCTGTTTGTTGGTCTTTATGCTATTATCTCTGCTTGTAATTTCTGTTTGTATTTTCTGTAAAGTTCAGAGTGCTGACCTTTCCCCCTTAACTAAATATCTATACCTATCTATCCATCCATCTATCCATCCATCTGTCTATCTATCTATCTATCTGTCTATCTGTCTGTCTGTCTGTCTGTCTGTCCGTCCGTCTGTCCGTCCGTCTGTCTGTCTATCTGTCTATCTATCTATCTATCCATCCATCTGTCTATCTATCTATTGATCTATCTACCTTTATATAGATATATAAGTATCTATATAGATAGTATATATAGATATGTACTGTATATATAGTGTATATATGTGTGTATATAGATATTTCTCTACCTAAATATCTCTATCTACCTCTCTATCTATCTATCTGTCTGTCTTTCTGTCTGTCTGTCTGTCTGTCTATCTATCTATCTATCTATCAAGTGCTTTGCAAGCCATAAGGCATATTTCACTGTGTTTCCTTGATGATGAAAAGGAGACCACTGTTAGGTAGAAGAGTTTCTTGCTCAGGGGCTGGTTAGACTAGCTGACCTCAGAATTTCTATTATTTTTCCTATCTTGCTAGTGGCTCCATGTAGACGTTACCCCTTCTAAATAGCTTTCCTCCCTTTGTCCTATCTCCTTTACTGATCTCAGCTGCTCCTGTGGATTCTAATACCACCCTTATACCAATTCCTCACCATGTCCAAAACAGAACTCATTATCTTTACACTAAAAATGTTCCCTTTCCCCAATGTCTCTCTTACTCTTTCTACCCCTCTAGGAAAACCTTGAGCCCACAAGACTCTAAAGCTTGGAGTCAACCTCAACTTCTCACTCACTTTCATCCCACATACCCAATGAGGCATGAAATATTGTCATTTCTACCTTCGCAACATTTTTCAAATATGTCTCCTTTCCCTCCCTCATTCATGCAATGTAAAGACACGCATGAGCAGCTCTCCAGAGGACTGCTACTCTGAACAGCTTTCAAGGTTCTGATTCTAATGTGTACATTAGAATAGTACAGCAAAGTTTCTATTTAGTAAGTAACAAATCAGAGCAAAACATTCAAAGAAAATCAAAATACAGCATTCACCATGTAACACTCAACAACTTATCACTGAAATGGCCACATAGTTTTCACTAAAGTGGTCACATAGTTTAAAGCAAAGTGCATTCATTTATTCAATCACAAAGTCCAAAAGTCAAAGTCCTCCAAGTTGCAGTTTCATCAGTCACTACTCAGTACCCTCTTAAGGGGTAGTAGAAAGTACAAAAGCCATCCACCCCTAGGTCACAAATAAGTTACAATTTCATCAGTCACTACTTGGTACCCATGAAGAGGATTTTTCATCTTGACTCAAGGCAGGCTCTCAACTCCCATGGTTCCTCTTCCATGGTACTAGCTACTGCCCAAATGTAACCAACTGCCACCTGAATTCAATGGCACACAGCTCCTAGTTCCTTATCCAACTCTCTGTGAGTTCCTGCTTCATATTGAAGCTCACAGTGTCCAGTCCACCTCAAATCTCTCACAGTCTCTGTTCCGGGGAAGACAATGCTTAACAAAGCCACAATAACATTCACACACATTAACAAAGCCCCAAAAACATTCTTCCAAAGTACCGGCACCACAGTCATGCTTCCTCGGTCTTTGGCAACTCCAGCTGGTCCCCAGAAGTCTTCAGCAGCTCCAAGAAGAAGTCAGTAGCTTCTCAGACTGATTCTTGGAAGAAGTTCTGCCACCACAAGTTTGAGTTTTTCCACCACAAGCTTGAGTTTTGCCACCATAAGTCTGAGTTCTCAGTTCTCATTTCTCTTCTCAATTCTCAGTCTAGCAGTAGCAGCCTAGCCTCCAGATGTGTGCTGAGAGAAATTCTGTCTCTCTCTGAAAGAAGCTGTTCTGCCTCTATGATGCTTGCCCCAAGAAATTATTACTGTCCCAGCTGCGACTTTTCCTTATATACAGTACTAGCTCCTCCCTGGTCAACTCCTTCCTGTTGTGTCAGCAACAGGGGTTCATACCTTCTGTTTCTTTAATAGGGGTTTGATGTAATTAGCTTGACAGTAAGTGCTAAGTACCTGTTAGCTTGACAATACAAAGGGATCTTCAAATTTCATTACTATTACATACAGCCACCATCCCAGTTCTTATCCTTTCCTGCCTTCATTGAAACAACTTTCTATTTGTTCTTCCCACTTCAAACCTCCCCTCAGTCCAATCTTTTTTTTCTATTTCCAATAAGCTGACAAAATAATTTTCTAGAACTTTAGACTTGACCATGTCACCACACTATTATGTCAGGATAAAATATAACCACCTTTGTTTGCATTTACAGCTCTTCACAACCTTACTCTTCTTTGAGTACCATATTTCTTACCTTCTCAATAGACAGATAAGAGACAGGATAGAGGGGAAAATTCAAAACGGAATATATATTTTTTTTTTCAATGAACAAAGCTAGCTTCTTTTTGCCTTCCCAATATTTTTACATTTTCTTCTACAATATGACTACACTGGCACACTGGTCCTCATACAATACACTCAACCTGCTGGTTATCTTTGCATCGCTTATATGAAAACTTCTCCTCCTCTTCCTCTTCCTCCTCCTATTCCCACTTAGAACTGGCTGGTTGGGTCCAAAATGGGGCACCTACTACTACTACTACTACTACTACTACTACTGCTGCTGCTGCTGCTGCTGCTGCTGCTGCTACTGCTACTGCTACTGCTACTACTACTACTACCACCACCACCACCACTACTACTACTACTATTACTATTAATACTACTACTACTACTACTAGTTATTGATCCTTTGTTCTCGAAGAGGTCAATTTGGGATAACACATTTTGGGAAAGGAAATGACAAATGGAGCAGAGTCCAAAGGAGGCTGTCCTGGATGGTGACCTGACTAGATGTAGAAACTAAAGAGGTTTGACATGTAATAGAGAAGTTGGGGGGACATTATAGCTGATGTATTTGGAGGGCTTCCCCAAAGAGGATAAATGAGACTTTTCATCATTGAACCTGGAAGACAGAAGCTTAAATAATGGGAGTTACAGAAAGGTAAAGCGTAAGTAGATTAAATGTTATCTTTCCCATAAAAAGTGATCCTGTCTGTATTTTAAATGATTTTTACATCTCAGGGTACTGTACATGGATTCAAAAAGTCAAGTCCAAAGCATTGGTATTTCTTGCTGATATGTTACAATGAACCCACTTTATCAAGATGCAGCTACATTCAGTCCAAAAGAACCAGGGTCAGCAATGCTCCTTATGCAGCCAGTTCAGTTTCTAGGCAACGTATAAGTTGCTTTGAATCAGTCACAAGGGAATATGGAAAATCTAGTCATATTTCTCCCTCTAAGACAGAAGACTAGAGTTTAGCTGGAGAGAAGCCCACAGATAGCGATGGTGGGAAAAGGAATTATTTGGAAGGCAAACTTGTAAAAATGAAAATAAAAAGAGGACCACCCTAATTATCAACTCTCCAGTGTTATGGAGAAAGTCAAACATCTGGACATTTCATGTTGATCAAGCAAAACCACACACGCCTACACAGTCTCCCAGGGTTTGTACTCTGTCCATAATTGTATTGGGAACAGAAATGGAAGCTGTATCTCAGGTTTCTGAGTAGCCTCAGTGTTTGGCTATTGGAAAAAAGAGTCTCCAAACTATAGACATTGAATAATATAAAAAGTTGTATTGTTCTCTACCTTCAGCTTCTACTGAATCAAAGCCCATTATTATTCAGTTTTAAATGTTTTTCTTTAGTCAGTATTAGTAATATTGTGCTAGAAAGCATTATTATGAACATTCATAGCATCTCAGATTAGGAATTTAGAGAAGAAACTTAAAAAACTTCTACGACCCTCATTTTACATATCGTGAAACTGAGGCATGGGATGGAAGTTACATATATACACACATCCGCACACATCTACATGCACTCTTGTATTGTATTATCTTATTATTTGTTATATATGTTATATTATATATATAACTGTTTCAAATTTATAAAAATGAGAGCTGCCCTTCAACTAATAATGATATAAAGATATGAACAGCCAGTTCTCAAGGATAGGAATCCAGGCTGTCAATGGTCATATAAAAATATATATCTATATCTATATCTATATTTCAATCACTACTAGAGAAATGAGAATTAGAACAATTCTGATATTCTACCTAACACCCAAAGATGGCAAAAAAAGAAAATGTTAAATGTTGGAGGGACTGTGGGAAAACAGGCACATTCATGCAATGTTGGTGGACCTGTAATTGAATACAGCCATTCTAGATAATTATTTGGTATTATGTACAAAAAGTTTGCTGAAAAATACATGCCCGTTAACTAGCTACTAGGCCTATATACCTCAAATATCACAGAATTTAGAAAAGGTCTTATATCTACAAAAATATTTATCGTAACTTTTTGTGGTAGCAAAGACATAACAAAGCAAAACTGGAAACTAAAATGATGTCTATTAATTGAGAAATGACTGAGTAAATTGTGTTATATAAATATGAATGAAGTGCTATTGTGTTGTAAGAAAAGAGGAAATTAATGATTTCAAAGAGACATAGAAAGACTTATTTGAACTGAATCAGTGAGGTAAGCAGAATGAGAATAATGTCTACTCTAACATCAGTATTGGGGTAACTAGGTTGCCATGTTACTTGATAAAGAGCCAGATCTGGAGTCAGGAAGATCTGAGTTCAAATATGACCTCAGACACTTAGTGTCTGTGCCACCCTGGGCTGTTTTTTCTCAATTCCTCATCTATAAAAATAAGCTAGAGAATGAAATGGCAAATAACTTCAGTATCTTTGCCAAGAAAACTCCAAATGAGGTCCCAAAGAATCAGACACAACTGAAATGACTAAATAACAATCAACGTCAATATAATGAGAAATACTTTTGAAGACACATAAATTGAAGAAGTATGAAACAGCATCTATGATTCCAGAGGACTTGTGATGAGAGGTAATAAATTTAGGAGGTAAATTCAGAGATATAGCTAAATATATAGACATATGGATATATGTATACACAATACAAAAAGGAAATTTGTTTTGTTTAACTAATTTACAAGGAATTTTAATTTTGTTTTCTGTTTTTTTCATAAGCTGGGAGTTTGGAGAAAAATATACCAGATTTCTGTCATTATTTTTAAAATAAAGGGTGGGGCTGCTACATATATAGAATATTGTATGAACTTTCTAATGAGGTCACTATATTGTTAGTTTTACTTAGTTACTTTATGTTGTTATACAAGCCCTTTTACGGAATGCGATGGATAATCTGTACATGTTTCTAATGTAAATAAAAACCACATCAATAATGTGTGTATGTCCTCACATATGTATACATGCACACACATATGTGAATGTATATACATATATTTATGTATTTATGCATGTGTGTATGTATTTGTGTAAACATGTACATACTTAAGTGGTCAATTAATGACTATTTGTTCAGGCATTGGAGTTCTATTTGTGAATGAAATTTGTGGGTGCATTTTCTGAGACCTAAAGTCTATTATTGTCTTGAGTTTGGAAATAAAATCAGTAAATATCATATATTTCAATCTGACTTGAAGTTATTTATATCAAATTGAATTGATGAGAAAGTGGGTGGTTACCATGATAGAATAGTATCCTTCAGTTGCTGTAGGCATCATTCACTGAGAAATGTGAGGGAGAAATGTATGAGCATCAATATATATAAAGGAGGCAATAATATAAAATTTCAACTCAAAACATGATCCAAGATTTTTTCTGTACAAATGGTGAAACACAACCTCCTATCCAACCCATAAATAAATTGCTGTAACATTTCTTGGCATCCACAAACTTACTAACATTGACTGTCAATTTCTTCTATATTCACTTGAGAGTGGGAAGAGCATAAGGGGACATGTATTCTATCAATATTTTAATCTATCCAAGTCTAAAAATGAGTGATCTTTACCAACTTGTGCCTTTTTGAAAACCTACTGAAAGTAAACATGTTTTCTTTTCTTTTTTTTTTTTATAAAGCAATTGGGGTTAAGTAACTTGCTCAAGGTTACACGGCCAGTTATGATTTCTGGGTGTGGTGCTGAGTATCTGAGCCCGGATTTGATCCAGGTCATTCCAACACTGGAGCCGGTGCTCTTACTCGCTGAGCCACCTGGCCGCCCCATAAACATGTTTTCTAATGATGAAAACAGGATGATCAAGAATTTAAAGAATTATGAGGGGGATTTAAGGTCAGAATTTACAACCCAAATTCCTTAATTTGTCTCATCATGATTTGGCTCCCAACGTATCTTTCAAAAATCCATCCCTAATTTTTCTACCACACCATCCCATGCTCCTAGGAAAACTAGCCCATGTGCTATTCCCCAAATAAATTGCATAATTTCTTGTCTACTTCTCTTTGATCTTATTCTTTGTTCCATCTGAAATTCACTTTCCCCCTGCTCCACCAGCCTAATTCCTATTCATCCATTAAAATCCATTTGATTCCTAAATGTCTTTTCATCCATATCATTTTCTGTAATGTTATTCCTTGATTCAACAACCTTCAATGGTTCCCCAGTCTCTACCAAAAAAAGTACTAATTCCATATTCTGGAATACAAGGCCCTCTATAATTCAGGGCCAACCAACCAATCCAACTAATCTCATACTCTTCTCTCTTATGTACCCTCTGTTTCATCAAAATTGGACTAATCTTCATCCCTTATTTTTGTCCCACATTCTCTTTTCTCCATGTTTTTCTTTATGTCATTGAACATGCCTACAATAGACTATCCCCCTTCCCATTCCTATCTCTAGAATCTCCTCCATTATATCAAAACCCAGCTCAAGGGTCCCTTTTCCTTAAAGTCTTTCCAAATCTGCTTCTCTTCCCGTACAAAAGTGATCTCTTCCTGGGGCGGCCAGGTGGCTCAGCGAGTAAGGGCACCGGCTCCAGTGTCGGGATGACCTGGATCAAATCCGGGCTCAGATACTCAGCACCACACCCAGAAATAACTGGCCGTGTAACCTTGAGCAAGTTACTTAACCCCAATTGCTTTAAAAAAAAAAAAAAGTGATCTCTTCCTTCTTGAATTTTTAAAAATAATTTAAATTTATCTTTTTTTCATTTATAATGCATCCTCATCTATCTTATTTATTGGTGTACATTTGCTTATTTGTGCTTTTCTACCATTTCCTTTATAAATTCCTGTAGTACCAATTGTGGCAGCTGTGCGGTATTTGTGTGGTGTCTCTCTCTGTAATGAGTATGCAATATGTTGTCTTCATGTACTAAGTTCTTACTATTTACTGCAGTGGATTGCATTGAACAGAATTTTCTTATCTGGAAGTGACTTTTTCCTCCTTTGAAGTCACATTGCACCATGATCATACCTCTTGTACTCTTATATTCTATTTTGTACTACAGTTACTTATTCCATAATGTGTGTAAGAAAGATGGTGAGGCATCATCCTACCTCAAAGCTAGGAAGACCTGAGTACATATAATCCCTCTTACATATACTGGTTGTGTCACTCGACACAAGGCAGTTCTCTAAGACTATAACTTGCAGGATAGATTTTGATCTGTTTTGGCAAAGAACATTACAAGGGAATCGTATTTATTCTTTTTGTATCTACAATATGGACTTGCATGTAGTGGAGACTCGATATTGAATGGATGGATGGATGGATGGATGGATAAATGGATAACAAGGGAAGGTTTCTAAGCTGCATGGAATCATAAATAAATTTGTGGCCAATAAACTGGCATTCTAACTTTTAAAAAATGCATAGAAAAAAACACAAACATTCTTCAAGGAATAATAAGAAATGGAAGTTTGCAATGTACCAGAAAATGCTAAGTGCCTTAAGTATATAATTAACTTATTTGACCCTCACCATAAGTCTGTGAGATAAGTGCTATTATTGCACCCATTTTATAGTTGAGGCTACTGAGCCAGAGAGATGTTATGTGACTTGCCCATGGTCACCCAGGTAGCAAGTGTCTGAGGCTATATTTGAACTCATGTCTTTCTGACTATATTTGCTGTACCGTATATTTATTGGTGTCATCTTGTGTAAAGCCAGGCATGAACAGCTTTCCAGAGGATTGCTGCTGTGAACAACCTTAAGGGTCTGATGACATAGTATAGTGAACTGTCTCTTCAGTGGTAAATTAAAGCAAAACATTCACAGAAACCAAAGTACAGCATTCACAATATTATAACATAAAAATTATCACAAAAATGGCAACATAGTTTTAAAAAAAGGCCACATAGTTTTAAACAAAAGATATCATTCAATAAGTCCTTAACTCAATCATCCTTAAGGAGAAAGTCTCCTTAGGGGACACAAAGTACAAAGGTCAAAGTCCTCCACCCCTAGGTTACATTGCCTTCATCTCAGTCAAAAAATCTCTCATCTTCCATCCCATCCCACTCCCCCACTTGTTCTATTCTCTACTTTGATCCTATCCCTTTTCAAAAGTGGGTGCTTCCAATTTCCCTCCCCTCCCAGCCATCCTTCCCCCTCTCATCCCCTTCCCCCTACTCTCCTGTAGGGTGAGATACCCTATTTTGTGTGCATGTCATTCTCTCCCTAAGCCAAATTCATCAAGAATTAGGTTGACTCATTCCCTTTTGCCTTCCTGTTATTCCCCTCCATTGTAACAGTTTTCCCTTGCCTCTTCTATATGAGATAATTTACCCCATTCTATCTCTCCCCATCTCCTCTCATTATATTTCTCTCACCTCTTAATTTCACCATTTGAGTATCATCCCTTCCCATTCAACTAATCCTGTACCCTCTGTCAATGTATACCTGTACACATATATACACATACTCACATATGTATTCATGTGCCCATATACCCTCCTACATAGACATATATATGTATGTATACACACATATATATGCATATGCACATTTCTATTCCCTTCAACTATTCTCATACTGAGAAAAGTTTCATAAGTTACAATGATCATTTTTCCATGTAGGTATGTAAGTAGTTCAACTTTGATGAATTCCTTATGATTTCTTTTCCCTGTTTACCTTCTCATGCTTCTCTTGCTTCTTGTATCTGGATGTCAAATTTTCTATTCAACTCTGGTTTTTTCATCAAGAATGCTTGAAAGTCCTCTATTCCACTGAATGACCATATTTTCCCCTGAAGCATGATACTCAGTTTTTCTGGGTAGGTGATTCTTGCTTTTAAACCCAGCTCCTTTGGCCTCTGGAATATCATATTCCAATCTCTTCGATCCCTCAAAGTAGAAGCCACCAGATCTTGAGTTATCCTTATTGTGTTTCCACAATATTCAAATTGTTTCTTCCCTGGCTACTTGTAATGTTATCTCCTTGATCTGGGAACTCTCAAAACTGGCTATAATATTCCTAGGAGTTTTCTATTTGAGATCTTTTATCAGGAGGTGATCGGTGGACTCTTTCAACTTCTATTTTGCCCTCTAGTTGTAAATCATCAGGGAAATTTTCCTTGAGAATTTCTTGGAGGATGATTTCTAGGTTCTCTTTTTGATCATGTTTTTTCAGGTAGTCCAATAATTTTAAAATTATTTCTCCTGGATCTATTTTCCAGGCCAGTGGCTTTTTTAATGAGATATTTCACATTGCCTTCTATTTATTTTTCATTTGTTTGGATCTGTTTAATAGTAACTTGATTTCTCATAAAGTCCCTAGCTTCCATTTGCCCCAGTCTAATTCTGAAGGAATTATTCTCTTCATTGAGCTTTTGAGATTCTTTTTCCATCTGGCAAATTCAGCTTTTTAAGGCATTTGTCTCCTCGTTGGCTTTTTGTGACTCTTTTGCCATTTGAGTTAGTCTACTTTTTAAGGTGTTATTTTCTTCAATCAGGTTGTTGACTGTCATTTTATAATTTTCTTGCATCATTCTCATTTCTCTTCCCAATTTTTCTTCCACTTCTCTTATTTGATTTTCAAAAACCTTCTTAAGCTCCTTTATGGCCTGTAAGCAGCTTATTCTTTTCTTGCAACCTTCTGTTGCAGGAGTTCTGAGTTCTTTGTCTCCCTCCTCTTCCATGCCCTGATCCTTTTTGTCCCCCCAAAAAGAATCCAAAATCAGATAGCTGTATTTGCTTTGCTTTATTTGCTTGTTTATGTTGACACTCAATTACTTGACTTTTGAGGGGTTTTTTGTTTTGTTTTGTTTTTTTCCACAGTAGAACTCTGCTACCAGAGCAGGGAGTTTTGTCCCAAATTGCTGGGGTTTTCTCAGCTTCTGGAGCTATTAGTTGGGTGCCTTCTCTGAAGTCTCCACATGCTCTGGCAAACTGGTCATACACCCCAAGATCTCCACCCTGGACCTGTAATCCAGATCCAAGCAGTTTAAAGCAAGAACAATTACCCCTCAGACTTGTCACTTGGTGCCCCTACAATCTGCAGACAAGGAGCTCTGAAGCAGCCATGTGCTGGTGGCTGCATGGCCGCAGCACCTCAGCTGCTTCTCCCTCCAGTGGTTAAAGGCCTGACCTCACTCCCCAACTCCCAGTTCATGAAGTCCATACTGAACTGACCTCTCACTTTGTCCTTAGCATCTATGGGTTGATAATTATGGAAACTGCCACAGCTGCTGGTCGTCTGAAGTCTTGCCAGCTGGCAGCTGGTTGTGGCCATCCTGAGGCCAAAACCTCAGGCTAGCACAGGGCTGGTTTCGGCTCCCAACCCTCTGTACAGGCTGCTTTCTGCCAGCCTTCCAAGCTGCCCTCAGCAGGAGGTTAGCTTCTCTGCATCATTTTGTGGGTTTTGTATCTCCAAAGTTTGATCAAATTCACCTTTTACATGAATTAGAGGAGATGGAAGCAGGAGCTCTGAGGAAGTCCTGTTTCTACTCTGCCATCTTGGCTCTGACCCTATCTTCCTTCTTCTTAATTGGAGATTAGTTTCCAATCATCCTTAACTCAATCATCCTTAAAAGGTACAAGGTACAGAGTACAAAGTTTCCCCACCCCTAGGCCACAGCAAATCACGATCTTCTCAGCCAGCATTAAGTACCCAAGGAGGGATCTTTTCATCTTGACTCAAGGCTGGGTCTCAGATTCCATGGTCCTCTTTCATGGTCTCAGCTTCTGCCTGAATCTATCCAATCTTCCTTGGATTTATAGGTAGGAAGCTCTCAGCTCCTTGTCTAGCTCCTCATCCAGTTTCTATTAAGTTTCATATTGAACCTCATGGTGTTCAGTCCACCTCAAGTCCTTCACAGTTTCTGTTTCTGGGAATCAAAAGCTTAACAGAACCAAAACTACATTCATACATATTGCCAGCTCCATCATCAATTCGCTGTCTGTGAAATCATCAGAGACCCACAAACAAGTCCAAGACTTCGACACAAATCATCAGTAACATCCCAGGACCTCTGAAACCCACTTCCAGGAATTCTGTAAACAGACAACAAGAAAATCCTCTCTCACAGCTTCCTTCTAAGGTCCCAGGGTTACTGTACAAAATATCGCAAACAAAAATCAACACTAACAGAACAGACAAACAGAGTGCCTGGCCACCACAAGTGCTCTCTTCTCAGTTCTGCTCTTTCCCAGTTTGGGCTTTACTTATATGTGCTCATTAAGATCCTCCCCGTTATGACCCTTCCTGTTGCATCACCAACTGGGGTTCACAAGCTCTGAGTTTCACAAGTTGTTGGGTTAACAAGTTCTGTTTCTTTCTTTCTTTTTTTTTTTTTTTTTTGCTTTTTGGAGGGCTGTTGGGGTTAAGCGACTTGCCCAAGACCACACAATTAGTTTTTGTGTTAAGTGTCAGAGGCTGGATTTGAACTCAGGTCCTCCTGACTCCAGGGCTGATGCTCTACTCACTGCACCATCTAGCCACCCCTGCAAATTCTGCTTCTTAATAAAGACATGATATAATCATGGGCAAAGCTTAAAAGAAACTTGAATGCAACAAGGTGCTAAATAATTAAATAGCTGAAAGAAGGTGCTAAGTACTTCTTTGCTTTCCATTGTACTTTTATGACATGTGGCAGACTTCTTTGTGATATTTATGCTCTTTTATAATATTTTAGATAGACAAGAAGGAACATCAAATCTACTATTTATCATGTCACCTCTATGGCCCAAGCACACTTAAGAAAATGACTTTAGGTTAAACAACATTATGGAGGGCAGTTAGAAAAAGTAGAAAAATACAACAAAACAAAACAGGTTAGAACCTGATCTACTCTTGTTGAAAATATAAAAGCAGGGTTTGGAACTTTGCTTTGTGATTGTAATGTGATTGTAATTTGGATGTAATATAGAATATGCCTATAAATTAAAATGCCTAAAAATTGAAATGAAGAACAGATTATTTTCCCTACAGGGTAGTAATATGGCTAGTGGGAGCTTGAGCAACTAGCACTAGAGCAAAAACTACTCCAATATCACCAGGGTCCCATGGAACCCTCAAGAGATATGTAGCTCACTTGGGCTTAAGAGAGTAGGGCTAGAACACAAATGCTATACTTGACATCCTTCAAAACTCTGCTCAAGCATTACTTCTAAAAGGATGTCTTCTCTGATCCACTAGTAGCTCCCCTCCCTAAGACTTATCTTGCATGATCGATCGATAGATAGATAGATAGATAGATAGATAGATAGATGATAGATAGATAGATAGATAGATAGATAGATAGATAGATAGATAGATGGATGGATGGATGGATGGATGGATGGATGGAGAAATAGATGGATAGATAGATCAATCGATCAATGGATAGATACATAGATGGATGGATGGATGGATAGATAGATAGATAGACATGTAGACATATCCTTTTGTATGATGTGGATATGATATGTATATGTATATATGTGTGCATATATACATATACTACTAGGATACTATCTAAGATTATAAAGTGAAAGAAATATTCTGACTTGCACTGGCAGAGAGGACTTCCTCACCTGGGAGTTCCTTAGATCAATGAAATCACAGTTCTTATCCCTGGTCAAGTCAAAAGTATTTGTTAAGCACCTACTATGTACTTGACACTGTGTTAAGCATTAGAGATACAACGAAGGGAAAAAACAGCTCCTGGCCTCAAGGAATGTGCAATCTGTACATGCAAACAGCTATGTACAAAAAAATTATATACTAGAAAATTAAAGATAATCTCACATGAAAAGGTATTAATGTTAAGCAGGATGAGGAAAGGTTTAGACTATAAAGAGAGCTCTTTTAATGCTTTTTTAACTTCTGATTTACATCATTCATTTCCATCAGTTTTTTTTTAATCAATTGAGGTTAAGTAACTTGCTCAAGGTTCCACGACCAGTTATTTCTGGGTATGGTGCTAAGTATCTGAGCCCGGATTTGATCCCCAGGTCATCCCGACACTGGGGCTGTTGCTCTTACTCACTGAGCCATAAAGAGAGCTTTTAAGGAAGCCAGAAGGTAGATTTCTGGGGAAAAAATAATTCTAGGAATGAGGGATAGCCAGTGAAAATGCCCAGAGTTGGGGGATGGAATATCTTGTATACAGAAAAACAAGGAGGCCAGTGGTGTAAGAAGACTGAAAGGTAGCAGGGTACAATTTGTGAAGAGTTTTCAGTAACAAACATATATTTCTATGTTTGTCAAAGGTAAAAGGAAATAATTGGAATTTACTGAATAGGAGGGTGATATGGTCAGATTTGTGCTTTAGGAAAATAAATTTGAAAGCTGAGGGGAGAATGTACTGGAGTAGGGGAAGACTTGAGGCAAGGAGACTAAAAAGAAGGCGATTATAATTTGACAGGCATAAGGTGAAAGAGCATGGCATGATAATGATGGCAGACTCAAAGGTTGAATGGAAAAGACTTGACAGTGGATTGTATATGGGGGTGATGATGAGAGAGAAAAAGGAGCTGAGAGTGTGGATGAGTGGGAGGATGATGTTGCTGTTGATAACAAAATTAGTAGATGATTTTTAATTTACTTTTAGTTTTCAACATTCACTTTGGTAAATTTTGACTTCTAAAATTTCCCCTCTCCCTCCTCCCCAAGAGAGCGTGCAATCTGATATAGGTTGTACATTTACAATCATATTAAACACATTCCCACATTAGTCATGTTCTGAAAGAAGAATCGGAACAAAAGTGAAAAACCATAAGAAAGAAAAGAAAAGAGAAAATACTGTGCTCCAATCTTCATTCAAACTCCATAGTTCTTTCCCTGGATGTGGAGAGCATTTTCTATCATGTGTCTTTTGGAATTGTATTAGATAATTGCATTGCTGAGAATAGCTAAGTCTATCAAAGTTGGTAATAGCACAATGTTGCTGTTACTGTGTATAGTGGACTCTTGGTTCCACTCACTTCACTCAGCAGCAGTTCATGTAAGTTTTTCAAGGTTTTTCTGGTCTGCTTGCTCATCATTTTTTTTTGGATGCTCATCATTTCTTATGGAGCAATAGTATTCCATCACATTCATATACCACAACTTGTTCAGTCATTCCCCAATTGATGGGCATCCCCTCGATTTCTAATTCTTTGCCACCACAAAAAGAGCTGCTATAAGTATTTCCATGCATGTGGGGAGAAGAGGGTTATGAAAGAACAATAATTAGTTCCATTTTGGACACATTGAGTATCTTGAACCTTTAGTTTGAGATATCCAATAGATGGTTGGAGATGCTGTGTCCTCTATATACACTTACATGATACATTTTATATCCCTGGATTGAATGTAAGTTATTTGAGGATAATTATTTTTTTTATTATAAACTTTGCAATCATCAGTTTACACAAACATTTCAATACACAAAGCACAAGAAAGAGGCCAGCAGATTGATCTACTTTGCTAGAATATATAGCTTTGCTACAAGGGCAGGCTTCCATTGGGGACAGGTAAGTTAGTGGGTAGTGTGTGAAGTGCCAAGTTAAAAAAAAGCATCTAGAGAACTGTTTCCATTGCATCTAAGAAAGTATGTAGCATATAGCAAATGCTTCATAAATGTTTGCTGGAGGATTGTTTGACTCAGCTTTTGATACTATGGTAGCAAATAAGAATCCTTTTGAAAGATTAATAACCAAGGGTAGAATTTTATATAATTAGCTCTGGGATCTGTGATTGAATTTGCATGCTGTCAAATCATTTGCATACTTATAAAACCGGAAAGCCTGAGAAGTGCTCTCCCCTGTGTTCCCATTCATTTCAGCCATTGGGAACCTCAACTCAAGGAAAGTACATAAACATGGAAGCTTTGATCATAAAATCACAGGAATTTAGCAAAAAGTACATTTAAAAGTACTAACAATTGGAATTTAAAGAGTTGGAAATGGAAGACATGTAAGATAAGATGGTTTAGTCTGTGAATGATGCCAGCAATGGCTCCTTCCTGTCTCATAATTACGATGGAGTCTTAGTAGCACATGGAATTATGAAGATTGTTCTTTGGATGAAATGTACACTGTTCTTGAACCACTTTTGGTTGGTAGTAATTGTTTTGCACTTTGTAATGCAGTAGAAAAGTAAACTAAGCCTAGTATTTTGAGTCAGAAGTCAAGAATATGAACCCAAATTGTTTTACTCCTATTACCTGTGTGTTGTGGGACAACTCACTTAACCTCATAAGATCTTATATTTCTCATCTGGAAAAAAATAAAACATGAAGACATTGGCTTTGGTGTTATGTTAGAAATGTCAGGTTCACCTCTACATCAAATAATCAATAGTGAAGAGACAACTTTTTTCCAGTGCTATTCCTTTGTGCACAGCTAATGCTCAGGTCCTCTCTCTGGTCAGGGTTTTATATTCCTGCTCTTATAATTTAATTTATCTCAGATTCATAAATGAAAATGAATGACAACTTAATATTATATGAGATTGAAGCCCACACCTTTTTCCCCATCCCAACCCTGTGTCACTCCACCCAGCCCCGAAATTCCCAGTGTAGCCAGTTTTTACATGCCAGTGATTCATTGATGGGAATTATTCCCCATTGGGGAGGGGGGGAAGATCACTGGGTTATATTTGCAGTTCCCCAGCATGCACAAAATACAGGCTTTCAAACTTCTTTGCTCTTTGTAGTAAAGAGTGACTATTACTGCGATTATAGTGGTAATGATAGCATGGGGCAAGAGCAAAATTATAATTATTTGTATCACTATAGTCTTTTCATCTAAGGGATGCCAAGAAATTTACTGAATGAATGTGTTTCTCAGAAATCAGATAATACCAGCAGTTGGTCTGACAAGGAAAGATTAATGGAAAATAGTAGTTGATGATGATAGGGACACCCAGAGAATTCCTAATGGCCAGGTTGCCACCATCTGTTTTCTATGTGATGGCTTAGCAAAGGAAACTAACCACCACAGTGAGATGTCGTTGCCAGTCAGCTTCCTAGATATTTGTGGATAGAGGCATATTGGCACAAGTAAGACATAGTGACATACTTACTCCTGCCTGAGTTTCCTGGGTGGTTTGTTCCTGACCTACATTGAACAACATGACTCTTTTGAGTTTCTACTTTTTTCCCCCTTTCTCCCTTCTTGGAAAAAAGAGTCCTGCTGTGGAAAGGAAAAACAGTGTTTGGGGGGCCGAGGAGAATGCAAGGAATATAAACAAACCACAAGAACCAAATGAGGAAAGAGAGAGACAGAGAGAGAGAGAGAGAGAGAGAGAGAGAGAGAGAGAGAGAGATACAGAGAGACAGACACAGAGACAGAGACAGAGAGGGAGGGAGGGAGGGAGAGAGAGCTTAAAAAAAGAGAATCTTGATAAGAAAATCCAATTAGACCTTTGCTTTAGATTTGTCATATATTGTAATATAATTCTCTGTATTGTCAGCAAAATTGGGATGAAAAAGACCACCAGTAACCATCACTAATAATCTAAATCTATAATATGAAGGAAAAAATAAGCCTGTTGGTTTACATGAGGAAGGTTTTAAATTAAGTAAGGTTCTTATGTAATGTTATCGGTATACTTTCAAAAGCCATATATATAAAAGAGTTGGGATTTTTATAGCAATTTAAGGACTGCAAAGCATTGCACATGCTATCTCATTTGATCCTCACAACACCCCTGTGAGATAGGTGCTCCTCATTATGCCCATTTTACAAGTTATTTATTTTCCCGGGGTCACACAGCTAATGAATACCTGAGCCCAGATTCTTTATGTACCACCTTGCTAGCTGACTTTGTCTATATACATTACGTGTAGGTATATTTCTACACACACATGCACATACACACACACATAAACACATATGTACACTGTACACATATATACACGTAACAAAGTGTAAGCCCCACATACATAGTGAGGATGCTGTTCTTATGTGGTTCAAAGGAAGGCATAATAAACTTCTCCAGCTTTTCCCACACACCCCTCTTCTCCAAGAGAGACTTCTATTTCTCCCAGGATGTTGGGGTTGAAGGCCACCACTCTACTCTCCTCAGAAAGAGGGGGTACCAGGCTAGACTTTATCTATTTGCTCCCTTAAATATTGTTCATCTATAGAAAGCAATTAGGTTTCATCTAACTTGGGAACGCCTTTTCATTTTAGAGAAAAAAGGGGCACCTCAAGCTTTATATCCAAGACTTGCCCCCCTTTCCCACCTGATACCAATTCCATAACAAACACACATAGAGATTAAGGAAGCCCATTTATCCAAATCATAGCAAAGTAGAAATCAGCAAAGGTATGTAAGGGAGAATATAGACCAGACATTACCAAAAGGAGCTCTCCCTTTGGGAGTGAGATAACAGCTCAGATGAAAGAAGCTTCTGGTTGTCACCCAAGAAGAGACTCCTCCAAGTTTCTAGAGCAGCAGGCTGGAAGTAGGCACATGCTGGAGACTTCCAGCTCCTCTCTTGTCTTCCTAGGGTCTTTTGTTTCAACAACCTGAAGTGATCTTGCCTTCCTTCTCTCTTGAGGCTAGAAGAACTCAATGCTCGAAGGAAAACTTGAAGCTTGATCTGTCCTCAAGTTGGTATTAGAGGTGGGGGAAGACTTGAGAACTGAAGCTCTCTATCTCTGGTCAGCTCCCTCATGCAGGGCAGGGGCTTCATCTCTGCCAATAAGGATAGAGTCTCATACTAATGGGCTTTGGGACAGGGGGTTCATATACTCACATATGTGTGTACATATGTATGTAAATATCAATACATGTATGTGTGTATATTTGCCTCATTACTCCCCTTTTACACTCTATTATCCAAAAAGCCTAGTGTCCTTGCTGTTTGTCACACAGCTGAATTTCCATGCCCCATATAGGCTCCTCTATGCTGACTATCCCTCATGCCTATAATTTACTCCCATCTCAATTCTGCCTCTTATTATTGCTTCCTTCCTTCAAATTTCTGTTCATATGCCACCTTCTAGATGAAGTATTTATCGATCCTTCCACTGCTAGTGATCCCATGTGCCCAAAAATATAGGTTGTATTTATTTTGAATACATTTATGTGCGTGTTGTATCCCCTGAAATAATGTAGGATCCTTGAAGTAAAGTTATGTTTTGTGTTTGTCTTTATTCCCAATATCAAGCATGGGGTCTACAAATATTAGAAACTCAATGAAAGCTTGCTCATTAATTTTTTATCATATTGATCTCCTGGTAAACTTCTTTCCATTTAATGATCCTTTGTAACAAAAAAAAATTAATGATTCCATCAAAAAAAAATATGAGCATCTTACGGTAGAGGGAACATTCCACTCCTAAAATCTATAATAAAAATATGTTTCATCATCTCTTACCTGGGACCAAGATTGGTCATTGCGGTAGGCTAAATTCAGTCTCTGTCTGATGTTGTTTTCATGTATATTATTGCACTCATTACATATTTTTATATCTACACTCATTCTTTTGTTTCTGCTTACTTTGCATCATTTTCCTATGTTTCTCTGAGTTCCTCATATTTGTAATTTCTTATAATAGAATAGTATCCCATTCCATTAAGATGCTACAATTTGGTTATTTACCAATGGATAATGATTTCATCAGTTCCAATGGACTCAACTGTCATCTCTATACAATCATTCTCCTTGTATCTATTTGTCCATCCCAACCTCTCTTCTGATCTCCAATCTTGCAAAACTGCCTACTAGATATTTTGAACTGAATGTCTCATAGACATTTAAACTAAACACGTCCAAAACTGATGTTTTCCCATAAACCTTCTCCCCTTCCTAATTTCTCTATTACTGTCAGGGGTACCACCATCCTCCTAATCTCTCAGGCTTGAAACCTTGGCACCTCACTGTTTCTCTCATTCACCATACCCAATCTACTATCAGGTCCTCCCATCTCTACTTTCATATTATCTCTTATATTATCTCTTCTCTCCTCTTACACTATCATCAGTGTCAAACAGGAGGTGACCTCTGAAGGGGAGGAAGTAAAGACTGCAGCCCATGTTTAGGTAGGGCTCAGGAGGTTGAAATTTTCTTCTCATTCGACTCATTTGAGCTAATAAAGCATCAAGGCAAAAGGGAACATTGCTGCAGTTTTACCTTTTGTGAACTACAAAATGTTTGTTTATATGACGTTTTTGGAAAACGACTGAAAAATCCCTGGGAGGGCCCTTCTATGAGTCACTCAACATACTGATTGAGCAAAAGGAAAACTACCCCCCCAAAAAACCCTACCCACTAACTGCTCCCAGCCCACTCTCTCTCCTTCTTTGCCAGCCACTCCCTTCCAAAAGCAACTCAGTCATCTCCATCCCTTGGTTGGAAACAAATCTGCCCTCTTCTAGGCCTCTCAAGGCAGCTGGTGGCAAAGTGGATGGAGAGCTGGGCCAGCATTGACTCAGAATTTTTCCTCTCTTACCCCATACATGCAATCAATTACCAAGTCCTTCCATTTCCACCTCCAGAATATCTCTTCTACGTTTCCCCTTATTGCTATCTCATTCCAAAGGCTAGCTCAGACCTTGACCTCTTTACCCCTAGAGGAATCTGGTTGCACAGTAGAGAGATTAATGAGCCTGGAATCAGGAAGATGAGTCCAAATTCAACCTCAGACTCTTAACCATTTGTATGTCACTGATTAAGTCGTTCATTCTCTGTCTGTGTCACTTTCTTCAAAGGTAAAATGTGACTAATAATAGCATGTATTTCACAAGGTTCTTGTGAGGATCTAATGAAACAGTCTTTCTTCAAGCACTTAGCACAGTGCTTGCCACATTTTGGATGTTATATGAATGTGTATTTCCTCCTTTTCTCACGTTGGCTACGTACAAAGGATATGAAAAGAACATGTCTCCAGTGTTTAAGGTTTATGATACTCTTTCCTGATAACAACTCTCTGGAGCAGATAATCCATTTCATATGTAAACAGATTAAGGCTTTGTAAGTTAAAAACACTTAAGATGACAAATTTAGCAAGGATAAGAAGAAAGAATCAAACCCATATCTTCTGACTTCAAATCCCATAGCATCATCATCATCATCATCTTCCTCTTCTTCCTCATTAGCATTTATATAGGGTGTTAATGTATGCAAACCACTTTGCATATGTTGTATCATTTAATCCTCACAACTCCATGAAGAGGGCAGCTAGGTGCTGCAGTGAATAGAACACTGGCCCTGGAGTCAGGAGGACTTGAGTTCAAATTCGGCCTCAGACACTTAACACAAAAATACCTGTGTGACCTTGGGCAAGTCATTTAACCCCAATTGCTCTATCTTCCCCCTCCAAAAAAAAAGAAGCAAAAAAAACCCCCAACTCTGTGAATTAGGTGCTATTTTTATCCCCCTTTTCAAGCTAAGGAATCTGAGTCTGATAATGTGACTTACCAAGAATCACAGAGCTAGTAAATGTCTGAAGCAGGATTCAAATCCATGTCTTCCATACTCCACATCTAACATCCCAAACTCTATCTACTGCATCACCTGCTTCTAGTACTGTTTTGGTCACATCCAAATGCCTCAGTGAAAAAAAGGTTTACTATGTTGGATTTTTAAATGCTATTAATCTCCTTTAATTATTCCACTTGCAACCCAAACTGATGAGGTAGAAACAAAATTGCTGTATGGTCTTAGTTGGTTCCTCTCTTTGTGTTTTATTTATTGCAAGGTCTGGTTGTTGCTGTTCATTCTTTGTTCTTGAAAGAAGACCAGTCACATCATGAGGGTAATATCTTGACTTGATCTTGATACACAAGTGGTGTGGATGTAGTTAGTTGCAATGATTCCCTTCCTAGATGTGATACACACAAGTAATTTGGAAAAGTGGATAGAAATATTATCTACCTCATAATGGGATTTCTGCAAAAGCCTTGAGTAACATCTGTCAAAATTGTTTGTTTTATTTTTTTACCCTTTAATCCTTGAAGGAATCTGTCCCTGTCCAGTACTGAGAGGTACAAAGAGGCTCATACCATTAAATCGTCCTCAAGTTCTCACCATGATTTCTTTCTAATAATTCTCCCTTACTAGGGTGGTGCAATGGATAAAATGTTGGGTACAGAGTCAGAAAAAAAAGCCCAAGTTCAAATCTAGCCTTAGATATACTGTGGCTGTTGGCCTTGCTTTAAACAAGTTGCTTTAACCTCAAACTATAAAATGGGTGATACTGACACTATCTTACCTCACACCAGTGTTGTAAGATCAAAGAATATAATATTTCAAACACATGTTGCATAGTGCATGAAGTAGATGACCAAGGAATACTTTTTCTTAACTATTTCATACATGTAAAATTGTATAATTTACTAAGTTTTTAGCTGAGTATTTCATTTTCTTTCACAGAAATCCCAAGAAGCAGGAAAAAACAAAACAGAAATTTTATAAGTTAAGGATGAGGAAGACGAATTTCAGTGAGGTTATGTGATTTGCACAAAGTCACATGAATAAGTAACATATGCCATGTTCATTAGAAAAGACTAAGGTATTTTATAACATCTGCCCTAGAATGTAGTTTAAAAATCAGTTAATTTCAAGAAGGGATAAGAAGCATATTCTAGTGCAGGAGTGGGAAACCTATGGCCTTGAGGCAACATGTGGCCCTTTGGGTCCTCAAGGGCAGACTGAATCCAAACTTCACAGAACTAATCCCCTTAATGAAAAAGTTTATTCTGTTAATCTTGCTCAGTCAAAAAAACTGTACCCAAGGACCTAGAAGGGCACATGTGGCCTCTAGGCCACAGCCTCCTCATCCCTGTTCTAGTGGATAGAGACTTGATCTTAAAGTCATGTGGTTTTCAAATCCTCCCTCTTACTCTCACTGGTTGTATTACCCTACACATGTCATTTAATCTGTAAATGGTTCTGATAAATCGTTAAGACCTTAGGTTATGTAACAGGCATGAATATGTGCTGGTAGAGTCGCTTCCTTCCTAGGAGTTCCAGGAGAATCACAGATTTGGTTAAGGAAGAAAAGTGGGGAGTACCAAAGGGGGTTATGATATATACACAAATGATTACAGTATGTAACAGTGTAGTCTTGAATAAGTAACATACACTGTAATATGTGATACACACAAGTAATTTAGAGAAGGGGATAGCAAAATTCTCTACCTCATAACGGGATTTCTGCACAAGCCTTGAGTGACATCTGCCAAAATTCTGTTTTGATAAATATCACTTCGGGATGGTCATTTGGGTGTAGCGGGATCAGTGAATGCTGCAGGAACAAGGTCCTGTTTTACCTAGACCTAAAGGGGGTTAGATTTTAGTAGGTGGATTTTGGTGGAGAAAATCAATCCAAATGTAAGGAATTTTGTGATGAATACGCTAGACTCAGGAAAGCACAACCTAGTGGCAACTAGGTGACACAGTGAATAGAGCAGCGCCCCTGGAGTCAGGAGGACCTGAGTTGAAATCTGGGCTCAGATGCTTGACGTACTTACTGGCTGTGTGACTTTAGGTAAGTCACAACCCCAACTTCCCTCAAAAAAGCAAAAAAAAAAAAGCACAACCCCCCAGAGAGATTTTAGGGGCAGCTGAGGAGAGTCAGATAGAACATTGAGCTTAGAGTCAGGAAAAGCTGAGTTTTCCTGAAAATCTGCTCTCAGGTACTTACTAGACCCTGGGCAAGTCACTCAGTTCACCCTGTTTACCTCAGTTTCTTCATCTGTAAAGTAAACTGGAGAAGGAAATAGTAGATCATTGTAGTATCTCTGTCAGTAAAACTCCCACTGGGGTCATGGAAAGTCACATGTGACAGAAATGACTGATCAGCAACATCAGGGAGATTTGGGTAGAGTCCAATTTGATTGGAATAGAAGTTAGGGGAGAATGAGGGAAGGTGAGACAGGGCTGGAAATGTAGAATGAAGAAGGAAAAGTTGCTTATTGAAGTCAGGATCTGTTGCTTATCAGAGTATTTTGAAGTTATTTAAGCAAGTACAGGCCCTTGGCCCCTTATTCTTTGAACAATAAGTCAAATGAACATAAATCTTTAATATGATTTCCCTTGTAAAGGCTGTTGCTAATGTTGACATATTAAATGAACCCTTAAGGCATGCTAAGCAATTGAAATATCAATGTTTGGGCAGAAGAAGCATCTCAAAAATGGATTTAATTTCAAACAGTGATGGGAAAAATGCAGAATAATTGTTTTGTTTTTCTAGAAAGCAATAAACAGAAGCTGTTTTTCTCTTTCTCTTTTGCTTCAAAATTACTGTGAATCATTAGTAATCAGTATGGATGGTTCTTTCTTCAAGGTCATAATATATCTTGATTACTTTTTATTGCTACTAGTTATAATGAAATAGCATGGGGATTGTTCTCTGGTAAACTTAGTATATTTTGATTCATAAACAAGTGCAACCTGGGTTAATTTAGTTGTTGTAAGAGACCTTTAACTTGTCAAATCAAGTCATTTGATAGCGAATCACAGACCAGTGAGAGGGAGACACTAATATACTTTGAAAAGTGACAAGCTCACCAATGTCCTTCTTGGAACTGTGCAGATCACTAAGCATTGGCCTTTATTATTATTATTATTGATTTTTGGAGGGCCATTGGGGTTAAGTAAATTGCCCAAGGTCACACAGCTAGTAAGTGTGTCAAATGTCTGAGGCTGGATTTGAACTCAGGTCCTCCTGACTCCAGGGCAGGTGGGTGCTCTATTCACTGTGCCACCTAGCCACCCCATCATTGACCTTTAGAGGGAACCAACAAGCAAAATTCTAAATCAAGCATGACTTCACCAAAACAATGTTATTGGAGTCAAATGGAGAAACCATTGTATTTCTTTTACTATGGATTATTTTCACTGTGATTATTTTGATAGCAGAGAATATTAGTTCTGTGATTTTGAGTTACGAAATAAATCATGATCATTTTTTATCAGATAATATTTAATAAGCCTTCTGTTATGCATATAATTCAGCACATTCTCACACAATGCATGTGCACACACATACATATACCAATAAAGGACTAGAGTGGATATAGTTCCTACCAGTTCCGGCTTATATTATTTTTTAATTGTTTTGATTTATCTTATTTTTAAATTATGAAGTATGAAGGAAGATGTTATCTAAATCATTACTTATGTTCTACCACAGGTAAAAGCAATATCAATATCAGACTCTTTAAAACTAGAAGGAATCTCAAATATCATCCTTTATATCTTATACATACGTGGGATTCTTCTATTCAACATTTCTCCCAAGTGGTCATCCAGACTCTCCAGGAACAGTCCCAGTAACTCTTCCCCCTCACCAGATTCCTCCCTCACCATTCCATTCTTGGATAGTACTAATTGGTTTGGATTTTTCCTTTCACTTGCCTATGTTCTAATTCCACTGGAGAGTCACAATTCTCCTAGTGGTAGCAGAAGCATTGTTAGTGTGACTGCATTGAGTGAAGATACCATAAGCATATCAACTAGTTAGGGAACTAAATATCCTGGAACAGAGTAATGGAGACTCAGTCCAAGGCATATGAAAAGAATATCTTACAGTAGTGATTTGTCAGTGCAGGAGAAATTTTTGAAAAATAGAGGAAGAGTTAAGTGGAGGAACAAATTCTATATGAACTTAGGAAAAGATAAAATCTGTAGCATAGGTAAAAATGTTAGCTTTTTCTTGGAGACAATCAAGGTAAGATGACTAGCCCAGAGTCACACAGCTAGTAAGTATCTAATGCTAGATTTGAACTTGGATCCTCCTGACTCCAAGGTGATTGCCCTGGGTCATCTAAGTGCCCAAAGATTTAATTCTAGAGAAGAGTAGAGTAATCTCTTGTTTTTGAGACCAGAGGTGCAGACAAGAATATCAACAGAAAGTAATGTGTTGAGGTGAAGGGAAGGTAAATGCTGGGTTTATGCTGGATGGCCTCCATTTTCTCAGCCAAAGAGGTGAAGTAATCTGCTAACAGGGAAGGGAGGGGCCTGTACTGAGCATTTGAAGGAGGAGAAGGTTTAGCACAGCTGATGTGGGGGAATACACAGCAGGGGTGAGAGGTGGGGAGAAGAGGGTTGAGGGAAACCGTGGGCAGATTTATTAGGCATTGGCCCTATTTTAAGGGGAATTTATAACAAATGAATGCTATGTGGGTGAGTTCTAACAGTATTTAAATTATCCAACATGTGAGATAGATATTTTATTTGAGATATTTTACAATGTCTGGAGTTTCTCAAGAAAAATGATATTTTTGTCATTTCTCTGCATCCACCTACTAAAAAGTCTGTCCTTTCAAAGAGTAGAAAAAGGCATTTGTCCCACAGAACCTTTGAATTCTGAACATTACAAAAAAAAAAAAGCTAGCGGATTTGTCTCCTGTATGATTCTTTTCCATATTATACTGCTTGAAATTTGAATTTTCTGTTTAGAAAATAGCTACTCTCACAAAGGAAGGTATTGTCAAGTGTGTTTTCATGTGGCAAGAAAGAAAGGGTTTGTCCTTTCTGTGAATCAAGGAAGTTAAAATTAACAAATCCTTAAAAAAAAAACTACAAAGAAACATATGGCAATAAAAAGCAGCCTAACAGTTCTTTGATATTTTCTGTTTTCCATATATGTGTGTATGTATATGTACATTTGCATGTGTGTATTTTTATATGTATGTAAATTATACGTATATGTACATATGCATTTTTTTTCTCTATGAAAACAAGTTTGAGCATATCTGTTAGTTAAGAAAGCCCTGTCCCTAGCACCAGCCATGTTCAGGACTCAAGCATCTATAAACTCAAAACCAGGAACAAAGACATGTTAATTTCCTTCACAATTTCTGTTTCTCTGGATAAAATTAAATGAAGAATTAAGCTCATTATCAGGGTAATTGATTTATTCCTTCTCTGCTTTACTCTCACTCTCAAAATAAAAAAAAAGATATTTGTTTACTCATCGGTGTTTTAAATAAAATGTGGTCTGGCTCAAATTTTCTATATGTTTACCTTAATCTCCCACTTGAATTTGAATGTATAGATATCCCTTAGAATAGACTTTGATAATGGCAGTCTCATACTCATGTACAGATAAACATTGGTGCATTCTCTGCTAAGTCTGTCCATGGACACAGTTATTACTTGTAGAACATTCACTAATTTCAGCCCTGTATTGAATATCCAGGTAATATGCACTTTCCTCAGGGTAAGGCTGCCCATACAAAGACCTCTTGCCACATGATCATGCTGTACAATCACAACAATGAGTTTCTGAGGGGGTTCATTCCCTCCACTTACTTCTACCCCACTCTTCCACCGCTGAAAGATTCGTGTTTGACTTAGAGGTCATTAGGGCCAATTCGAAAACAGAGGAAGTGCAATGAAAAAGATTTGGATATGAGTTCAGAAGACTTAAATTTGATCCCAACTCTGATGCTAATTGCCAGTCTGAAGGTCCATCATTTAATTTCTCTGAGCTTGTTACTCTCCATTCTTAAAATAAAAGGATAGAACTTCAGATTTCCATGGTCCTTTCCAGGCTTAAATCTTCCATAATTTGTTACAGGTACCTTGGGAACAGTTTAACTTTGACAGAATAAAGAGAGAATTGGACCTTGATTCTATTAATATAAGGAATTCCCAAGTGAGGAAGCTCCCAGTGTAACATCAGTTGGGACTTCCATGGAAACTTGTCTTAGAATGTTGCCTAGAAAACCAAGAGGTTAAGCGACTTGCCCAGGATCACACAAGACAGTATGTGGAATTTGAGCCGAGTTCTTACTGACTTAAAAGCCAGCTCTCTCTGTACTGTGCCCTACTACCCCTTCCATCCTTATTACTTAATATTGTTATTGTTTAATCATTTTTCAGTTGTGTCTGACTCTTCACAACCCTATTTCGGGTTTTCTTGGCAAAGATGTTGGAGAGGTTTGCCTTTGCTTCTCCAGCTCATTTCATAGATTAGGAAGCTGAGGCAAACAAGTTTAAGTGACTTGCCTACGTTCACACAGCTAGTAAGTGTCTGAGGCCAGATTTGAATTCAAGTTTTCCTCCAAGGTCAGCACTTACTGGTCATTGTTTACACCCTGATGGCTCAGTCTGAATGTAAATAGCAACTATCTCTATTTTGGCCAGAAACCCTGAGGATCTTTCCCTCCCAAACTGATTTTTTTTTAATTAACTAAGAAGCCACTCTTCACCTCATTTCATACCTGGCCTTAAGCATGATTGGGTCTTCCTTCACTCAAACAGAGACCTGGAAGAAACCTTCGCCTTTTGACATCCCTCCCTCACTTAAATCCAATTCACTTTC
Organism: Petaurus breviceps papuanus; assembly: GCF_028583685.1. Lineage (NCBI taxonomy): Eukaryota > Metazoa > Chordata > Mammalia > Diprotodontia > Petauridae > Petaurus > Petaurus breviceps. Next base: position 18,225,422 of record NW_027185655.1, on the reverse strand, counting down.
AAGTCATGGCATTGACTTCCACATGTCACGGTCCTCTTCAAGAAGGAAGGACAAAAAAAAAAAGCAACCAAAAATAATATACACTGTGTCACCTCACTGCCACTAATAGGAAGGGCACTAAACAATGAAATAAGAATCCAGAGGCCACAATGGAAGGAGACTGGAAGAGTAGAATAAGGAGAGAGGAAAAGTAGTGTCTAAGGTGCAATTTGAACTCAGCACCACCTCCCTTCTCCATTATTAGCAATGAGACCCTAACATTCAAACCATGCTTAATGCTTCATTTTAATTAGTTATCCAGTCAACTTTTAGAACAGGGTGTTTACTACTGATAGAGTATAGTAACCATGGTGTGGAACAAAATACAACCCAACCTCTCCAAAAGACTGTGACATGCTCTTCTAGTAATACATGCATAGTCCAGGAGAAGGGTGGCTCAAGTTCAGAATGTATGTGTAGCAAAAGGGTAATACATCTCTGGGAGTGTTTTTATGAAATCCCTCAAGATATTTCACCAAGGCATGCTGTAGCTTCTCTCATGGATAATTTATAGAACCTTGCATTTGTGTCCAGTCTTTCCTTGGTTCCCTATGTTCATCTTTTTGCTTGTTGGCACTGTCTTGGACACACTGTTAGGGAGAACACCTGGTCTGATAACTGAGAACAGAATTTGGTTTTCTGGACCAGAGTTTATAAGATAAGAATAATGTGCTCTTGTCCAGGGACTGAATGAAGAAGAATCTTAAAAATATGTTTAAGAATGTTCTAAATGGAAAAGGGAGAGGGATATAGAAAACTTCCCCACATATATCTGCCACAAGAGATACCATAGAATAGCAATAGATAATAGTAGATGAAATTCATAGGAGGCAAAATACATGAGAGGAAAAAATGAAACCCATACCATAGACTTAGATGTTATAGATAAATATACAAGGTACGGATTAAAAGCAAGAGAGCCTAATGCAGGGGAAATTTCAATGATAATGCTGAAGGAAAAGTAATGTGTCACTGAGATTTGGTGAGATGTGACTCCTCTTTAGAATAAAGCTCCAGGAAGATATGTACTTAATTTAAAAAGAACAAAAGAGTTTAAAGATAAATCAGTGAATTGTATGTTAAGAAGGTATATATTCACATGAGGAAACAAAGATTGGAAACATGGTAGAAAGCATTTGGATAAAGATGGGTGGAGGGTAAAAAAGTTATCTGTTCAAATATATTTAATTAATCAATTAATTTTGAACATTCATTTTTTAAATATTTTGAGTTGCAGATTTTCTCCATCCCTTGCATCATTCTCCCACCCATTGAGAAGTCAGGCAATATGCTTTAAATTATACATATGAAATCATGCAAAACATATTTTCATATTAGCCATATTAGCCAAATTAAAAAAAAAAACAAGAAACATAAAGAAAGTGGGGGAAATGCTTTAATTGGCATAGAGTTCATCAGTTTTGTCTCTGGAATCAGATAGCATTTTTCATAGATCCTTTGGAATTATCTTGGATTATTGTCTTGATCAGAGTAAGTCTTTCACAATTGATTCTTCTTTTTTGGTGTTTATTATTCTTACAATATTGCTATTACTGTGTATAATATTCACATAAGTAAAATCAGATTGTATAAATCTCAGGTTTTTCTGAAAACATCCTGGTCATCATTTCTTATGTCATAATAATATTCCATCACAATCATATGCAACAATTTGCTCAGCCTTTCCCCAATTGAAGGACATCCCCTCAATTTCACTTTTTGCCACCATAAAGTAACTGCCATTAATATTTTTGTACACGTGGGTCCTTTACCTTTTCTTTGATCTCTTTGGGGGATAGACCTAGTAGAGATACTGCTGGGATAATGGGTATGCACAATTTTATAACCCTTCGGGAATAGTTCTAATATTGTTCTCCAAAATGGTTGTATCAGATTACAAATGCACCAATGATGTGTTAGTGTCCCCAAATCCCCTCCAGCATTTATTATTTTCCTTTTCTGTCTCATTAGTCACCCTGATAGGTACGAGTTGGCAAATCAGAGTTGTTTTATTTTGCATTTCTTTAAACAATAGTTATTTAGAGCATTCTTTTTTTTAAATTAGAAACAAATTTAATAATCTGCAGTTTTTCCAGAAATGAAAATGTTTAACTATATTTTCAACTTTAAACACAAGGCTTGTAAAGAGATTAACATAATGAATTAAAATAAAAGCATAAAAATAAAAATCTGGAAAAAATAAAAATTCCATTTTTAATTGTACAGATTTTACATATTTATATATATACACACACATATATGTCTACACACACATACATACAGCAGTAATACTAAGATTCTACTGTTAAAAAAAATAGGAAGAATTAAAATGTCATCTAAATTCCCAAAGAAAAGACAGAACCACAATTTCAAGAGAAAAATTACCAAGGATATGTGACAATAAGAAAACACTGCCAGGCCCAAAAGGCTTTGGTCACCACACCTTCTCCTTCCTGAATGGCTCTTGTGCTCTGGACACATGCTTGCAGTCCAGTTAGTTCTAGGGGAGCCTCTAAGGAAGGAGTGGGAGAGTAGGCTTCCTCTTCTCCCATTCTTTGCCCCTTTAAACCCTGACCATCTCAGTGACCTCAGCTACAGTTATTTAAAACTTAGGCTTAACCTTACTTCTAGGTTTTCCCTAAAAAAAATGAAAAAGTACTGTGTACAATATAAATCAATGTAGGCAACAGATAATTTATTATTGCTAAACATATAAGACTCACAGAATAAATTGACAGAACAAATTAAAACAGGATTGAGGAAGTTAACTGCTGTTATAAGCAAATGAGAGGTTGATACTTACATCTTCTCAATCGGAGATGGGGCAATGAGCTTACATTCTAAAGAGTATAAAGCAGTTTGCAGGTCTGCTGATTTGGCATTTCACATTTTACCTTGGCTCTGTTCTGACTTGATCAAAATTCATGTCTCTTAGTCAGGCCATAGAATTGGTCTCTACTTCTTGTTGGTGGTCATTTTTCCAAAGAAAAAATTACCCTTGTCACCCATCAACTTCATTCAATGAACATGGACTCTCTCTACCTCTGGGACACACAAACCTGGACAAACCCACCTCAAAGTTGCTGCTTGGTCAGCTACTCAGGGAGTGATTTGTCCAAGGTTATATGGATTGTAACTAGCATTTGTAACTAAGATTTGAACTCACATACTTTGACTCCACAGTTAACATTCCGAACTGTGCTTTACTTCTAGCAAGGCAGAGAGGCTTCAGTGTTCTACATTCTCCAACACCAAATATAATACAGATTGAAACACTTTTCCATCCAAGCTATAGAACATTCATTGATTGATATTGGCAATAATTGATGGTTGATATTGGCAGCTTTTTTTATGCTTTATTAACTTCTGATTTACATTATCCGTTTCAGCCAGATTTTGATTTACAAATTATCTCCCCATTTCTCCCCCACCCAATACCCCAAAATAGCAGTCCCACAGGATATCCCCTCCTCCAATCTGCTCTCTCCCACATTTTCCCCCATACCCCTTTCCACTTTTCCAGTGGAACTCTATGCCTCAGTGCCTGCACATCCCATTTCCCAATTACATGTAAGAGGGTATTAATAACAGTATATATATATATATATATATATATACACATACACATATACATATATATACATATTTGAATATTTGATTTCAAAACTTTCAATTCCAGATTCATTCCCCTCCTTCCCCATCACCAAACACTACTGGGAAGATACGCAGTTCAGTATAGGTTGCACATGTGTGGCTAATGCAAAACAATAACATAGTAGATACATTGTAAAAGACTGACTACACTTCCCTCCCATCCATCCCACCTCCCACCTGCTCTACTCTCCACTTTGATCCCATCTATTTTCAAAAGTGAGTGCTTCCAACCTTCCTCCCCCCAGCCTACCCTCCCTTCTATCATCCCCCTCTCATCCCCTCCCCCCCATTCTCCTGGAGGGTGAGATCCCCTATTTAGTGTGTATTTCACTCCCTCCTCAAGCCAAATTCAATGGGAATAAGATTGACCCATTCCCTTTTGCCTTCCTATTCTTCCCCTCCATTGTAACCATTTTCCCTTGCCTCTTCTGTATGAGATAGTTTACCCCAATCTGTCTCTCCCCATCTCCTCTCATTATATTCCTCTAACCTCTTAATTTCACCTTTTAAGTATCATCCCTTCCTGTTAAATTGGTCCTGTGCCCTTTATGTATGTATACCTGTAAACATATATACATACATTCACATATGTATTCATATGCCCATATACCCTCATATATAGACAAATATATATACACATATATACATATATATATACATATATATATATATATTTCTAATCCATTCAACTACTGAGAAAAGTTTCATCAGTTCCAATTATCATTTTTCCATGTAGGAATGTTAATAGTTCAACTCTGATAAGTTCCTTATGATTTCTTTTCCCTATTTACCTTCTCATGCTTCTCTTGCTTCTTGTATCTGAATGTCAAATTTTCTATTCAACTCTGTTTTTTTCAGCAAGAATGCTTGAAAGTCCTCTATTCCACTGAATGACCATATTTTCCCCTGAAACATGATACTCAGTTTTGCTGGGTAGGTGACTCTTGGTTTTAATGCCAGCTCCTTTGACCTCCGGAATATCATATTCCAAGCCCTTTGATCCCTCAGTGTAGAAGCTGCCAGATCCTGGGTTATCCTGATAGTGTTTCCACAATATTCAAATTGCTTCTTCCTGGCTGCTTGTAATATTCTCTCCTTAATCGGGGAATTCTGGAACCTGGCTATAATATTCCTAGGAGTTTTCTTTTTGGGATCTTTTTCAGGAGGTGATCGGTGTATTCTTTCAACCTCTATTTTGCCCTCTGGTACTAAAAAGTCAGGGCCGTTTTCTTTGAGAACTTCCTGGAGGATCATTTCTAGGTTCTTACTTTGGTCATGGCTTTCAGGAAGTCCAATAATTTTTAAATTATCTCTCCTGGACCTCTTTTCCAGGTCGGTGGTTTTTCCCATGAGATATTTCACATTGCCTTCCATTCTTTCATTTGTTTGGATCTGTTTAACAACATCTTGATTTCTCATAAAGTCATTAGCTTCCATTTGCTCCAATCTAATTCTGAAGCAATGATTCTCCTCATTGAGTTTTTGAGATTCTTTTTCCATCAGGCAAATTCGGCTTTTTAAGGCTTTCTTCTCCTTATTGCCTTTTTGGGCCTCCTTTGCCATTTGAGTCAGTCTGTTTTTTAAGGTATTATTTTCCTCAGTCAGGCTGTTGACTCTCATTTCATAATTTTCTTGCATTGTTCTCATTTCTCTTCCCATTTTTTCCTCCACTTCTCTTATTTGGTTTTCAAAATCTTTCTTAAGGTCCTCTATGGCCGGTAAACAGCCTATATTTTCTTTTGAAGCTTTTGGTGCAGGAGTTCTGACTTCACTGTTTTCCTCCTCTTCCATGCTTTGCTCCTTTTTGTCCCCAAAATAGGAGTGTATTGCTGGAATCTTCTGTCTGCTTTGTTTCCTTTGCCTGCTCATTTTGCCACTCAATTACTTGACTTACGGGCTTTTTGCCACAGTAGGACTCTGCCACCAGACAGGGGAGCTTTCATCCCAAAACGCTGGGGTTTTCTCAGCTGCTGGAGGTATTAGATGGGTGCCCTCTCTGAGGTCTCCACACGCTCTGGCAAGCTGGACACATACCCCAGAACCTCCACCCTAGACTGCAATCCAGATCCAAGCAGGTTAAAGCAAGAGCAATTACCCCTCAGACTCGTGCTTGGTCCCCCTACACTCTGCAGGCCAAGAGCTGAAGCTGCCATGTGGCGCTGGCTGGCTGTGCTGGTTTCTCAGTGGCTTTTGACCCTGGGCGTAAAAGCCACACACTCCCACTTAGTGGTCCCAAAGTGCAGACTGCACTGACCTCTCACTTTGTCCTTTGTGTCTATGTGTTGATAAATCTGGAAGCGGATCTGAAGTCCCTATGGCCAAGGCTGGTCAGGCTCCCTCTGGGGCTAAAGCCTAGGTGTGGGGCTGGACTCGGCTCCCAGAGCACTGTGCTGGATTCCTGCCGGGCTGTCCTCAGCGGGAGGTTAGCTTCTCTGTGTCATTTTGTGGGTTCTGCAGCTCCAAAGTTTGTTTAGAGTCCCATTTTTACATGGATTGGGGAAGGTGGAAGCTGGAGCTGTGGGAAGGTCGTGCTTCTACTACGCCATCTTGGCTCTGCCCCCCTCTATTTAGAGCATTCTTAATGTGACAGCTTGAACAAATATATTTTTCACAATATATTGCAGATCACTTAGACAGAAAGACTATGGATCATGGGTTTGGAAAGAGTAAAAATAGGTTACAAGTGATATAAAATGTTATGATATTGAGAAACTAATTCAATTATTTCCTCATTTGCATAAGTGTTTCTCTTTATCTTTTGCCCCATCTGTTTCTGTTTCTTTGTATATCTCTCTGTCTCCCCACATCTCTCTGTTTCTGTCTCTGTCTCTGTGTCTGTTTCTCTGTGTCTGTCTGTCTGTCTCTATCTCTGTCTCTCATCTGACACAAATACAAAGTAACTGATAAAATTTATATCCTTAAAATGGTAAAGCAATGTGGTGGCTTGTTATTTTGGATCAGTTTCTGATCCATAGTATGAAATTGTTGCTGAAACAAAAATTATGAGAAGCTTGGGGGGAAGTAAGGAAGTGACCACTCTGAAATATGTGTCAGAACGTGCTTTGTTTTGTTTCCTGTTCAAGAAGATTCACTGGCTCCACATTGTCTTTTTGTTGTTTTGGCTTTGTTGGAGGCAATCAGGGTTAAGTGACTTGCCCAAGGTCACACAGGTAGTAAATGCAACTGTATGAGGTTGGATTTGACCTCAGGTCCCCCTGACTCCAAGGTCAGTGCTCTATCTACCACCTCGTTCTCCGTTCATATTTTCCTTATGATAAAAATGAACTCTTCTGTTTTCCTTTTCAAGGTCTGCACAATCTGACTGCAGCATGTCTATCCAGGATTACTACAAATTATTTCCTCTTGTATACTCAATGTTAGTCTACTTTTTTGTTTCCCATGTGCCTTGGTGCAGTCTTGGATCTCCCAAGTCTAGAATTCACTCTCTCTTCACATCCATCCCTTAGTATTAGTTTCTTGAATTTTCAGTTTAAGTATCACCTTCTTAAGAAGTCTTTGCTGATCTTCTCAGTTATGGTTCCCAACCCTACCCCACATCACTGTAGATTTATTTTGTATCATATCATTACTTATATTTTAGCTTGTTACTTCCCCTTAGTAGAATTTAAAGTCACCTGAGTGTAGAGACTATGTGACTTTTGTATTTTTCCCTCAGTGTTTAACAAAGTGCCTAGTGCTAAATAAATGATTGTTAATCGATTGAGTTCAAATATAGTCCCAGACAGTTAGTGACTATATGACTCTGGGCAAGTCACAACCTCTACTTGCCTCAGTTTTGTCATCTGAAACATGAGTATAATAAAAGCACCTACTTCTTTTTCTTTCTTTTTTTAAATTAATTTGTTTGTTTCTTTTTAGTTTACAGGATTCAATTCCACAAATCCTTGAGTGTCACATTTTGTCCTCCTTCCTCCCCTCCCCCCCACCATGGTGGCTTATAGTCAAGTATAGGATCTGTAAGTACTTCCACAGTATACATTAGTCAGGTTATAAGGATGGATTGTATCAGCTGGAATGAAAAATGGTAAAGAGGACATAAAACCAAATAAGAGAAGGAAAAAGATCATGTATTTTGCTTCCACCTGGATATCAACTTAGTTCTTTCTAGTTCTTTCTCTGGATGCACATATTTCTCTCCATCATGAGTCTTTTGGGATTGACTTATATCACTGCATTGCTCAGAAGAGTCCAGTCTATCAAAGTTGGTCATCACACATACATTGTGTCTGTAATTGAAAAGCACCTACTTCTAAGGGTGGTTGTGAGGATAAAATAAGATGATAACTCTAAGTCACTTAGTAACTACTATATAAATGTTAGAATATGATATGAGGAAAACTGAGTATAGTCTAATGTGTACCTAGATTTAGGGGGAATGCATTTCAAAGTGTTTAGAGACAGAGTATGTAGGATGCTGGAGTGGTACATTACAGGTTTTTTTTTTTCTAGGTTGACCAAGAGAGGACCCAGAAGCCAGGGATTCCAAAAGGGGGTAAGGCTAGATCTTACTGGTATAAAATTCCCAACAAGACTGAGAGGGAAACAAGACTGATCAATACTTTAATACCCTGTCTAAGCATCGGGAAAGAATGGCATCTGGCCCCAACAAAAAGCCTCAAACTAGAACCTGAGACTAAAAATATGGATAATAAAAAATACAAATAACAAAAATACAGAAACAGGCATTTATGTATGGAAAAACAAAAAATGCCAAATAAAAGAAGAAATATTTATTGAGAGAAGCCCACAAGATAAACCTAGAAGAGAGTAATTTCATAAGTATGGTCAAAGTCTCAAAAATAGTTTGACCACAAGGACTACAATGTTAGAAGAAATGAAGCAAAATATATTTTTTAATTGGAACTAAGTCACTCATATTAAAAAAAAATGGAAGGAAAATAAGTAGCTTCAAATAAAAGTGAAAGAACATACACTATATTCCCTGAAAATTAGGATGGAAGTTTTGATTTAATAGGTCCATGAGGCAGTAGAAATATTAAATGTAATCTAAAGAATGAAAAAAATAGGAAGGAATGTCAGGTATCTACTACTAAAATTACAAACCTGAAAAACAGGTCAAAGGGAGATACTTTAAAAATCATCAAAATCACCAAAACTATGAGTATAAAATAAAAAGCTTGGATATTTTTAGAAATCATAAGACCACCTGAATCTATTAGAATCAGAAGTCAGTAAAAATAGAAAGAATTTACTTTTCACCTCCTTCTTGAAATTCCAAATTTAATATAGCCACAGCCAAAATCTTGAACTACATTTTTTTAAAGCATACTGCAAGCCACCTAAAAATGTTAAAGCACCATACTCAAACTCAGAAAAGACTGTCCTTCAGGTACAACAAATAATAGAAAATCTTTCAGAATATTTTTTTTCAGAAGACAAAAGCTAAAGGTTTGTTACATCAAAAGATGATTCCCCCTGAAAAAACTGAGTATAATTCCACAAGGGAAGAAAATAAACCTTTAAGAACACAATGTTCTTTTGTACTCATTCTCCTAATTTCAAGTGAAAGACCAACTTGAGTCCCCAGAAGACAACAGACTATCTCTTCCCTTAGAGAAGGGAAGTTCCTTTGTTGAGTAACCCAGAGGGAAATTGAGTTTTCTAACACACAACTCCCTATCCAGTGTATCCCCCAGTAACTCTCAACTAGTTAACATAAATTAATTTTCTACTGAGGAAATGGAGCAAAAATAGTTACAAAACCCCAAAGCACCAATTCAAAGGTTTACTCTCCCCCTACACATACATGGGGACTCTAGGGAAAATGGGTTCAAACTTTATGCACAATGGCAGTGAGGCACACATGTAAAGAATATGTGGGATTAAGCTCCCAGCCCTGGAACTTCTTTTCCAAAGCCCTCATCATGTTCACCTAAGGCCAAGGTATCAGGACTACAAGAGCTGATCCCCTTTCTCAGCTGGGCTAGTACAGTGTTTTGACTGTTGGGTCAAATCACACATAGGCTATGTCAAGAAATTTCCTCAGGATCATGAACTATGCTGCTGCTCCATAGAACATAACTGCTGTTGCTATTGGCTATAGTTGCTGGCACAATCACTTTGATAGATCTGCCTGCCTCTCTAGTTACTTAGACACTCCTCAAAATACTCACCTAGGATCAGGAAAGATCTCACACAAGAGAAACAAAAGTGCCATGTGTTCATAGACATATTACATGTAAGCGGGAGATAGAGTAACCACTTCTTTTCTCCAACCTTATGGTCCACAATGGTTCTTACCCTGGTCACCAACAAGAAAGAACATGCAAAAGGGTTTGGTCCTTTTGTGTGAGCACTCAATTCCTGCTCCTTACATCCAGAGTCATTAGTCTTTGTCTCTTCAACCAACCACAAGACCCTTCAGCAGCACACAACACTAGCATTTTCCCACCTCCACCCATGCATGGCATTCACCATTATGAGAAGGTTCACTAAGTCCTCGTGCATTTATCTGGAATCAGGAGAGGTATGTTGTGCATGCTCTGTACAACTCAATAGGACAAGTAAATACTAAGTGTGCCCTCATTGTTCATTTACAGTCACTGTCATATGATAGAGGAATGCTAAGTATTCCTGATGGGAAGATATGAGTTGATCAAACATGTTGAAATACAAAACAAGAAAAACCTAGAAAGTTATTTATCCATACTTGTACACCTTGAACTCTTCATCACAACCAAGTCAAATAAAAGTGACTGTCAAAATGACCTATCTAACACCATACGGAACAGCCCAAATCTATCTCCCCCCTCCCCTGCCACTGAGAAGAGGGAAATGAGTTTTATAATCTGGACTCTAGGACCAAATTTGGTTATGGAAATTGTCGTTCAGCTAATATTTCAGAAGCCTTCAAGTGTTGCTTTTGTTTATTGTATTTTTTCTGCTTTATTCTAATTTTGTTTAGTGGGTGATACATTAGTTTATACAAGGGTTCCATACATCTAGATGTGTGTATAGATATGTATGCATGCATGCATACACATATACATGTACATATACATGTAGCTACATACATGTATGTATAACTACATACACATATATTCATTCTCAAACTTATGGACACTTGCTTTGTATGCAGTCATTTTGAATATTTTTGTGTAGCTTCTTTTTTGTAAGCTGGAGATGAGGGTGTAGATAAAGGGGATGTAGGCAAAACTCAGACACATTTGGTCTGCAGCTGCTTCTAGCTTGAGGCAACTAAAACTCCACTGCCTCAGAGAGAGAAGGAAAAATTTACTTTGAGGAAAACACATAACTGACTGAACAGCAGTAGCCAAAGTTTAAGGGAATAGAAGTTCTAGGTGACCATTCATAATATAAGTTGTCTTCTCACCTTGCAGATGAAGAGACTGAGGAGCAGGGTTCAGAATATAGCTGATCAAGATCATGGCAGGATATGATTCAAAGAAGGGAAGATATGTGTGTAACAGCAAGCACCCTAGCACACCCAGAATGGCCTGCTAGCACCAACTTTTTGCTCTCCTTTTCTACTAAAGACTGCTCAAAAAGGGGTTAACAATCTTACTTTTAATTACATTCATTAGTTCAAGTTACAGATCAGCACCATGAACATCAGAGAAAATACAAGCAGAGAAATTAGCATGAAGACCAACAGACAGGGCTCTGAATCAAAGCGATATTACTAAACACTTAATATACACCACTGGATCGAGAGAGCCTTTACATCTGAGCAGTCAGGATCTCAACATAGGGCTACTCAAAGTCTTTAGCAGGAAATCAAACAGTACTTTTCATAATCAAACCCCCAAAGCAAAATTCCAAATCAGAGTATATATGCACTTCTCAGAGCCAGAAAGCATAACAATCCTTGTGACTCAGTGCTTAATCAATTTAGTGACATACAAGTAAGCTTCCCTCTAAGCAAGCTCCTCCTTAGACAAGTTCCTCCTCCGATGGACTCCATATGAGGCCTATAAATGGGCAGGGAAGATCTTATTATCCCATTAACATTACAGTGTGTCTAGTTGTGAAAGAATAATAGCCCCTGGGAAAAGAAACTAAACATGCTCTCCCCCAGCAGATAGCCAAATCAGGGGTCTCTCCTGTCTAACTATGTTTTAATGCCTATGCAATTAGAAAATTATGCCTTATTAATTTAAAAATCTTAAGCAAGTCATCTAATCTGTTGAATACTTTGCTTCTCTGAAAAATAAAGATAATGATACCTGTAGTAACTTAGTTTATGAGGTTGTTTCAAGTTTTAAATGCTAAAATAAATATACAGTACTTTAATCTCTAAAGTACAATTTAAATGAGTTATTAGTAAATTTAGTCATGTTAATAGCAGGAATGTATTAAATACTCTTTAAATAGTGATTTATATTGTCAAAAATTATGCAGAGGGATATTGAACTCAAAATGAATAGGAGGTTGAAAGTCTAACAATGAAAAAAGAAACTTCAGATCATGTAGAAAATTGGGAGAACCCTTGAGAAATTTACATGATGAAATGGGGAGTTCATGGATTAACTTAAATTTTTCAAATCCTGAGCAAAAGATAAAAGCAATGGCAGGTAATAGTATCAATTCAAAAAAATTTCTTGGTCATTTAAGAACAGTGTCAAAATTCCTGATGTTCAGAATTTGACTAGATTAGTAAAAGCAAGTGGAGAACCAAAGAAGGAATATAACCACTGCTTTCAATTGACAGTAAGGTGATAATGGATGGTAGAAATAAGGAAAAATCACATATCTCTTGCTTCTGTCTTCTCTCTTTAGGAATATTATCTTTGACCAAGAGAAAAAAATGGATAGGAGTGGTTTGTAAAGACTTTAAATCCAAGGAAAGCAAAGAGATGGTGGGTGAATAGGTTTCAAGCAGCCATGCTATGCAAAACTCATCCCCAAGTACTAAAAGAACTGTCATCTAATCTTCATTTCCCCGACTTCTTCTCCCAAAGTGTTAACTGGTCAGCGATAATATTACTTCCTCTTCTGCATGGAAAGGATATGAATAGGGTAAGGGGAGAGGGAAGTGGTAAGTAAAAGTGAAGTATCAAGGATAACTTCAAGGTGACTTGAAGGATAGTCCCTAAGTACTAAAAGAACTGACATTTAATCTTCAATTCCCCAACTTCTTCTCCCAAAGTGTTAACTGGTCAGCGATAATATTACTTCCTCTTCTGCATGGAAAGGATTGAATAGGGTAAGGGGAGAGGGAAGTGGTAAGTAAAAGTGAAGTATCAAGGATAACTTCAAGGTGACTTGAAGGATAGTCCCTAAGTACTAAAAGAACTGACATTTAATCTTCAATTCACCCACTTCTTCTATTAAAGTGTTAACTGGTCATCGATAATATTCCTTCCTCTTCTGTATGGAAAATATATGAATAGGGTAGGGGGAGGGGGAAGTAATAAGTAAAAGTGAAGTATCCAGGAAAACTTCGAGGTGACTGGAAGGATAGTGGTTGCTTTGACAGTGAGAGAAACAGTAGGAGGTTTGAGTTTTGAAGGAAAGGTAGTCTTCTTTCAGACATTTTGACTGTGGGATGCCTATGGACCACTTAGATAATGCATACAAGGTAGTTGAGATGCCAGAGAAAGATGAAGGTTTGGTAGGTTTGGGCTCATCTGCCTAAAAATGATAGTAGAGCCCTTAGGAGCTGATAAGATCACCAAGAGACCAGGACTCAAGATATATTATAAAGTAACAGTCATCAAAACTATTTGGTATTGGTCAAAAAATAAATAGATCAGTGAAATTGACTAGAAAAAAGATAATCAGAAATAATGGAGTTCAATAACCCAGTGTTGAATAAACCCTAGAACATAAATTACTTTGGAAAGAACTCTACGTGTTATGAACTGCTGAAAAATCTGAAAAGCAAGCTAGCAGAATTTATGCTTAGATCAAAATCTTATACTATACTCCACAATAAATTCAAAATAGATACATGATCTGAATATTAAAGACATATCATAAAAGTTTATAAGAGAAGCACACCACTTCTCAGAAGAGAAGTTTTCTTACTTGCAGGTAGGAGATGTGTTCGTAAAGAATAAAGAGATAGGGGCAGCTAAGTAGCACAGTGAATAGAGCACTGGACCTGGAGTAAGGAGGACCTAAATTCAAATCTGGCCTCAGACACTTGACACACTTACTGGCCATGTAATCTTGGGCAAGCCACTTAACCTTAATTGCTCTGCTTTCCCCCTCCAATAAAAAATAATAAAGAGACAGAGGTAATTGCCCAAATGAAATGTATAATTTTGATTATAGAAAATTAAAATGTTTTGCAAAACAAATTAATGTATCTAAAATATTAAGGCAAGTTGATGTAGTGTTTCAAATGATGTTGTTATGCCATATATAGATGGGGAAGGAGGGAGGGAGTGAGTGAGGGGAGAAAGAGAGAGAGAGAAGAGAGGACAAATTAGACACATGCATATATAAATCTGTGTGTGTATCTTTGTATAATACTAAAAGCCATTCCCTATTAGATAAGTGATAAAAAAAATATGTGAACAAACAATTCTCAAAATAAGAATTGAAAACTATTCAAAAACATATGCAGGGTTGGTCCATCTCACTAATATTAAGGGAAATGCAAATCAAAACAACCTTGAGGTTTCACTTCATTCGTAGCAAATATATGAAGATGAAAAAGAAGGGCATGGTTAGTATTGGAAGGATTCTGGGAAGATAGCAACACCAGGACATTATTAATGATACTCTGAATCAGTATGACCATTTTGGAAAGCAAATTGGAATTATGCAAATAAAATGACTAAAATGTCCATACCTTTTGACCCAGAGATTCCATTACTGCCTCTCCTCCCTCCAGGTCATTGATAAATGGAAAGTCAAAATATTTATAGCTGCATTTTTTTGTGGCAGCAAAGAATCAAGTAGATGGCCACCCATTAGGGAATGGCAAAACAAATTACAATATATGAAAGTAAAGGAATATTATCGAGTTGCATGAAACAATGAATATGATGAATACAGAGAAATATGGAAATATGTTCACAAACTAATGCCCAGTGAGGTAAACAAAACAGATAGATAGAAAGATAGCTAGACACACACACAATGACTTCAACAAAGTAAATAGAATAAACTACAACCTCAAAAAAACAAAAAGGTACATGTTGCAAAATAAAAGAATAAGCATGTCTTCAAACAAGAGATAGAAGTGACCCTCCCCCACTCCTTTGTATAGGCACAATACCCATCAGAGTAGAATATTACATATATTTTCAGCTTTTTTTTTGATGTATTGATCATTTTTACTGAACTCTTTTTTTCTCTTCCCTTTCTTTTTTTGCCCCTTTTAAAAATACTCTGTAATATGTGCTGGCTCTCTGGAAAACAGTGGGAGTGGGGGAAATACAGAAATTTAGTTATGAAAATTAGAATGTGTCCATATATATGAAGATATATAATTCATAGAAATACAAATATATTGTGGAGGTGGAGCCAAGATGATGGCATAGAGAAGCAGGAAAACTCCATATGCCCCCTCCATATCCACCTCAAATACCTATAAAGAAAAGACTAAACAAACTTTAGGGCTACAGAACACACAAAGTGACAGAGAGAAACAAACTTCCTGGTGAATACAGCCCTGCATGATGACAGAAAGGGTGCATTGCAGGGCACGGGGAGCACAGCCCACCCCCACATAAGTCTTCAGTTTTAGCCTCAGGGCAACCATAACCAGCCACATCTGGAGGGACTTTGGTAGAGTGGATCATCAATAGCAGTGGTGGTTTCCATAATTATCAACCCATAAACACCAAAGAGAAAGAGAGAGTTCAGTGTGGAATTTGTGGGAAAAGGGAGTTGAGGAGTGTGGTCCAGCCTCTGCCCCCAGAAGGAGAAGCAGCTGAGGTGCAGTGGCCACTGCCACATGGCTGCTTCAGAGCTCCTGGCCTGCAGCTTGTAGGGGGATAAAATGCCCAGTCTGAAGGGTAATTGCTCTTGCTTTAACATGCTTGGATCTGGATTGCTGTCTACAATGGAGGTCCTGGGGTGTGTGGCCAGTGTGCCAGAGCCAGTGGAGGCTTCTGAGAGGGCACCCAACTAATATCTTTGGCAGCTGCATAAACCCCAGAAATTAGGACACAGCTCTCCTCTCTGGAAGCAGAGTTCTACTGTGGCAAAAAGCTCAAAAGTCAAGTAACTGAGTGGCAGCATGAGCAACCAAAGGAAAAAAAGCAAGCAGAGCAGTCAGAGCTTAGATTCCTTTTTGGGGGACAAAAAGGATCAAAACATGGAAAGGAGAAAAACAAGAAAGTCAGAAGTCCTGCACCAAAATACTCCAAGAAAAATATGAGTAGGTTACAAGCCTTAGAGGAGCTTAAGAAGGATTTTGAAAACCAAGTAAGAGAAGTGGAGGAAAAATTGGGAAGAGAAATGAGAATGATGCAAGAAAATCATGAAAAGAGAGTCAACAACCTGACTGAAGAAAATAACACCTTAAAAAATAGACTAACTCAAATAGCAAAAGAGGCTCAAAAAGCCAATGAGGAGAAGAATGCGTTAAAAAGTCAAATTTGCCAGATGGAAAAGAATCTCAAAGCTCCCTGAAGAGAATAATTTCCTTCAGAATAAGACTGGAGCAAATGGAAACCAGTGACTTTATGAGAAATCAAGATAATATTAAACAAAACCAAACAAATGAAGAAATAGAAGATAATGTGAAATATCTCATTGGAAAAACAATGGATCTGGAAAATTAATCCAGGAGAGACAACTTAAAAATTACTGCACTACCTAAAAGCCATGATCAAAAAAGAACCTAGAAATCATCCTTCAAGAGAATCTCAAGGAAAATTGTCCTGATATTTTAGAAACAGAGGGCAAAATAGAGGTTGAAAGAATCCATCCATCACCAATTGAAAAAAATACCCTAAAGAAAACTAGAAAGGTCAAGATGGAAGAGTAGAAGCAGGTCCTCCTCACTGCTCCTGGTTTGCACCTTCCCCAATCCATGTAAAAAGGGGACTCTAAACAAATTTTGGAGTTACAGAACCCACAAAATAACACATAGAATCTAACCTCCTGCTGAGGACAGCCCAGCAGGCCTGCAGGAATTGGCCAGCACAGTGCTCTGGGAGCGGAGCCCAGTACCATGCCTAGGTTTTAGCCCCAGGGTAGGCCTGACCAGCTGCTGGCTGTGGTCATTTCGAGCAGCTGTGGTCATTTCCAGATTTATCAACAAATAGATGTGAAGAACAAAGTGAGAGGTCAGTGCAGTATAGACTTTGGGACCCAGTAAGTGAGAGTGCCTCAGCTTTTACCCCTAGGGCAAGAAGCCGCTGAGATGGGGCACAGACAGCCAGCATGATGTGCCAGCTTCAGCTCCTGGCCTGCAGAGTGTAGGGGGACCAAGCACAAGTCTGAGTGGTAATTGTTCTTGTTTAACCTGCTTGGATCTGGATTGCAGTCTAGGGTGGAGGTCCTGGGGTGTGTGACCAGCTTGACAGAGCATGTGGAGACCTCAGAGAGGGCACTCAACTAATACCTATGGCAGCTGAGAAAACCCCAGCGTTTGGGATGAAAGCTTCCCTGTCTGGTAGCAGAGTCCTACTGTGGCAAAAAGCCCAAAAGTCAAGTAATGAGTGGCAGCATGCCCAGGCAAAGGAAACAAAGCAAACAGAAGAACCCAACATTAGACTCTTATTTGGGGGACAAAAAGGTTCAAAGCTTGGAAGAGGAGGAAGACAGTGAAGTCAGAACTGCTGCAACAAAAACATCAAAGAAAATACGAGCTGGTTAAAAGCCATAGAGGACCTTAAGAAGCAAATAAGAGAAGTGGAGGAAAAAATGGGAAGAGAAATGAGAACGATGCAAGAAAATTATGAAATGAGAGTCAACAGCATGACTGAGGAAAATAACACCTTAAAAAACAGACTAACTCAAATGGCAAAGGAGGCTCTCAAAGGCAATGAGGAGAAGAATGCCTTAAAAAGCCAAATTTGCCAGATGGAAAATGAATCTCAAAAGCTCAATGGGGAGCATCATTCCTTCAGAATTAGACTGGAGCAAATGGAAGTTAATGACTCTATGAGAAATCAAGATCCTATTAAACAGATCCAAACAAATGAAAGAATAGAAGGCAATGTGAAATATCTCATTGGAAAAACCACTTACCTGGAAAATAGATCCAGGAAAGATAATTTAAAAATTATTGGACTACCTGAAACCCATGATCGAAAAAAGAACCTAGAAATCATTCTACAAGAAATTCTCAAGGAAACCTTCCCTGATGTTTTAGAACCAGAGGGCTAAATAGAGGTTGAAAGAATCCACCAATCACTTCCTGAAAAAGATCCCAAAAAGAAAACTCCTAGGAATATTACAGCCAGGTTCTGAAATTGACATATCAAGGAGAGAATATTACCAGCAGCCAGGAAGAAACAATTTGAATATTGTGGAAACACAATTAGGATAACCCAGGTTCTGGCAGCTTCTACACTGAAGGATCAAAGGGCTTGGACTATGATATTCTGGAGGGCAAAAGAACTGGGATTAAAACCAAGAATCACCTACCCAGCAAAAATGAGTATCATGTATCAGGGGAAAATATGGTCATTCAGTGGAAAAGAGAACTTTCAAGCATTCTTGCTGAAAAGACCAGAGTGGAATAGAAAATTTGACATTCAGATACAAGAAGCAAGAGAAGCATGAGAAAGTAAACAGGGAAAAGAAATCATAAAGAACTTATCAAAGTGGAACTATTAACATTCCTATTAACATTAAGATCCACCATACCCTACATGGAAAAATGATAATTGTAACTGATGAAACTTTTCTCAGTATTAAAATAGTTGAAGGGAATATATATATACACACACACACACACACACACATATATATGCATATATATGTCTGTATTGGAGGGTATATGTTTACAGGTAGACATAGAGGGCACAGGAACAATTTAATAGGAAGGGATGATACTCAAAAGGTGAAATTAAAAGGTGAGAGAGAAATATAATGAGAGGAGATGGGGAGAGACAGAATGGGGTAAACTATCTCATATAGAAGAGGCAAGGGAAAAATGTTACAATGGAGGGGAAGAAAAGGAAGGCAAAAGTGAATGCGTCAACTTTATTCTCACTGAATTTGACTTGGGGAGAGAATGAAATACACACTAAATAGGGTATATCACCCTGCAGGAGATTAGGGGGGAAGGGGATGAGAGAGGGGATGATGGAATGGAGGGCAGGCTGGGGCGGGGAGGGAAGTTGGAAGCACCCACTTTTGAAAAGGGATGGGATCAAAGTAGAGAATAGAACTAGTGGGAGGTGGGATAGGAGGGAGGGAAATATAGTCAGTCCTTCACAATATATCACCTATGTTAATATTTTGCATAAGGTACGCATGTGCAACCTATATTGAACTGCTTATCTTTCCAGTAAGGGTGGGTAATGATGAGGAAGAGAATGAATCAGGTATTCAAAGTTTTAAAATCAAATATTTAAATATTTATATACTATTAATAATACTATTTTACATGTAATTGGGAAATAAAATATACAGGCACTGGGGCATAAAGATCCACCATGCCCTACTGGAAAAGTTAAAGGGGGTATGAGAGAGAGCAGATTAGAGGAGGGGATATAATGTGGGACTGCTATTTGGGGGCGGTGAGTAGGGGGGAAATGGGGAGAAAATGTGTAACTCACAATCTGGTGGAAATGAGTGGTGTAAATCAGAAGTTAATAAAGCAATTAAAAAATGAAAAAAATTTTTAAAAAAAAATAAGAAAACTAGGAATATTATTGCCATGTTCTGGAGTTCCTAGATCAAGGAATAAATAATACAAGCAACCACAAAGAAACAATTTGAATATTGTGGAAACACAATCAATCAGGTAACACAGGATCTGGCAGCTTCTCCACTGAGGGATAGAAGGGCTTAGAATATGATATTACAGAGGACAAAGGAGCTTGCATTAAAACCAAGAATCACATACCCAGCAAAACTGTATAATGTTTCAGGAGAAAATGTGGTCATTCAATTAAATAGAAGACTTTCAAGCATTCCTAATGAAAACCAGTTGAATAGGAAATTTGATATTCAGATACAAGAAGCAAGAGAAGAATGAGCATGTAAACAGGGAAAAGAAATGATAAGTAACTTATCAAAGTCAAGCTATTTATATCCCTACATGCAAAAATGATAACTATAACTTATGAAACTTTTCTCAGTATGAGAATAGTTGAAAGGAATAAAAATGTGTGTATATATAAATATATACACACACACACACACATATATATATATATATATGTCTGTATAAGAGGGTATATGGGTATATGCATGCATATGTTAGTGTATATATGTGTGTGTATGTATGTGTACAGGTATACATAGACAGAAGGCACAAGACCAATTGAATGGAAAGGGATGATACTTAAAAGGTGAATTAAGAGGTGAAAGAGGAATATAATGAGAGGAGATGAGGAGAGACAGAATGGAGTAAATTATCTTACATAAAAGAGGCAAGGGAAAACTATTACCATGGAGGGGAAGAACAGAAAGGCAATAGGGAATAAGGCAACCTTACTCTCATTGAATTTGGCTTAGGGAGGGAATGACATACATAATAAATAGGGTATCTCACCCTACTGGAGAGTAGGGGATAAGGGGATGAGTGGGGAGATGATTGGAAGTGAGGTCAGGTTGTGGGGGAGGGAAGTTCAAAGAATACAGTTTTGAAAAGGGACAGGGTTAAAGTAGACAGTAGAACAAGTGAGGGTCAGGATAGGATGGAGGGAAATGTAGTCAGTCTTTCACAATATATCCACTCTGTAAATGTTTTGCATAGTTACACATGTACAACCTCTATTGAATTGCTTATCTTCCCTGTAAGGGTGGGTAATGAGAAAGAAAGGGATAGAATCTGGAATTAAAAGTTTTAAAATCAACTGTACTAAAAATTTATTATTATTATTATTACATGCAACTAGGAAATAATATATATAGGCACTGGGGTATAGAGGTCCATCTTGCCCTGCTGGAAAGTCAGAACGGGGAAGGAGGTGGATATAGGAGAGAACATATTGGGGGGGGAGGTGTACAATGGGATCACTGTTTTGGGGCAGTGGGTAGGGGAAAATCAAGGAGAAAATTTATAACTCAATATCTTGTGGAAATGAGTGATGTAAATTAAAAATAAACAAAATTTAATTAAAAAATACAAATACATTTGTATGTCAATGCATAAAAATATCTCACCCAAATATAAAATATATGTAAAGAATATACATTTTAATATTAAATAATAAAAGATCACCAACAGTGATCAGACATTGCAATGAGGGAAGTGGAGGACCTTCACCCAATGAATGAATCTTTGAAAAAAATGGCTAGGAAAAAAAAAGATTTATCCTTTTGAGAAGGTTTTTGGAAAATCCTGTCTACTCCTCTAAATGGATAGCACACTCTTCTCTGTAATTAGAAATAATCCAATTAGATTTGAGGACTAATCAAAGAGAAATTACATAGTGTCTTCTAGTGAAATCCAGTTCTAAGGTAATCTTTTGAAGAAAATGTCTGGTATTGGGAGATCCTCTACCAAACCTAAATGTATTATCAATTATTAATGCTGAATGAATGGCTATCCCTCCCTTCATTTTCAGGACTCTGGGACATTTTGTTTAACTTAATCACTCTTTCTGAATGAAGTCCCAAATGCCTTAGCTTTTTCATTCATTCATTCAAAAAACATTCCTCAGGTTTTGACTATATGTCAGGCATTGAGAATAAAAGAAAAAAAAACAACTTTAAAAATACTGCAAGCAAACAAAACAACTCCATGAACTTTCCCAAATGTAAGAAACTTGCCTTTTACTGGGAAGAAAACAGACAAGGAACCAATTAATAAGCATTTAACTAAGTACAAAATATACAGAAGCAATTTCTGAGAACAAAAACAACTGGGGGGTCAGGATGATTTTGAAGACAGTTACGGATTTCTTGCAACAGAGGTGAAGAAGGAATGCATTCTAGGTCTCAGAGGCAGTCTGTGCAAAGGTTAATGGGAGATGGGAATGGGGTCATGATGTACAAGGCACTGCAAGGAGACCAGTTTGGTGTAGAAAATGATACATAATAAGCCTGGAATGGTTGAAGCCACATTGGGAGAGGCTTTGAAGAGTTAGGAATTTGATCCTATGTGGAAGAGGGAGTCACTGGATTATCTTGAGCAAGAGAGGGACATAGTCAGACCTGTGCTTAAGGAGTATCAAATTATTCATAAATGTGGAAGATTGATTTGTAAAGGACGTTCTGGGATTTGAGGAGAGTAATGATGAAGCTATTGCAATTGTTCAGGTTAGAAGTAATAAAGAGATTATCAGTTCAAATCAAATCAAAAGGTATTTAATAAGTGCTTACTATGTGCCAAGGACTGTTCTAGGCTCTGTGGATACAATTACAAGCATAAATAACAACAGTTATTGACCTCAGCAGAAGGCAACACATAAAAGGGAGCTGAAAAGTGAAAGAATATGGTTATGAAATCTACAGAATGAACTATGGCTGCTCTAGGCTCCTTCTCAAAATGGTAATTCCCAAAGGAACTCAACATTTGGAGAAGGGAGTAGTTACAGAGGTGTAGTTCAAATGTCTCAATAATTCAGTTTATTAAAAACAAGAGTTATGGATAAATCATTGTACTGTGTTAAGAGAGAAACAGAATGCTTTTTAGACTGTATTCTAATTGTCCTCTTTAGCACTTTTTCACTGCACTGACTTTTCCTTCAACTTCTGCCTCTCCTAGCTGATGGTCTTAGCCTTATTTACATGATCCACAATCCACTTTCATGTGAGGATGTTCTTTAAGAGCACTGGGCAATCTCTTCTATTCCCTCTTTTGGTAACTTGATGAATTCCCATGGTTACAATGATCATCTCTACACAAATAACAACTTAATCTCCATATCTACTCCTTGTCTCTCCCCTAAACTCTATTCTCCAATGATCAACTGTTTGCTAGATATTTCCATGTGCTGTTGTTTGTGTTTTTCTTCAGTTTTTGCAATGACATCTGACCCTTCATGACCCATTTGGGGTTTTCTTGGCAAAGGTATTGGAGTAGTTTGCCATTTCCTTCTCAAGTTCATTTTACAGGTGATGAAACTGAGGCAAATAGGGTTAAGTAACTTGTCCAGATTCACACAGTAAGTTTCTGAGGCCATATTTGAACTCATGAACATAAGTCTTCTTTATTCTAAGGCCAGTGCTCTATCTTTTGCACTACTCTATTTCTACCCAGATATCCCTTTATTATCATTGTTCTTGTTATTTTTGTCATCAGCAAGATTTTCCTCCTCCTCATCATCATCATAAAAGGTATCAACTCCCTGCCTCATTTTTGTCTTGTCATCTCCAGTACAAAGATCATTCTGATTTGCAAGGAAAAAAAATACCTTTGCCTCCTTTTTATTATCAGTAATCATCTCTCTTTCATCCCAAACAGGAGTTCCCTTCCCTCTTTGATGTTCCTGTTTCTCACTGGATGCCTCCAGATGAACAAAGCTTTTTTGTTGTCCTTAGCTTCCTGAACCAGCCTCAGATCATTATGACAGTTGGGCCTCTTGGTGCTATTTTTATAAGTTATTTTCAGCATGTTCTTAGTCATCTTCTGTTACTTGTCTTTGTGTCCATCTTCTGTGCTTTTCTTTTCTTCAGAATCTAAGTTTGTTGGTATATAAGTTCCCTGGATATCCATTCCATCTCCTCCAATAAGTATTATTTTCCCTCCTCACTGAAATTATTTCCTTTTGTGCCTCCAGAATTTCACTATTGAAAGTTTCTAATCTCTCTGAAAAATCCCTTATTTTAAAAAATAGTTTGCCGCCACAAAATTGCAATGCAGATATTCCTAAAGCCGAAGGCTGACCATTTTCTTCCAATGCTTGAGTATTCAGTAGTTCCCTATTGTTTCTACGCTAATTACAAATTATTCCTTTACACACCCTCATCCTGGTCAAATTAACCTACTTGTTCTTCCACTTACATGATGTCCCATCTCCCTTTGTATAGGTATTCTAGCCCCCAAGCCTAGAAGGAAGGATTACATCCTTACTTCTATCTCCTGGCTAGTTCTCTCTAAGGCTCAGCTCAAAGGTAACCTCCTACAGGGAGCCTTCCTAATTCCCTCACTTGTTAGTGCTTCTTCCAACTCCCGCTGCCTACCCACAGAATGTCACCACTTTCTAGGCTATTGGATGGCACAGCAGATAAAGCTCTGGAACTCAAGTCAGGAAGACCTTATTACAAATCAGGCACTTACTAACAGAGTGACCCTGGGCAATTACTTAACTTCTGTGTGCCACAGTTTCTTCAACTATAAAATGGGAGTAACAACAGCACCCACCTCAGAAGGATATGAGGATCAAATGAGAAAATATTTTTAAAAATTGGCTTATCACAGTGCCTGACACATAGTAGGTACTATATAAATGCTTGTTTCCTCCCCCTCGTTTGTATTACATATCCATACATATGAGTGCTTATGTATTTTATATATCTATATCTATATCTCTCTATATGTGTCTGTATATACTATTCAGAAGCTACTGTGGGTATATAATGTATATCTATGTAATGGGTATGTATATATAATGTGTATATGCATATGTGTGCATGTGTATATACACATGTCATTCATTCTTCATTTTCAAAGTGGACCAATAACCTCAAGGGGCGATGTCTTACCTCACATGTGAATCAGTTTTAAGTGATGTAGAGTTGCACAAAGTTGTCGATCTCTCTCTTCCAGAGTCATTGAAATCCAGTGATAAGGCAAGAGTCAAGAGAAATGGCAATGACCCAGATGCAGTGGATGACCTTGGAGTCTTCAATATCTGACCAAGTTCTAAGTACTCCACGGCATCTACTTCAGCTGCCTCCATGGCTGTCTTCTTCTCATCTGTTCATTCCACTTGGGGAAGCTTTCACATGCTTAGTGTAGACATTCCCCAATACATATATGTTTATATTCACACATGTATATTATACACGTGTTTCAATAAACACAAATGTGTATCATGTATGTACGTGTCTCTGTGTATTTATTTGTGTCCATGTTTTCTACAAGTTAATGTAAACTCCTTCAGGAAAGGAACTGTTTTCCTTTTGACTCTGCTTCCCCAACACAAAGCATAATGCCTTTTGTTTAGTAAATGCTCTAAAACTGTCTTGTGTTGAATTTAGTTGATAAGACATTGTGCCTATTTTCACTGTTAGTTATTGGAAAGCTGAATTTTCTAATGAACAATTTTACCTGATAATTGCGTGTGATTGTGAACTCTTTGAGGAACAGGACTGGTTTGGTTTTGGTTTTGGTTTTTGTCTTTATATCCCCAGCTTTGAGGGCAGTGCCTGAAAAATATTAGGTGCTTAATAAATATTGGTTGACTGACAAAACAAAATTATATACAAGGACTGAAAGAGAAAGTGGCTTTCAATGAGGAAAAGTTTCACAAAGGAACATTTAAAGTTGGACTTTAAAAGATAGGTAGCATGTTAGAATGGAGTAGTTCTGTGAGACAAATTTGTATGCAAAATCATCTAATCATTGTTGCCACTTACTGAATTTAGCTGAGAAGCCCAAAGAATAATATTAGGAAATAGTTGAATGGATAAGACAACTCTGGGAAACCAGGTTAATTCATGAAGGGCTTTCCCTTTGAAACTCACTTGCCTGCACTTTGCTAGGGCAAAGGCTTTTGACTTCTCCAGACAAGTGAAGCTGTGTGCTTACTGTGTATGGTAATGCTGTCCTTCTGCATTAAGCCAGAGTATTTTGTGAAGAGAAAACTCATTTGGACTTGAAACAAAGGTATCAGTTATGCTAAAGAGATGTGGGAATTAGTGCTGCTCCTTACCACCCTAGGGACAAGAATGAAGAAGGGAAGGAAGAAAGACTGGTCATTGAACTGAGTTCTTATAGTCTCAGATCTGTTAAGAGTCAACATTCCACAGAGGCTTCCAAGAGGAAAAGCAGTTGGGAAATAATCCCTACAAAGGTATACAGTAATGAGGGAGGGAGAAACCCCAACCATCACTGGATACTCTGAATACCCTTTCTAAACCACCTTCAAGACCCACTCCCACCTTCTTAAATGTTGGGTTCCCTTAAGTTTGGCCCAAGATGAGTTTCTCTTAACATTATAGTAGTATAGTAGTAGTATCATATAGTAGTATAGTATACTAAATATTACTGGCTCCTTGGTTAGAGGTAGTGTAGATATCAGATATCTCAAAGTGGATAAATTTGATATTTCTCTTTCATTACAAATGGGTTTCCGAATCCATAAATCTGCTGTCTATAGGTGAATTTGGTCCTAAGTTTGACTACTGTTTTCCTTCAGGCATGTTTATTGATAATCTTCCCTCTTTCTTCCACCCTTCCTAACAACCTTCTTAAATATATCATTAATGTATATCTCCCAGCCTGGTCTACATGATATAATTATCTATTCACAAATTTTGAAAACACAGAAAATTCACTAAAAAGATAAAATTTTTTTTCAATGGAAAAATACCATAATACACAGACTTATTGAGTATTTCTTCTTTTGTTTCCTATTTCAAGAAATAGTGAATGCTAAAATCTACTGCAAGAAAAAAAATCTCCCTTGAATTGAAGAAGTTGAACTTGACTGTGAAAATAGTATAGTCAATGAAATCCTCAAAACAAAATTCATCAGTCCAAATGCCCAGCCACCATTCCTTGACTCTTGTGGTTTAAAGTCTCCTCCCAATTACTTGGGAAGGGAACACATCCAAGTAGAAAAGAAGGGAGGAGTGTGAGGTGGAAATGATGATTCACTGCCAAAAACCCAAGTAATAGAATAATCCATTCATACATTTCAAGGTCATCTGTTTTTCTATGCCATTATGCTAATGAATCATTGCCTGTTTAAGCTTGGGGAGTAATACCTTTCAACACCTGAAAGAAAGAGACACTGTTTGAAAACTGTCTTCTTGGGTTAAATGCCAATAAATTTTGTGACATGCTCTAGTTCCCAAACACTTAGCTACAGAAAGAACTGCATTCATGCTCTAACCTTCATGAGGCTATGTTCTTCCTGGAATGGCCTCAAATAGAGTGAGATCTGAATGTGTTTGCATCACAGCCAATGTCATTCACAAGGCTTCATCCAAGATTTGCCCATGTTGAGGTTGGCCTCTTTGAAATAGACTAGGGTAAATGAGGAGGAAGAACATCAGAGATTTTCCCTGTTAAGGGAGAATTCACTATATTTCAAGCCCACTTTATTGACAGAATTATGTCATTTATACTTTGAACTTGTTCTCTATGAAGTTTGGAGCCAAGAAAGTAGTTACTTCAGTCATCATCAAGCTTACGTCTTGTTGTATAATCTTGGCTTGGAAATACAGACCTTTGAAGCTAGTGCTCTAAGCATCTCATTTCAATAATGAATTTGATGTAAGGAGATACTTTATTTCTATAGATGGACGCCACACAATAGATGAATAAATGTGAAATATTACCCTGGGCAGTCCATCACATCGTCATTTGGCAGGCAATAATAAAACTCATGGGAAGGCCCTGCTTTCACTGTCTAGGTGTCTATCTCTTTCTGCTTTGAAGACTTTTCAAACTGAAAATTGGTGGAGTTCCACATTTCTTAGAGGATTGTTCCTTTATTTGCTGTTGTTGTTCATTTATTTTATAGTTGTGACCGATTCTCTGTGTCTCTATTTGGGGTTTTCTTGGCAAAAATACTGGAGTTGTTTGCCATTTCCTCGTCTCACACATTTAACAGTTGGGGAACTGATGTAAACAAGGTCAAGTGACTTGTCTAGGGGCACACAGCTAGTAAGTGTGGGAGGCCAGATTTGAATTCAGAGGGACGAGGCTTTCTGACTCCAGGCCTGGTACTCTATCCCCTGTACCACTTAGCTGCCCATTCCTTTATCTAACATGTGAGAAATTACTATTCCTATCAAGGACAACTAGTAGTAAATTTTAATCCCTTTATATTTCAGAGATGTGTAACCAGCATAGTAGGTGCCCCAGCAGGATCCCTATAGAGGGAAGTAGCATTTTCAAATGGAGAGGAGAAAAAAAAAATAAAAGATATGGAATGAAATTTCCAGGGGTTAAATTGGGTAGTTGCTCATCTAATCCCCCACATGAAAGACAAAGTTCAGAATTAATACTAAAACTATTTTGAGATAGGGTATATTATAGATTTATCTTAAAAACACAAAAATCTCATTCACAGAGTCAGATAGCTAGCACAAAATCCTCCAACTTGCTATATATGTCAATTGCAGGATTATGCAGAGCAGTAGGAGGAAGTGAAAAAAAGGCAATGACATGGAAATAGCAAAGTTTCAAGAACAAAAAAGTGATTAACTTTGTCAATTCTAAGGAAATAGGAACTGAGAGAAAAAATGTATGTTATGATTAGAATAGCAAGGTAAATTTAGAAAAGCTCAACATGATTAGTTGTGTAGTAATATTGAGAGCAAGACATTAAAGAAATTTGAAAGAGGGGAAAACAAAAAAAAATATTGGCTAGAGGAAGAAGCAGGCTCTATTAATGCCCCTTTACTCCTACAGAAAGAAATATAGATAAGATCTGAGCAAATGTGAAGACCATGAGGAAGTATCCATTGAAGTAAAAAATGGAAGATTCTGAGGCAAAAGCAGTGTGGAGTCTAGACAGCAGGATAGAAAGGAGGTAAAATGAGGCACAAAGATGAAGAGAATGTAGATGGTATGTACATTAAATTATTATTATCTCCTCTTCTCAGTATCAGTTGGAGGTAATCCATTACCTTAACCCTACTAGCCCAGCACCTCCTACCAAAAAGGCCCTATTTCCAATCCAAACCACACTGTTAATATTGATAGGGGTAACTCTTATGGAGGAACCTGTCATTCCCACCCTTGTCAACACCAATGCTTGACCAATTGCCCCTAAAAGGCAGGAGCCCCAGAAACATCAGCACCCTCTCCAACCAGAGCTCTTAGCGCTGCTTCCAGGCTAGCCCTCAAAACCAGAACAAGAAAATGACCCTCATGGAGATGTTACCTGGCTGCTCTTACTGCAGGAGAAACAGCTCCCACCTCATCAGCATCTACATAACTCTAAAGGTTCAGAAAAGAAACATCTCACCATCAAAGGCGGCATTGTCAAGTGGCCCAATATAGAAATCAATATAATTTTTATAAATGAAAATGACATTAAAAAAGATTCATTGTTATCTACAATGTTGTTATACCTTAAGGATCAAAAAGTTTTTCCATCTACCCTGTAACTGAACCATCCTTTTGTTATGTTATGGCAGTTAGGTGGTGCAGTGGATAGTATTCAACCTGGAGCCAGGAAGACCTGTGTTCAAATCCTACTTTAGATATATACTATCTGTATAACCCTGCACAAGTTACTTAATATGTAATAGTTTCTGTTTCCTTTTTTTTTTCCTTTTCAAAATTGTCTTTATTTTTCTTGGAGGTTTTTCCCTAAGTCTGTATTTTCTTTTTTTTTCCCTTTTAATGCTTTATTAACTTCTGATTTACATCATCCGTTTCTGCCAGATTTTGAGTTACAAATTTTCTCCCCGTTTTTCCCCTACCCACTGCCACAAAATAGCAGTCCCACATGATATCTCCTCCTCCAATCTGCTCTCTCCCATATTTCCTCCCATATCCCTTTCGACTTTTCCAGTGGATCTCTATGCTTCAGTGCCTGTAAATCTTATTTCACAATTACATGTAAGATGGTATTAATAATAGTGTATATATATATATATACACACACACATATATATATATACATATACATATACATATATTTGAATATTTGATTTTAAAACTTTCAGTTCCAGATTCATTCCCTTCCTTTCTTGTCACCCACCCTTACTGGGAAGATAAGCAGTTCAGTATCACTTGTACATGTGTGGCTAATGCAAAACATTAACATAGTAGATATATTGTAAAAGACTGACTATATTTCCCTCCCTCCTATCCCACCTCCCACTTGTTCTATTCTCTATCTTGATCCTGTCCCTTTTCAAAAGTGGGTGCTTCCAACTTCCCTCCCCCAGTCTGCCCTCTCTTCCATCTTCCCCCCTCTCATCCCCTTACCCCTGCCCCCCTCTCCTGGAGGAAGAGATACCCTATTTAGTGTGTATTTCACTCTCTCCTAAAGCCAAACTCAATGGGAATAAGGTTGACCCATTCCCTTTTGCCTTCCTATTCTTCCCCTCCATTGTAACCATTTTCCCTTGCCTCTTCTGCATGAGATAGGTTACCACAATTTGTCTCTTCCCATCTCCTCTCATTATATTCCTCTCACCTTTTAATTTCACCTTTTAAGTATCATCCTTTCATGTTAGATTGCTCCTGTGCCCTCTATCTATGTATACCTGTAAACATATATACACATTCACATATGTATTCATATGCCCATACACCCTAACATATATACATGTGTGTATATTTCTAATCCCTTCAACTACTGAGAAAAGTTTCATAAGTTACAATTATTGTTTTTCCATGTAGGAATGTTAATAATTAAACTTTGATAAGTTCCTTATGATTCCTTTTCCCTGTTTACCTTCTCATGCTTCTCTTGCTTCTTGTATCTGAATGTCAAATTTTCTATTCAACTCTGGTTTTTTCAGCAAGAATGCTTGAAAGTCCTCTATTCCACTGAATGACCATATTTTCCCCTGAAACATGATACTCAGTTTTGCTGGGTAGGTGATTCTTGGTTTTAATCCCAGCTCCTTTGCCCTCTGGAATATCATATTCCAAGCCCTCTGATCCCTCAGTGTAGAAGCTGCCAGATCCTGTGTTATCCTTATTGTGTTTCCACAATATTCAAATTGTTTCTTCCTGGCTGCTTGTAATATTCTCTCCTTCATCTGGGAATTCCAGAACCTGACTATAATATTCCTAGGAGTTTTCTTTTTGGTATCTTTTTCAGGAGGTGCTAGGTGCTTTCTTTCAACCTCTATTTTGCCCTCTGATACTAAAATATCAGGGCAGTTTTCTTTGAGAACTTCCTGGAGGATGATTTCTAGGTTCTTACTTTGGCTTTCAGGTAGTCCAATAATTTTTAAATTATCTCTCCTGGATCTATTTTCCAAGTCAGTGGTTTTTCCCATGAGATCTTTCACATTGTCTTCTATTCTTTAACAGCATCTTTATTTCTCATAAAGTCATTAGCTTCCATTTGCTCCAATCTAATTCTGAAGCAATGATTCTCCTCATTGAGCTTTTGAGATTCTTTTTCCATCTGGCAAATTAGACTTTTTAAGTCATTCTTCTCCTCATTGCCTTTTTGAGCCTCCTTTGTCATTTGAGTCAGTCTGTTTTTAAGGTGTTATTTTCCTCAGTCAGGCTGTTGACTCTCATTTCATAATTTTCTTGCATTGTTCTCATTTCTCTTCCCAATTTTTCCTCCACTTCTCTTACCTGCTTCTTAAGGTCCTCTATGGCCTGTAACCAGCTTATATTTTTCTTTGCAGCTTTTGGTGTGGGAGTTCTGACTTCACTGTTTTCCTCCTGTTCCCTGCTTTGCTCCTTTTTGTCCCCAAAATAGGAGTGTAATGTTGGAGTCTTATGTCTGCTTTGTTTCCTTTGCCTGCTCATTTTACCACTCAATTACTTGACTTTTGGGCTTTTTGCCACAGTAGGACTCTGCCACCAGACAGGGGAGCTTTCATCCCAAAGGCTGGGGTGTTCTCAGCTGTCAGAGGTATAAGATGGATGCCCTCTCTGAGGTCTCCACAGGCTCTGGCAAGCTGGACACACACCCCAGGACCTCCACCCTAGACTGCAATCCAGATCCAAGCAGGTTAAAGCAAGAGCGATTACCCCTCAGACTGGTGCTTGGTCCCCCTACACTCTGCAGGCCAGGAGCTGAAGCTGCCACGTAGCACTGGCTGGCTGTGCCAGTGTCTCAGAGGCTTATTGACCCAGAGGTAAAAGCCATGCACTCCCACTTACTAGTCCCAAAGTCCAGACTGCACTGGCCTCTCACTTTGTCCTTTGCATCTATGTGTTGATAAATATGGAAACTGCCACTGCTGCTGCTGATCTGGAGTCCCTCTGGCTGGCAACTTGTCAGGCCTGCACTGGGGCTAAAGCTGCAGCTTGGGGCTGGGCTGGGTTCCTGCAGGCAGCCAGGTTTTCCTCTGCAGGAGGTTAGCTTCTCTGTGTCATTTTGTGGGTTCTGCAGCTCCAAAGTTTGTTTAGAGTCCCTTCTTTACATGGATTGGGGAAGATGGAAGCTGGAGCCGCGGGAAGGTAGTGCTTCTACTCTGCCATCTTCGCTTCACCCCTCTGTTTACTTTTAAAAGAGAATAATAACAGGCAAACCCGAGAAATGTTGCAGGTTTGTTTCCACACTACCCCAATAGAGTATTTCATTAAAGTAAGACGCACAGATTTTTTGGTTTCCTAGTGCATATAAAAGTTATGTTTACCCTATATAGTAGTTTCTTAAATGTGCGATAGTATTATATTTAAAAAATTGCATGTACCTTAATAAAAATGCTTTATTGCTAAAAAATGTTAACCATTATCTGAACCTTCAGAAAGTAATAATCTTTTTACTGGTGGAGAGTCTTGCCTCAATGTTTGATGGCTACTGATTAATGAGGGTGGTTGTTGCTGAATTTTGCATGACAGTTTCTTAAAAGAAGAAAACAATGATGTTTGCCATATCAATTGACTCTTCCTTTCACAAAATATTTCTCTGTAAGATGGTTTGTTGTTTGATACCATTTTACTCCCATAAAACTTTTCTCAGATTTGGAGTCAATCCTCTCAAACCCTGATACTGCTTGATCAACTAATTTTATGTTATATTATTCAACATTGTTGTGTCTCAGGGAATATGGAGGCCCAGAGACAGAGGGAGATGGGGGATGGCTGGTCAACAGAACAGTCAGAATACATAATATTAATGAAGTTTGCCATATTATATGGGTACAATTGTGGTGCCCCAAAACAATTATAATAATAACATCAAAGATCACAGATCACTATAACAGATATAAGATGCTTTAAAAAGTGAGAGAATTATCAAAATGTGATGCAGAGACATGTTGTGAGCATACACTATTGGAAAATGGTGCCAATATGGTTCAACACAGGGTGCCACAAAACTTCAATTTGTAAAATAAAAATTTTTTACATGCAGTACCTGGGAAGTACAATAAAGTGAAGTACAATAAAATGAGGTAAACCAGGGCAACTAGTTGGCACAGTGAATAGAGCACCATCCCTGGAGTCAGGAAGACCTGAGTTCAAATCCTGGCTCAGACACAACACACACACCAAAAAAGTAGCCGTATGACTTTGGGCAAGTCACCTAACCCCAATTGCTCTACCTTCCTCCCTCCAAAAAACTAAATAAATAAATAAATGAGGTAAACCACTAATATTACCTATCTCCCAAGACTATTGGGAGGATCCAGTGATATAACAAAGCTAAATTACTTTGCAACCTTAAAACATACATAAGTGCCAGGCATTTTTTTTAAATTTTCAAATGCTTTATTAACTTCTGATTTACATCATTCATTTCCACCAGACTTTGAGTTGCAAATTTTATCCCCATTTTTCCCCTACCCACCACCCCAAAATAGCAGTCCTACAGGATATCCCCTCCTCCAATCTGCTCTCTCCCATATTTTCTCCCATACCCCTTTCAACGTTTCCAATGGGTCTCTATGCCCCAGTGCCTGTATATCTTATTTCCCAATTACATGTAAAATAGTAATAATAATAGTATATATGTTTGAATACTTGATTTTAAATCACAGTATAATGACTTAAATACAATCATTATACAATGATACGATTAATTTTTTTTTTATTAAGGCAATTGGGGTTAAGTAACTTCCTCAAGGTTACATGGCCAGTTATTTCTGGGTGTGGTGCTGAGTATCTGAGCCTGGATTTGATCTCCAGATCTTCTCAACACTGGAGCCGGTGCTCTTACTCGCTGAGCCACCTGGCCACCCCTACAATGATACAATTTAAAATGATAAAATTATACAATGATATATACATTGATATATGTATCAAATACATATTTGATAAAGACAATGATAAAGACAGTTCCAAAGGAATCACAATGAAAAAATGCTATCCACCTCCAGAGAGAGAACTGATGATTTCTGAGAGCACATTAAAGCATAATTCTCTCACTTTCTTTATTTTTCGTACTTTAAAAATATAGCTAGCATAGTATTTCACATTATAATTGCCTTCTCAGTTGTTGAGAGAGAGGGTTGG
This sequence comes from Petaurus breviceps papuanus, assembly GCF_028583685.1. Classification (NCBI taxonomy): domain Eukaryota; kingdom Metazoa; phylum Chordata; class Mammalia; order Diprotodontia; family Petauridae; genus Petaurus; species Petaurus breviceps. The sequence continues at coordinate 18,191,410 of NW_027185655.1, read as the reverse complement.
GGTAGGGAAAGAATTTGGAACTGAAATGTACAAAGAATGGAATTTTAAAATAAATACTTTAAAAAAATAAACTAATGAATAATGGGATGTCAGAAGAGCAGTGATGGCTCAGTTGAAGTTATATTTTATCAACATATAGTAGGACAGACTAGAAGTTGATTCATTTTCCTATTTTTGTTTCTTTTGATTTAATAAATATTCTGTTGCCTATATCTGGTAAATTATTTAAAAACTCTTAAAATTAATGATAATTTTTTGTTTAAAAGATTTATCAACTAAATAGATGCACTCAAATTCATTGACAGAACTTGAAATGTAAACCATAGGAAATAAATTAGTCAACTGAATTTTTTACATGTAGCAAACTTTACATATATAGATATACATATATTTATGAAAATAATATTTCATATATTCCTGCTTTTCTTATCATTTGCATAAGGAGAAACTATCAGTCTTCTCTTGTTTGTAAAACTTAAATTCAAAACAAAGGACTCATTAGTTGGGTAATGGCTAAACAAATTACTGTACAGTAATGGAGTAGAATATTATTATGCTTCAAGAAATGGTGAATGTGATGACTACAGAGAAGCCTGGAAAGTTCTACATTGATTGGTGCAGAGTGAAGTAAGTAAAACCAAGAAAACAATATACACAATGAATTCAATGATGAAAATAGAATATGTTCCACTCACATACATAGCCCTCCATACACCCCCCTACCCACCCACACACACACACACACACACACACACACACACACATCAAAAGTGAATAGCACAAAATTACAAAGAATAATTTGGCTTGGAAAGAGGAAATATAAGAAGACTCCCGTAATCCACCTCTTTACAGAGGTGGGAGGTCCATGAATTAATGCTTCCAATATATTCAGATTCTTTACATGTTGATCAATTTCACTGATTTTTTTCTCTCTTTTTCTTTCCTTTTTTTCTTAATCTTTTAAAATATTATTTGTTATGTGAATTAGCTCTCTGAGAGAGGAAGGAAAACTGGGGGAAATTTTGATGGGTTCAAATCTGACCTCAGACACTTACCAGCTCTGTGACCCTGGGCAAGTCACAGTTTGCCTCAGTTTCCTCATCTGTGAAATGAACTAGAGAAGGAAATGTCAACCTACTCCAATATTTTTGCCAAGAAACCCCAAATGGGGTAATATATGTGTGTACATGTATATGTGTGCATACATGTACACATATGCTACATACATATTTATACTCATGAGTATACATGTATGGATTGTGCCTGCACATGCATATATGTGTATGAATGTGCATGTGTGTATTGTGCGTAAATGTGTACCCATGGATTAATGCAGACAACCTATAGCATGTAATATATAATATGTACTACATATAAATGTGGATATGAATAAACATATGCTATTTACTACATAATATGTATAATATATTAAAATATCTAAATTAAAAATATATATGCACATATGTATAACTATATGCACATATTTCTCACTTATATATATGCATATACAATTTTTATTCCTGTGCATATGTGTACATTTGTATATACATGCACACACACACACCCTGCTCAGTACTAGAAAATGAAAGAAACCAAAAGCTCATGGCTTCCTTGGGAGCCTCAAACCTGTATATCATGGATAACTGTATCAAGAAGAGAGTTGGAAGCTGTTGACTTGGAGAAGACCGACCAACCTCACAAAAACTTTCCAATTGACTCTATCTGTTGATTCTGAAAAACTGGAAGTGGATAAAAGTTGACTCTGATGATCACATTTTCTTTAAATATAAGTGCTATAATGCTGTTGCCAAAATAAGGCAAAAAGAACCCAGAAACCATCACAAGCCAGCAAATACTTGATCTCCTTGCCAAACAAAGAGATGTGACAGCCAAGGGCAAGAACAGCTGAGAATACAAATACATTTTCAAAGCATTATGGGAGAGTATAATGGAAGATTACAAGATGTATTGACTCAAAAACAGCAAATCTGAAGGCTTGGCATAGGACCTACCTAAATTAGATAATCCCAAAAGTATTTATAGGTGAAAGAGGAAAGACTATACCATCTAAATGTGAAATGGAAACAATCTGCTAGCCTCTTCTCATTACTAGTAATGGTGGACCCACCACATTTGGACTTTAATAATATAATCTCTGGTATTTATAAAGAACTTTAAGGTTTGTGAAGCTCCTTCTAAAAATCTCATGTTATCCTCACAAGAACCCTGGGAGGAAGATGTTATTATTATCTCCATTTTACAAATGAGGAGATTGAAGTAGACAGAATAGCCTCTGTCTTGTGATTTGCCTAGCGTCACACAGGTAATGTCTGAGGCAAAATTTGCAGTCTGATCTCCTTGACTCCAGACCCAGCTCTATCCTCAGTACCACCAAGCTCGGTACACAGTGATTTATAAAAGGTAATTAAAATGGTGCTTAAGAAGATGTAGTGAGGAAAAGTTACTGAATATGACCAGAGATAGATAGAAAAATGCATTCATGCTGGAAAAGACAATTTTAAAGTCAGTGGCAATTGTCAGTGAAAATTTCAACATTCTCATCCCCATGCAATCTTCATGGAAATGGCCCATTCATACACTGAAGGTTTCTTTGATAAAAATATAAGAAGGGAGTACAGGCTTTCTTTATTTTTTCTTTTCTTTTTTTTTTTTTGCAGTAGACCATATCCTCACAATAACACAACTGATGGAGGACTAAACATATCATAAAATCCTGCTCATTTTCACATTTATTCACACAAAATAATGCAACTAGGTCCAAATTAGTGTCAATAATAAATCACATAAAGAAGTTATGTTATTCAAAGTTGCAATATTAGAAGTTATAAACATGTAAAAACGGTCATCAGCTCTAGCCCAATGGAAATAAGCAATGTTTTTTTTAGTTTTTATCTGCTTATTAATGATACCAAAGGCTAAGAAAATTTTATTTCAGATTAAAAGAGCAGCTCTAGAAAGGATAAAACATAAAAATGAACTGCTGAATCATATCTAAAGATATGTCCTGATATAATGAAAACATCACTAAATCTTCCTGAAACACTGGTAAGTGTAACTTTTCCTCATTTTTGGTGAATTCACTTGCTTTAATCCACATCTGGGTCAGCATTTGTAATTTTTGGATTCATGTCTTCTTTAGCTCAAATGATATCTTAAAATTCTTTGAGAGCAATACCCTTCATTTGCACATCATTTCCTTCGACATTGTTGTTTATGTCTTCAAACACTCAGCATTGATCTAAATGAAGATCAGCAACAGTCAGTTCTTCTGAGTGTGAATTGAGCAATTCCCGAAACATCATCAGTCTGCTTTTGAGAGGGAAAACCATTAAATTACTATTTGCACAATATGGTAAAATAGACTTCCACACCCCGCCTCCCCTTGCTCATCTGCACTGGTCTCCTTTCTGGTATTTTTAACCTCATGCAATTGAACTCAATGTTTAAAGACATCAAACCAAGTAATGCTTTCTGTTTGTTTTGTTTTCCTCTATCAGTTTCATTTCCATTTTCTTTCACTGTTTTAAATAACTTGAAGCTTTTGTCTAAATGACTTACCTTACTATAAGGGACATTTTTTTAAAATGTCAATATTATCCATACAGCTAAAAGTTGCTCATTTTCTACTATCATGCACACTTTTTATTCTTTGTAGTTTTATAGCAAACCACAAAAAAACTGATTCAACTTTCCTTTAATTTCACTAGTATTTTTATAATATTCAGTATCACAGACAATATCATAGATTCACTAATTTCTCCTCCTCCTGAGATAGAGAAGGAAATGCCAACCTATTCTAGGATCTTTGTCAAGAAACTCCAAATGGGGTAATAAAAAGTTGGATATGATTAAACAACAAAGTTTTCATGCAATTGAGTTTTCATTTCATTTATTTAAAAAAACAAGACCCACCCACTTTATTCCCAATTTTTTATGCATGCATTCATTTAAAATAGTTTTCCCTGGAAGGGGTAGATACTGTATGTCAGTCACATTTGTTTAATCAATGAAAGCATTTTCTGATATTTTAAAAGTTATATTACGAAGATTTATCTGATTTTCTTTACACCAGTAGTCACAGTGACAACAATTTCTAAGAAATTTATAACTTAAAAAATCCTACATTAATAAATATTTAAAAATGTGTTTAGGACTTTACTGTTTCTACTTATTTATTGGTACCATAATCTTCAAATATTTCATAAAATAAATGCATTTACAGAGGTTGTGTGGTTTGTAAAATTTGAGTTGTAGAAATGTACCTTTAATGTTAGCCTGATTTTCTTAGAAAAAAATTAACATTTCATAACTCAAACCATTTCAAATACCTAGAAACTTATTCCTATTCAGAATAAACATGTATTGTCACATTGCCTTCAGTATGTTAACTCATAATGAAGGAAATGTTTGTCAGTAATTTGAAATGGTGAATATTCTTGGCAATCTATTAGTTGTTCTACAAAGTTTTCATAATATACAACCATTTATCTGAAGTATTCCATCTATCTAATGTATTTCATCCTCATAAAATACCACCATCATAGACGAATCTTCCCAAACTCCTATGGAAATCAGGTAAGAATTACCATCTTCATTTTCTATGGGAATCTGAGACAGAGATAAAGAACCTAACAGCAAAGAAAAGGACATTAAATAGTACAAGAGTGCTGTGAAGTTTTTTTGGTTTTGTTTTACTACGTTCTTGTCCTGCTTGTTATGTCTGTAGAAAACAGGTGAAAATTGGTCCAGGAGTTAGAATTTATATGAAAAATGCAAATAGTTTTCACTTCTCAGTCTTATTTCATATTACTCATCTTCCTCTTCTGTATTCTAATCAAACCAGTCTGCTTACTCTTACATCTCTACTCACATCACTCCATTTCCACCTCCAGGCATTCTCCATTCCATCTCATCTAGCTCTATCCATAGCTTCGTTCAAATCGCAGCTTAGATGTACCCTCCTGTCCGAGGCCTTTCTAAACCCACTGAAGAACTTCTGAATGCAAATCTAGGATATTCTGCTTATTACCTGTGCAACTTTATATCATTATAAGGTTAGTGATTATACTATAATGACATACTGATAAAAATTAATATATCAAACATGTGTTTCATGAACTTCTATTATATATTGTAGGGATAGGTAAAAGGGAAGAAGATAGGATTCTTGCTTTCAAGAATCTTATTTATTTAGGTTTTCAAGTATACACAAAACACTTCATGACCTTATACAATTCATAGGTTCATGGACCCAAACCTGAAAATATTTTCAAATCTAATGCTATGAATTTACATATGAGGAAGCTGTGGCCAAGGAAGGTAAAATATTAAAATGGTAAGTATCAGAGGTGTATTTTGAACCCAGGTCTTTTGACTACAAGGTCAGTATGTTATCTATTACCAATAAGTTATGTAGTATAGACTCCAGATATGTTCATACATAGAAATTTCACATTCTATACCAGCAGTTCATGTGTGATATTCATATGATTGATTAATTCAACAAGATTTATTAAGTGTTACTATATACAAAGTACTGTGTCTGATACTAAGGCAGATACAAAGGCATTCAGTCTCTATTCTCTTGGAGCCTAGAAAGAAATAGGTTGCATGCAAGAAATATATGAATATATGAATGGCCATGACCAGTTGTCTTGACTTTTGTCTCACTGCTAAATTCCAATGACTCTGAAAGAGAGAGTGAGGGTGGTGAATTTGTGCAGTTCTGCCTTGCTTAAATCCAATTTTCATGTAAGTGTTTGGTCCTCTTTGAGAATAAAGGAGAAGCAATAACAACTATGACAATAAAATATGTGATAACCAGAAAATAAAGCCCTCTATCTAATGATAACAGGTTCCACAAAAAAAAATCATGATTCTGGATGAACCAATGTCATAGGAGAAAATGATTCCATAGGAACAATATTATCAATGGAGACCCAACTAAACAATGTTGTGTTAAGGTTTTGTGATATTTCTGTATGGTTTGACTATAGTGTGTTATTGTAGATGCAGAAAGATGTTGGCCAGGACAATCTTACATTGGGTTTATTAATTATACAATAATGGTGTAGAATAGATTATGGTAGGAGAAACAGAGAAGCTGTGAAAACTATGGGGAAATGAGAGAGGGGAAAAAGTATCTTTCTTTTATTTATTTCTAGACTACTTTGAGACTGAGTATTTGAGATAATTGGACCAGAAGCTCAAAGACCAGGAGTCAAACCAAGTCAACAAATATTTGTTACTTGTCTTATCTTGACCAAAGAAGTCAAAAGAATGATTTTGTCAATCTGTTGTGAAGTCAAAAGCTTAGTGATTATTTTGGTAAAATACTTGGATTCTAGCCTATTATCCATTGCTCTCCTCTCAGTTATAAAATAGTTCTACCCCTATCATTGGTCATTCACTTTTGGTAAGTCTTGGTTGGTGGCAATGGCAGCACTTCTAATTGCATGCCTCGCTGGACAAGATCTGAAGCTGAGAGGTCCTCACACTCCTCATAGAACTCATTATTGTTCCCTTTTCCTCTCATCAAAAGGGACATTCCCTGTAGATACATTGAAGGGTTATTGGGTCAAACCAAAGACTTTACATTCTAAGGGGATATGAGGTCAACAAATGTTTTAGGGAGAAATCATCTGAAAGTTATTTAAAGTGGATATTGTTTCAGCTATGTATGATGTTTCATTAAAATTATTGCTTCCACTCTCTGACTTCTGTTATCAGTGTCCTTGCATAGAAACAAATGTCTTCAAGGTGGTCATGGCAATGATCTCAATGTGGTCAAAGAGGAAATTTCAATGAGCAGGATGATTCACAGCACATCACATTTGGGAAAATGATCAAACCACATACTAGTGAAAATTTAGTTTTTAATAGCTAGAACTTTGCACTCATTCTTGTAAATCCCTGAGAATGTGATTGCTAAAATCCATTTCAAGGCATAGTATTATTCTCCTTTGCCCTTTCCTTAAAATGACTGGCATAATAGACTCATTAACACTACAGGTGTTTATATGCTGATTTTCAAAAGATAGGCTCAGAAACTGTATGCTAGGAGCACATTGAACAAAGTTCCACTGAGCAGTATCCACAGCAAGCCTGAAAATTGGTCATCTGCAATGCAATAGATGTAATTATTCAGTGAAATGGAAATATTTTCTTTGTTAACAATGCTTCAGAAAAGTCAGAGTGAGATTGGAGTGGAATTCTTCCAAGAAACCCAACACAGAAACCAAAGGTGGAAATGAACGCACTTAGTTATCAGTTCATTGGAGGGATTATCCAAGGTTTCAATACCTTGGAGATTTATCCATTGGAGAGATAACTTCTGCATATTTTCCTAAGGATTATTAATAAGATTCTGGTTCTGATTTTAGTAACTGAGCTGCAAGAGAGAGACTCAGAATAACAATGGCTCAGTTGAAGTTCCCCCTTTAAAAGGTAAAAAAAAAAATAAAAAAAATATTATGTTAATTTTATCACAGGGAAAATAGGACCAAAATGCTTATATAATGTGCACATTTATAAAAATATGTAATAAAACCATGATTGTATTTAAAGTATGATTGAAAATACAAAGGATGAAAGATGGGGTAAATTCTATCTCATATGGAAAGTTGGGTTACTTCAGGCTGTGTATGTATGTGTGTGTGTTGTTTGTTCTGTCCAGAATTTATTTTTAGTTGTCAACATTCATTCCCACAAGATTTTGAATTCCAAATTTTCTCCCCATTTCTCCCTTACCCCCCACCCCAAAATGGTATTCATACTGATTACCCATTTCCCTAGTCTGACCTTTCTTTTTTTCCTTTGTGCTTGAAGAGGACCATGATATCAGGGAGTTTATGTCATGACCTGCAAGTGAATTGGATTTAAGTGAGGGAGGGCTGTCTAAAGTTAAGAGCCTCACTTTGTCCTCCAGAGACATTTGGGTCCAGTGGAAAGATATGGATCAGGACAACTGGAGATGGTTCTGAATGTAGAGGGAGACCTTGGGCTTTTTAATCTAAGGTATGTAACATGTTTCAGTTTGACTGAAAGAACACCCAATCCATGATTAACGCTAGGTAAAAAATGAGGCAAAGACTGTCCTCTTTTACCTAGTAAAAAAAATATCATCCTGGGTGGGTGTAATGTAATACCAAGCAAAGGCAACTTCCCAGGTTCAAAATACCAGCATAGGTGCTCTCTATTTTATTTAGTGACAAACCCAGAACAGAGAAGATCAAAACATGACATCATTCCAAATACAGCATTTACTAAGTGTGATTAAATAATCTCCAAGTACTACCCCACCCCAGGATCTTCCAATCATTCAATCAATTACAAAGTCCCTGTTCTAAATACTACTCCACCAGCAATTCTCTTAGTCTCTCTCTCTCCACGAGGTGCTGCTACCAAAAAAAAGATCTTCCGCCTCTCTCCAGTGTCTCTCCAAATCTACGTCACCAGCTCCTCCCACTTCAGGACTTTCTTTTCACATCAACAAGCCCATCCCACAGGTGGGATTAACAAACTCTGGGTTTTAATACAATCAATTTGAAAACCAAGCCAATACAGGGGAATCTTTAATTGCCATTACTATCACAGTGGGGAAAAACACAGGGTTTTGACCAACACAAAAATTTCTATTTACATTCGCTCTGAGCCAATTGGTGCCCAAAAATGACCAAGTGCAGGTTGACCTGGGGCCTATTGTTGGTCAGTCAATGAGATCCCAAGTGATTTGGGTTTAAGGCATGGCCCTTAAGAAAGAAATCTAACCTGTAAACCCCAAGATATCTTTTAAGGTTTTGGTGTTCAAAATTTTTATTCTTTCCAGCAGAATATCCACAGGTAAGAATATGATACCCTATATGGACAGAAGGAAGAAGGAAGGGAACGGAAATGAGAGCGATAGAGAGGAGGGAAGAGAGAAGAAGGAAGGGAGGAAGGGAGGAAGAGAGGAAGGAAGGGAGGAAGGAAGGAAGGAAGGAAGGAAGGAAGGGAGGGAGGGAGGAAGGAAGGAATGAAGGAAGGAAGGAAGGAAGGAAGGAAGGGAGGAAGGAAGGAAGGGAGGGAGGGAGGAAGGAAGGGAGGGAGGAAGGAAGGGAGGGAGGAAGGAAGGGAGGAAGAGCCTATGTTGCCCAACTGGTCGGTTCAGTTAGGTGACTAGTGGGTCAGCTCCTACTGGGTCTACTCCTTAGAGAGATTATTGTTTGTCCTTCATTCTAGAACAGGTGAGTTTATGTGTGAGAGAAAGATAAAAGCACTTACTCCTCAGAAAGAGTCATGGATAGATATGTCAGGTTGCTTCCTCTTATAACCTTATGATCTTAAGGCATAAAGAGAAGTAGTTCCTTCTTCCTTGGTAACTACATGGCATAAGACAATACCCTTTTTGAGAAAGTAGTTTTCTTACTTTGAAAATTCTTCCTATTTACAGCTATTTGTTTCCCCTTTATCTCTTCCTTTATAGCTTTCCCTCCATTGGCACTTCAATGTAACACAAGATGAGGTAGAAATTACCTTTCTTCTTGTAGTGATGCATAGCTCGCTATACTAAAAATACTTCTGATTGTTGACAGTTTTTAAAATATACAGCTGGTCATTATTATTAATTATATTAAAATTCATATTCTTATTAGGGGGAGGAGCAACAAGCTGTGATTTCATTGGTATCAGGAACTCCCTTTGAGTAAACTTTTCATACTAATAAGGATATTGGTACCTGCTCTGCTACTTATAGTGATTTACCCAGACTTACACTGCCAGCATGTGCCAGAGATGGGACTTTTTACCCTGGTCTAATGTTCTAAGGCTAATACTATCTATTAAGTCATGTTGTCTCTACATAGGTACACCGAAAAAATACTACCAGCCTCAAATTACAAACACTTTACTTACAAATGTCCCATATATACACCTGGGGTGCATATTGTCTCTGTCTCCTCCTCAGGGCCACTACATCTTTATCTTTTTCACTATGACAGTTTATGGAGGGAAGTGAATACTGCTTTAGCTGTAGGACTGGGAGAATAAAGATGGGTCAAGAGGTTTAGTTTGAATGTTAAAGGTGGAAGATAGGTGGTCTAAGTCTAGAGCATGGATCACCAAACTATAGCCTAGAAGTCAAATACAGCCCTCTCTCCTTTTTTTTGTTTTTGTTTATGTGTGTGTTGAACTAAGAATGTTTTTATATTTTTTAATGCAACTTTATTTTAAAATGAAAATAATCTTAGTTCCTGGGTCTGTTGTTTTGCCTATAAATGTTCTAAAGAGTGGACTTTTGGGAGGTCACGATCTTGGAAATGTTCCTTGACTTTGAGGTCTAATATGTGACTGTGCCATAATAGTGTGTGACTTATGAAGGTCAGTTAGTCTATAAACATTTATTAAATGCCTACTATGTGCCAGGAACTATACCAAGAACTAGGGAGGTAAAAACAAAAACACAAAAGACTGTCCTTGCCCTCAATGAACTCACAATCTAATGAAGTAAACAAGTAAAGCAAATGTGTTTATATAAGCAAAACAGAGGGAAAATAGAAAATAATTAAGAGAGGGGATGTACTAGAATTAACAAAGGCTTAATGATGAAAGACTTCCTGTAAAAGATGGGGTTTTAGTTAAAACTTATAGAAAGTCAAAGAAGGCAGTAGGCAGAGATAAGAAGGGAGATCCTTCCAGGTATGGGACATAGTCAGAGAAGATACCAAAAGCCAAAAGATGAAATGTGATGTTGCTGAACTATCAAGGATAGTAATGTCATTGCATCAAAGAATATTTGACAAGCAGTAATGTGAAAGAAGACTGGAAAACTAGGTGTGGGGTAAGTAACATTATAATGATAAGAAGAATGAAAACAGCAGCAGCATTTCTATAGCACCTATTACATTTCAGGTACTGCTCTTAGAACTTTACATTTATTACCTCATTTGTTCCTCACAACAATGTGCTATTATCTCTATTTTGTGGACGAGGAAACTGAGTCAAACAGAGCTTGGAACATGGCACAGAGGTTTCTGTATTTGAACATAGAGACATCAGGGATTTTCTAGTTGGGCATACAGAGGAGATGCCAACATAAATATGAAAGTCCCAAGGATGGCATCAGGAGATAAGGCAAAGAAAAAATGCCAGTGTCCTGCTAACATGAACACTTAATGGCATTCTCTCTACCCTGTTCCTCCCCCCTTACTTTCCATTTCCCTCTCAAGCATTGATAATAAAACAACAGTCTAAGTTACTATTATGTAACATCTCTCAGTATGACTCACTCATCTGTCTAGGCCAAAGCTCCCTTCTCTGGCCACTACCCCCTGCTCATTTGTATCCATTAATGTCAGTCTTATCTTTCCTTGTTCCTTATCCCCCAACTTCTCTTTGTTTCCTGTGGAACCCTCTTATGTTATTAACAAATTTCTTTTCCTGTTAGGCATGTGTCTTCCACACTGAAATCACTTTGTATATATTACATATTTTCTTAAATATGTACTTACTGTTCAATGACCAATAATATTTAAGTTCTTCACTCTTAAATTAACTAATTCATTCTCCCATTCTTAATTATTTTAAGATAAGATACTCCTCATCATTTTAAGAAAGACTATCCATTCTCTTGCTTTCTAGTGTTTATTAAAGTGAATGAGTGTTATATTTTGTCAAAGGTTTTTCAGTATCTATTGATATTATCATATGATTTATTATTATTGTCAATTATTGTAGCAGAAAGCATCCCAAGCATCCTCAGGGTGGCTGCCAATACAGGTTCTTTAGAACTGCTTTGATAAAGGAAAGCAACTCAAAATGGGTTAACAAGCTTACTTTAATCAGTCAAACATATGTATCATTTACCTAGTTCAGGGGGAAAAGGTCAGCACCCCAAACTTCAGAATATGCAGAGGTTAAAATCATAAGTTACGAGAACATTACAGCAGACAGGCTTCCAAACTATCCAACCATTACATACATCCATACCAAATCACAGTTACCAGAGAAGGAAACATCAACACCTGGGTTTTTCAAACCTGAGGGGGGGGGGGCTCTCAATGGCTGCCCAGAGTCTCATCTGGTCAAATCATACAAGACTTCTCAAAGTGAGCCCCAAAGCAAAGCCTCACATCAGGGATTATATACCCTTCTCCTGGGTCAGAGAATGTAACCAACCTGTTGACCCACTGCCCAGTCACACAGCATCAAGGTGTGGGCATTGCTGAAAACCAAGCCTCCTGCCACAGGTTCCATGTGACCACATTCAGCCTATTAGGGGGAAGAGTATATTTTCAAATCAAAGAAGGTTCTCAAAGTCTCTTAAGCCTATCAAATAGCCTAGAGGCAGGGAAGATCTTTAAATTTGCATTTCTGTTACATATAGTCTGTTATTTCTTTATTGTTTGCTCATTTTTTCCATCCCATTTCTTGATTTTGAATTTTATGTTGAATATGGGCTCCATTCCCAGTGTGAACAGAGGGAAGGTGGACTGTCTCAAGCTTCACTCTTTCACACAGCTGTTTACAGAGCTAGTTCTGGAGGAATGAAAGTTTTATAATTGGTGTAATATGGGGAGAGGTGTGGTCACTACTCTTCTGATCTGAACTCTGGCTCTTACTTGAAAAAAAACCCTGATCTCTTGGTATTACAAATGCTACCACCCCTCAGTGCTCCTGCTCCCTTAGTACTGGAAATGATACTGTTCCTCAGGGTGTGTAATCCCCTGTGACCAAAAGTAATACTCAGCACTCCTTCTTGACCAAAAGTGTTCCTCTCTGGCTTTGAACTATATCCTGGAATGGATACAGACAATGACTTTGCCAAACAGCTGCTGGTACTGTATCCAGTGCTAGCCCAAGAGTCCTATTTTATCTATTTGTGACTGGTTGCCAGGTTCCCTTACCATCTTCGTTCTGAGAGCTGCTAAAACTGTAGCTGTTTCTGTCAACACCACCTGGCCCTACCACTGGTGTTTCATCAACATGGGCTCTGTGCCATCCTCTACCTCCATGTCACAGATCTCTCTTCTGGACCTCCTATAATGTCTTAAGCTGGATTAATGTCTTACTCTGACTTTCTGGTTGACTGTACCTCTACAGAAAATTTATTTTAGGCATTATTTGAAATTTGTTTGGAGGGGAATTCTGGGAGAGCTCAGCTCAGCCCTTTCTCTTCTCCATTGTTTTGGTTCCACCCCTAAAAGTCCAAGAAGTCCCTGTTCTTAAGGAGTTTCCATTCTAATATAAGGAGACAACACATATAAAAGAGTGGTGGCCATCAGAGGGTTTTTGTTTATGGTCACAGATGTGTCAAGTAGAACCATGAAGTAGTGGATTGGCATGCCTTTTCTAGCAGCAATGACAGTATTTATTTGACTATAGTTCCATAGTTGCCAAGTGGCCAAGAAGAAAGGTATGTACATGACTTCAAGGCAGATGGTAAGAAGGAAGCCAAAACAGAATGTGAAGTAAGGTTGGGACCACTTAGATTTATTAAACCATATGACACCTTCACCAACCAGAACATTTTGTGCCTTTGGGAAAGAGTTCCAGGGAAGAGAGAGTAAAGGATGGGTGAAAGGGCATATTGTAAGGCATGGTGGTAAATATGTACAGAAGCAGTCAATATACATGCTAAGCAGAAGGACAAAGTCAAATATGAAAAAGCATTATCAGGGGCTAGCTAGTTAGGATATAAAAACTTACCATAACCCATCATATAAAAAGAACACAACAACGATCATTTAAAAAATAAGTAGATTCTCTCCCATCTCTACCCCCTCCTTGAGAAGGCAAGCAAGTTGACATCAATTATATAAGTAAAGTCATGTGAAACGTATTTCTATATGAGCTATGTTTAAAAAAATACAAATAATATAAAGCAACAAAAAATAAAAACATTTTAAAAATATGCTTCAGTCTGCATTCAGAATTCATCAGTTCCCTCTCTGGAAGTGGATATAATTTTTAATTATGGGTTCTTTCAAGTTGCCTTTGGTCATTGGGTCACCAATTTTTCATAACAAAAATAAGACCTAAAGTGTTATTGTGTTTTTCCCCTATGTCTTTGGTATTGTCCCCTCCAGATATCATCCAAAAATATATAGGCAGAGATTATAATATCATAAGGAATTAAACTAATGTAAAATTTTGATATCAAGAAGACCAAAAATCCAAGTGTCATAGGCAGAAAAGACTTGATTTATTTGCAAAGAGGAGAAAGATAGAATATAAAGGATACATTGGCTTTGAAAATGTATAAAATCTTACAAGGTATCATGAAAGAGCATCGCCTCCTAAAACAGAAAGGAATAGAGGGTAACACCAAGAAAGTTTGATGCCTCAACTAAACAAAGTCACTTTGAGGGCACTTAAGGGTGAGATTGAAAGGACAAAAAATAGGAGAAAAGTGAAAAAGGACTGCCAAGATTGATATTAAAAACTTTTTTTAATAACCAATAACAGTTGACCTACCATCATAAGCCCACATGTATTTAGAGGAGATGTTAGCTACAGCCCTAAAGAAAAGAAGTATTGGAGAAACACTGCCTTGGAACAAGTATACATATAGGAAAGACATAATGATGGGGACATTAATTCATAAGATAACAGAATAAAGGGAAAATGTAAAAAGCATATCAGGGATCTAATGCTGAAAAAGGTGATTTGTATATATAATTTTTTTGAGAAACATCTACATATGTATCAAGTACATTTTCAATGAGTTTACTTGCAAGGAACATGCAGACTTATGCAAGTGACATTCTACTGAGACCGTGTCTTGGCTCACACAACTGGCCGTAAGATGTAGAGAATACAAAATTCCGTGGTGTTTATTATTTGTGAATTATTGAAAAGCACTTGATTCAGTTGGGAAAAATAGTACATTGAGAGACCTCTTCCAACAAGAATTTTTCAAGATATCACTCTAGAGATGACCTTATTCAACAACCCTCTGACTGTAAATATGAAGCAAAGCATAAAACAGGAAGGATGAATGCTCTTCAAACATGTTTACTGCTGTGATGAAGGAGAGTTCAAGATTAAGAGGAATTAGCTACAGATGGTACAGTCTTTTGGATGCTTCTTTTTGTGAATGACATGACACACAAGTAAATGGACAATTTATAAATGTGTCCATCAGAATATATTTCTTCAGCATGCAGTAGAAATGGGTAATGGGTTGGTCACAGAATTTAATAGAAGCAAGAAAGAGTTTTGGACTACTTTCAGGAAATTGCACAGCTCTTTGAATGACCCTCTATCCCATCTCTTTCTCTTTTTTCAATATTAATGTCCAATCAGCATTTTTCTTTTGAATCATGGATCACTACATTGTTTCCTTTTTTTTTCCCTTTTTGTAGGGGCAATTGGGGTTAAGTGACTTGCCCAAGGCCACATGGCTAGTCAGTGTCAAGTGTCTGAGTCAGTATATGAACTCAGGTCCTCCTGACTCCAGGGCCAGCACTCTATTCACTGTGCTACCTAGCCTCCACGATGATTGTTTACTTCTTATGAATTAAAAGTGAATATCACCCAGAAGGCAATGGAAAGGAACATGGTGGGTAAGAGAAGACTGCAGCATATGATGATGAGAACCTGTGAAGATAAGGAAGAAATAGTATCATTGGGGAAATTTATTATCAAGAAACATAAGTTTGTAATTCAAGAAGAGTAAAGGACAATAGGTGAACAGGTCAATACCAGGAGTAAGTCCCTCAACTATTTGAGCAGTCTCCATTTGTCAAACCTAGGGAAAACCATAGACAAGCTCCACACAGGATGGGCTGGTGAAGATAAAGCTGTTATCCACACTGAAGGAAAAAAAAAACACTCAAATCAAAGAGATCATAGCTCCATTGGAGTATTTAGCTTCAAGTGGTTAGGTTTCTCAGTGGATAGAGCACTGACCCAGGAGTAAGAAAGATCTGAGTTTAAATCTGGGCTCAGACATTCACTAGTTATATGCTCTTGGGCAAGTCACTGAACCTTTCGTTTGCTCACCTGTAAAAAAGAGGGTCAAAATAGCACCAGCTGCCTGAGGTTGTTGTAATGATCAAATGAGATGTTATTTTTAAAACCTGCTTAACACAGTGCCTGGCATATAATAGGTATTTAAAATATAGTTGCATCCTTGAAAAAAAATGTCAGTAATACCAGAATTTGTGAGATCTGGATCAGCAGATAACCCTGTCCAAAAAGCAAAAATTCCCAGACAATATGTTTCATTTTAACCCTGTTGTCTAAGTACAATGTCCTCTGGAAGAATCAATACAACATATTTTAAAATGTCTTCACATAAAAGCTGCAGTTCTAATTATATTTAATTCCTTGTTTCCATGGTTTTAAATTAGAAAAATTTCAAAATAAGGGCAACTTTCATGAATGTAATTGCTGTTTCCTCATCCCTATCAGCTTTCACAAAACAGTCCCTTTGGGGGAGTACCTAGAAGTTACTATTTCTTGTGTATTTTTTAACCCTTTGGTCAATTTTAGACTTCTCATTTTTTTCTGAGGGAAATAACTCTTGAGAATTTCAGGGATTCTTTTTTGAGAGTATTTTAGTATATCAATAAAGGCAGGATATATCCAGGAAAAAAAAACTAGCAAAGGAGGTAGAGCCAAGATGGTGGAGAAAAGGCAGCAGCTCCCCTGAGCTCTCCCCCAAATACCTCTAACACCTTTAAATGATGCCATAAAACAATTCCTGTAGCAGCAAAACTCAGAAAAAGACAACATGAAATAATTTTCCAGCCAAAGACAACTTAGAATGTCAGCAGGAAATGTCTGTCATACCTGGGTGAGAATGTAGCACAGTCCAATGCAGAACAGACCAGCATAGAATTGCCCAGTTGTAAGGGTTATGAGATTTAAAGATCTTCCATGTCCCATTGGACTTGATGATGTAGCAGAAAGGGGTGGAGCAAGAAGAAGCAGAAGCCAAGCTAGAGTTCCTGCAGTGGCTAACAGTGGTGGTGACGGCAGCAGCAGCAGAGGCAGCGGCAGTGGCAGCGCGAACCCCTTTTTGAGTCAGCCAGAATTTCTGCTAGGACTTCTGCTGAGGACTGCCAGGGGCTGGAGCTGCTGGGAGCGCGCTTCCTGGATGCTGGGTGGTTGCTGTGAGTGGGGAGAGGAGGACCTTTGCCTGAGGTAGCCTGTTCTGTTTTAAAGCCTTGAGAATGTGGGTGCTTTCTACTTTATCTACCTGTGCCAATTTCATAGCTACTCTGATGGCTTTGACTTTCTGGTTTTGGGACTCAGTCTTTTGGTATTTTAATAAATGTTCTAGCTTATTTCCCCATATAGAAAGCCTGATATATTTTGTGATTGATAATTACATCAGCATATCTGTAATTTCTGTAGGCATTGTGAATATTGCATTGCTGATATACCAGCAAATCAGGAGCAGGTTTTGGGAGCCACTGAATGAGCAGCAGTGGTTTCTTTCCAAGTTCTCATACCATAGACAGTAAAAGGGTTGACCAACTGAGCAGAAGGAGATTACAGGGGTCTCTTTGCTGACAGTGTGGGCAGGACTTTGCTGCTTTGCCCATATTTGGATCTGGGTTCCAGTTCTGGGTGGCAATCCCCAGGCAAGGATGAATAGTAACACAGCAGAGATTTAGGACACATTGGAGGAGGGACCATTGTCACAATTCCAGAAAAAACCATGTATTCACAGACCAGAACACAGGCCAAGAGAGTAGTAAAGGCCTATCCCTAGATCATACTACTTTGGAAGAACTGAAAACTTACAGGTCCTTAGAAGTATCTCTGCAAACAGTTGCACAAAACCCTGAAACTAGGACTGCAGGAAACAGAACTCAACTTTAACAGATAGTCAAAAGTCAAGAAACAGATTGGGAAAATGAACAAACAGAAAAAATTCTGACCATAGAAAATTACTACATTGACAAGGAAGATAAAAATACGCACTCAGAAGAAAACAAATTTCAAGCTGCTACATCCAAAGCCTCTGAAAAAAAAATACGAATTGATCTCAGACCATGAAAGATCTGAAATAGATCTCAAAAAAAAAATCTAAAAAATCTCTGAAAATCAAGTAAGAGAGATAGTGGAAAAATTGAGAAGAGAAATGAAAGTGATTCAAGAAAATCATGAAAACTAAATTAATAACTTTGTAAAGGAGACACAAAAAATTACTGAGGAAAATAACACCTTAAAAATAGACTAGACCAAATGGTAAAAGAGATACAAAAAGCCAATGAGGAGAAGAATGCCTTAAAAAACATAACTGGCTAAATAGAAAAAGAGGCAAAAAATTCATTGAAGAAAATAACTCCTTAAAAAAGTAAAATTGGCCAAATGGAGAAGGAGGTACAAAAATTCACTGAAGAAAATAATTCCTTAACATTAGAATTGAGCAAATGGAAACTAATAACTTTACGAGACACCAAGAAACAATAAAACAAAACCAAAAGAATGGAAAAAATAGAAGACAATGTGAAATATCTCACTAGGGATGAAACTGACCTCGAAAAATATCCAGGGGGGATAATTTTTAAAAATTATTAGACTTTCTGAAAGCCATGATCAAAAAAGAGCTGATACATCATCCTTCAAGAAGTTATCAAGCAAAAACTGTCCTGATATTCTAGAACCAGAGGGTAAATACTAATTGAAAGAATCCACCAATCACCTCCTGAAAGAGATCCCAAAATGAAAATTATCAGGAATGTCAGGGCCAAATTCCAGGCCTCTCAGGTTAAGGAGAGACTACTGCAAGCATCCAGAAAGAAACAATTCAAGTACCATGGAGCCAGCATCAGAATAACACAAGTTTTAGCAGCTTCTACATTAAAGGATCAGGAGACTTGGAATATGATATTCCAAAGGTCAAAGGAGTTAGGATTACAACCAAGAAACACCTACCCAATAAAATTGAGTATAATCTTTCATGGGGAGAAATTAATAGTCGATGAAAGAGAGGACTATCAAGCATTCTTGATGAAAAGACCAGAGCTAAATAGGAAATTTGTCTTTCAAATACAAAATTCAAGAGAAGCATAAGAAGGTAAACAAGAAAGAGGAATCATAGGGACATAATAAGGTTAAACTGTTTACATTACTACATGGAAAGATGATACTTGTAACTCATAAAAACGTTCTCATTAGGTCAGTTAGAAAGAGTATTCTATAGATAGGAGGCACAAACGTAAGTTAAATATGAAGGAATGATTTCTAGAAAGGTAAAATTAAGGGTTGAGAAAGATGAGTGCACTGGACAAATGGAAAGGGAGAGGTAGAATGGGGTAAATCATTTCACACAATAGAGACAAGCAAAACTTTAATAGTGGAGGAGAATGTGGAGGAGGTAGGGTGGGAGTGAGTAAGCGTTTCTCTCCTCAGAACTGGCTCACAGAGAGAATAACATACACACTCAGTTTGGTATGGTAGTCTATATTACCCTACAGTAAAGTAGGAAGGGAAAGGGATAAGAGAAGGAGGGATATTCATAGAATGGAAAGTGGTATGGGGGAGGCAACTGTCAGAAGAAAACACTTTTGAGGAAAGATAGGGTAAAAGGAGAGAGAGAATTGAATAAATGGGAGATATGATGTAGGGATATATATTTAGCAATCATAACTGAGAAAAATTTTAGTAAATTTCTCTGATAAAAATCTCATCTCTCAAATATATAGAGAACTGAGTAAAATTTATAAAAATGAGAGCCATTCCCCAATTGATAAATGATCAAAATATATGAACAGTTTTCAGATGAAGTAATCAAAACTATCTGTAGCCATATGAAAAAAAATGCTCCAAATCATTAATTAGAGGAATGAACATTCAAACAATTCTGAGGTAGTACTTCAAAATTATTAGATTGCCTAATAGAGCAAAGAAATGACAAATGTTGGAAAGGATGTGGGAAAAATGAGACATTAATGAACTAATTGTGGAGTTGTGAACTGATTCACCCTGTGTTTAGAACAATTTGGAACTATCCCCAAAGTACTATAAAGCCATGCACCCTTTGACCTAGCAATACCACCACTACTAGGTCTATATCCAAAAAGAGATTTTAAAAAAGGAAAATGACCAGTTTTCACAAGAATATTTATTGCAGCTCTTTTCTGGTTGCAGAGAATTGGAAATTGAGGGGATATTCCTCAACTGAAGAATGGCTGAAAAATCATGCCACGTGATTGTGATGGAATTCTGTTGTCCTATACAAAATGATGAACAACAGTATGATTTCAGAAAAACCTGAAAAGACTTCACATGAGCTGATGCAAAGTGAAATATACTGTGTACAAAGTTAACACAATATTATAAGATGATTAGCTGTGAATAACTTAGTTATACTTAGCAGTACAATGATCCAAGATAGCTCTGAAGGACTCATGATGAAAAATGCTATCTATCCCCAGAGAAAGAACTGATGATTTCTGAACACATACTGAAGCATACTCTTTTTTAAAATGTTTTTTTTTATTTTTTGAGGGTCTTTTTGGTCTATCTTTTCTTTGAAAACATGACTAGTATGAAAATATGTTTTGCATGACTACATGTATATAACCTGCATTGAATTGCTTGCCTTCTCAATGAGGAGGTTGGCAAAAAGAAAGGAGAGTTTGGAATTCAAAGTTTAAAAAAAATAATAAATTTTAATTTTTTTTACAGGTAATTGTGGAAAATATATATATAAATTCAAAAGAAAGTTTGTTGGGGCGGAGACAAGATGGCAGTGTAGAAACAGGACTTCCATGTGGCTCCCGCTTTCACCTCCTCTGATATATATAAAAATTACTCTAAATAAGCTTTAGAGCTACAAAACCCACAAACTGACAGAGAGAAACTAACTTTCCACTGAAGGCAGCCTGGAACACCAGCAGGAAAGGGCCAGCACAACGAGTTGGGAACAAAGCCTAGCCCCATGTGAGCCTGCTTCAGGAGAACACAATCACTACCAGCTGGAGGGATTTTGGGAGAGTGGATCACCAGCAGCTGTGGCAGTTTCCAGAATTAACCAACCCATAGATGCTAAGGACAAAGTGAGAGGTCAGTGTGAATTTCAGGAACAAGGAGTCTGGGAGTGCAGTCCAGCCTCTGCCCCAGGAGGGAGAAGTGGCTGAGGTGCAGCAGCCACTGCCACGTTGCTGCTTCAGAGCTCCTTGCCAGCAGATTGTAGGGGGACCAAGTGACCAGTCTGAGGGGTAATCACAGTTGCTTTAACCTTCTTGGGTCTGGATCATTGTCTAGGACCTCCTGGCATGCCTGACCAGTGAAACAGAGAGTGTGGAGGCTTCAGAGAGGGCAGCTAACTAATAGTTCTGGCACCTGAGATAAACCCCAGCAACTTGGGGGCAAAGCTCTCCTTTCTGGAAACAGAGTTCTACTGTGGCAAAAAGCTCAAAAGTCAAGTAATTGAGTGGCAACATGAGCAAGTAAAAGAAGCAGAGCAAGATTGGCAATCTGATTTTAGAATCTTATTTTGTGGTGAAAAATCATGGAACAGTGGGAAGACAACAAAGTCAGAACTCCTGCACTAAAGCTTCCAAGAAAAATATGAATACGTTACAGGACACAGAGGAGCTTAAGAAGGATTTTGAAAACCGAATAAGAGAAGTGGAGAAAAAATTGGGAAGAGAAATGAGAATGATGCAAGAAAATCATGAAAAGAGAGTCAAGAACCTGACTGAAGAAAATAATACCTTAAAAATAGACTAACTCAAGTGGCAAAAGAGGCTCAAAAAGCCAATTAGGAGAAGAATGCCTTAAAATGCTGAATTGGTCAGATGGAAAAAGAATCTCAAAAAGCTCACTGAAGAAAAAAATTCCTCCAGAATTAGATTGTAGCAAATGGAAGCTAGTGACTTTATGAGAAATCAAGACACTATTAAACAGATCCAAGCAACTGAAAAAATAAAAGGCAATGTGAAATATCTCATTGGAAAAACCACTGACATGGAAAATTGATACAGGAGAGAGAATTTAAAAATAATAGGTGTACCTGAAAGCCATGATCAAAAAAAGAACCTAGAAATCATCCTTCAATATATTCTCAAGGAAAATTGCCCTGATACTTTAGAACCAGAGGGCAAAACAGAAATTGAAAAAAAATCCACCAATCATCTCCTGAAAAAATCCCAAAATGAAAACTCCTAGGAATATTATAGCCAGGTTCTGGAATTCCCAGATCAAGGAGAGAATATTACAAGAAGCCAGGAAGAAACAATTTTAATATTGTGGAAATACAATCAGGATAACTCAGGATCTGGCAGCTTCTACACTGAGGGATCGAAGGGCTTGGAATATGATATTCTGGAGGTCCAAGGAGCTGGGATTAAAACCAAGAATCATCTACAAGCAAAACAGAGTATCATGTTTCAGGAGGAAATATGGTCATTCAATGGAATAGAGGACTTTCAAGCATTCTTGATGAAAAACCCCAGAGTTGAATAGAAAATTTGACATTCAGATACAAGAAGCAAGTGAAGCATGAGAAGATAAACAGGGAAAAGAAATCATAAGGAACTTATTAAAGTTGAACTATTTACATTACTACAAGGAAAAATGATCATTGTAAATTATGAAACTTTTTGCAGTATGAGAAAAGGTAAAGGGAATACACACAGACACATACACATATGTATATAGGAGTGTATATGGGCATATGAATACATATGTGAATGTATGTTTATATGTGTACACATATACATAGAAAGAGGACAGAGGCAAATTCAATAGGAAGGGATGATACTTAACAGGTGAAATTGAGAGGTGAGAGAGGAATATAATGAGAGGACATGGGGAGAGACAGAATGGGGTAAACTATCTCATATAGAAGAGGCAAGGGAAAACTGTTACAATGGAGGGGAAGAACAGGAAAGCAAAAGGGAACAAGTCAACCTTACTCTCATTGAATTTGGCTTAAGGAGAGAATGACATACACACTACATAGGGTATCTCACCCTACAGGAGAGTAGGAAGAAAGGGGATGAGAAGCAGGATGATGGAAGGGAGGGCAGGTTGTGGAGAGGGAAGTTGGAAGCACATACTTTTGAATGGGACAGGGTCAAAGTAGAGAATAGAGCAAGTTGGAGGTGGGATAGGATGGAGTGAGATATAGTCAGTCTTTCATAATATAGCCACTATGGAAATGATTTTCATAGCTACATATGTACAGCCTATATTGAATTGTTTATCTTCCCAGTAAGGGTGGGTGATGATGGAGAAAGGGAAAGAATGTGGATTTCAAAGTTTTAAAATCAAATGTTTAAATACACACACACAAACATGTATGTATATATATACATGTTTATGTATATGTATATATTTACATGCAACTGGGAAATAAGATATACAGGCACTGGGGCATAGAGATCCATCTTATCGTACTGAAAAGTCAGAGGCGAGATGGAGGACGATATAGGAGAGAACATATTGGGGGAAGGGGTATACAGTGGGATCACTAATTTGAGGTAGTGGGTAGGGGAAAGATGGGGAGAAAATTTGTAACTCAAAATCTTGTGCAAATGAATGATGTAAACAAAAATAAACATAAAATTTAATTTAAAAAAGTTTGTTGATAAGTAAAAGTTTTAGAAACCTAGCACAGTTTTTCTTACAAGATTTCATACTGCCATGTATATGAGAGCTCAATATACATTTCTTGTAATTATCAGTACTTATGCTTGTTACTTTATAGCAATGCGTATGATTAAGGGACTCAATTACCAACTTCTAGATTAATGAATACTACATTGAATTAACAATAGGAAATGAATTTTCCTCTTTACATCCAAGTGAAAATCAGCCATATAGATATTTTCTTCTGTCACATAGTATGATACCATAGTAAAAGGTCCTTGATTTAGAGTCAGAGGACCTAGGTTCAAATCCCAATTCTGCCTCTTACTACCTCTATGAGTTTGCACAATCCACTTAGTTTCTCTTGGCCTCGTTTTTCTTTTTCTTTTCTTTTTCTTTTTTTTTTTAGCAATCAGGGTTAAGTAACTTGCTCAAGGTTACACGGCCAGTTATTTCTGGGTGTGGTGCTGAGTGTCTGAGCCCGGATTTGATCCAGGTCATCCCGACACTGGAGCCAGTGCTCTTACTCGCTGAGCCACCTGGCCACCCCTAAGCAATTGGGGTTAAGTAACTTGCTCAAGGTTACACGGCCAGGTGTTTCTGGGTGGGTGCTAAGTGTCTGAGCCTGGGATTCGATCTCCATGTCTTCTCAACACTGGAGCCGGTGCTCTTACTCGCTGTGCTACCTGGCCGCCCCTGCCTCATTTTTCACATCTATAAAATGAGTGGTTTGAACTAAATGACTTCTGAGATTCCTTGCAGCTCTCCATCTATGGATGGATATAACTATGATTATTCCCTCTTATTCATGATATGTTTAGAGCTAGTGGGGCTCTCAGACACCATCTAGCACTAATCTTCATTTTATAAAAAAGGAAATAGAGATAATGGGGAAACCAAGTCTCAAAGTTGCAAAGGGGGATTTGAACTCAGAACCTCTTACCCTAGAACTAGAACTCATTCTACAGCACCACACAGCCATGCACAGTTATATTAGTCTAACTCAGGGATCTTTCCAATCCTTCCTCAAATCAGGCATTTATCATGGTGTAAATCATTTGAAGTTAGAGTTACTCCTGAATAAACATTCTGAGAGATATGCTAAACTGATATGATGAATTTATAATCACATGCACTGGAAAATATCTGGGTCTGGGTGTTAGAAGCTTTCCCCTACCATACTTCCAGCTATGATTCCAAGTGGGATGCCCAAAATTACATTTGCATATAAGAATCCACTCTTGTGGAAGAGATCCTCCTCCAATCTTGAAAGGAACTCTGTTGTAGAGGATTGCAAAATGAACTAAGGATCTGTAATTTGGAGGTGAGTGAATCTGTGCTCTCTGACTCCAAATTCCTTTGCAAAAATGGGTATAATACAAGTCTGTTGGGATAAACATATTTATATAAAATGCACTGTATGAAATTCTATCACTGAATCTGTATAATCTGGGTCCAGCCATTTAATCTTTCTTTTCTCTTGGCAATTTTTCAACACAATTTTGATTGCAGATAACATACCTACTTGCCTAGATAGAAGAAATTTCCATATCTAAGAATTCATTCTATCAGTGGAATCAAAGGTCCTTTCCTTATCTCCTTCCTTGTAAAATACTTAAAAATGCAAGGTATTTTTATATAATCATATTTATGTTTCCATGGATGTTTCTCCACTGATTTCCACGTTACTCTCCAACCTGTGGGACAAAGAATTGAGCTCATAATTTGTTTTTCTATTTGTCACCCCTTAGATTAACCCATGGTAAATTTGTTTTTAGGATTCCCTCATAAATATTAAATGATTTATTTTAAATGAATCATACATTCATTTAGAGGGGGAAAGGCCCTTGAGTATTTTGTCCAATATATACTTTAATATTCTTCAGGCTTGAATTTTCTCTACCATTCCTCGACTAGGAAACTACTTTTAGTCTAGTAATCTAATAGCTAACTCTTTTTCTCTATAATTTTCTTTCCTGACAGACTACATTTTCTTTCCTGAATTTCATAATCTCACATCTAGCTCTGTTCTCTTGAAGTAGGCTAAACAAGCCATTTTTCCCCTTTTGTCAGTATTTTTGCGACTTATCCCTTGTTACCTGACTTCCTGTTAGCTTTGCCTTCACCCTCCTCTCTATATTTAGAAATAATCACCCATTCCCTTAACAATTTAGCATTGGCTTCATTAGTTATTACTGGAATATCTGCAGCAAAACCATACAAAGAGAAGAACAAGTTTAGGGTGATTGTTTTTTGTATCGTTGCCAAGGAAACAACTTCCTCTGTATCTGTGTTGTATTTCATACATCTAGACCAGTTTACGCTAGATTTGGCTCAACTGGGTAAGTTGTCTATGGGAAATAGCATCCATCTTTTAGACAATAAGTGTCATGAAACAAGGAATCTATTCCACTGGCAAGCAAAGGTCACTAGATTCTGTCTTGAGCTCTAATTATAATTCCTGGGACTGGGAGAACATAATTGGGAATTACACACTCCTAATGTGGTATACAGATACTCCTCTTAGAGCATTAGCTTGAGAGTTAGAACACCCCCATCTAATGAGAGTTTGGGACCCTATATTGATTTTTTATGTACATATTTGTTATCTCCTTTAATAAAGTGTAAGCTTCTTGAGGACAGGTACTACTTCATTTTGTTCTTTGTATCCCTAGAGCCTATCATAGGGCCCTGCACACAGTTGCTTAAGAGACTTGATTAATTAGCTTCAATCTCTACAGTTTATGCAAGTCTATTCTAGTAATAAGGGCCCAGAACCCTTTATTCCATGGGAAGTGCCCCAATTCAGTAGATCATATGGTTACTCTGAGTGACTATTTTTGTTTATTGTGTACGTGCTTATTTATAATGTCAACCACATTGGTACCAAAAACTCCTTGAGAAAAATAAAAAACAGTAGATCATCTCTTCCTTAATATATTCCAAATCTTTATTTCTTGTGTATTCATCATGTGCCCCAACTTGGTCTGTTTATCTCTGTTGAATTGTTTTCCCCATGATCATGGGGAATACCTCATGCAGAGAGAATTTGTAGAATGGTATCTGATTACTGGGACTAGGATTACACCTGATGAATTAAAGGATTGTTTTGTTTTTTTTTTGTTTTGTTTTGCTTATTGGAGGATAATTGGCGTTAAGTGACTTGCCGAAGATCATATTGCTAGTTTTTGTGTTAAGTGGCAGAGGCTGGATTTGAACTCAGGTCCTCCTGACTCAAGGGCCGGTACTCTATTCACTGTGCCCCCTAGCCACCCCCCCCCCTTTTTTTGTAATAGAATCTCATGCATCTTGTGGAAGTTAATATTGAAAACTAAAAATGAATGAATTAATTAAATACATATATATGCATTTATACATATACATAATATATAAATATACACAAAAATAATAATGCCAACAATAATTATAATAATAGCTCACACTTGTTAGCATTTGATGCATTGGAAAGCTCTTTCATAGTTACTTTCTCATTTGGTCCCCTGGTCCTTCTGAGGCAAATGATGTAGTTCTTATCTCTGTTATACAGATAAGGAAACTGAAGCTCAGAGATATTAAGTAACTTTTAAAAAAAATTTTTCTTGACCCTTTTTAGAAACATTGCTATCACTTCTCAATGATGATACCCCCAAATAATCCTTTGTAGCCAAAAAAATTATAATAAATCAAAATAAACAAACTAATTGGCCCCATCTCAGCACATGTGCCTGATTACTTGTTTATATTCAGCCACCTCTCTACCAAAAAGGGAGAGGCCACTTTACTATTGAGGTCACTTAAATTAGAAGATTTGTTGCATTCATCAGAATTGTAATATATTTAATGTCCTTTTCCCTTGAAGAATTGTGTTTATTATGCAAATTGTCCTTATTGTATTTATGTTATTATTAATCAGATCATACAACTCTTTCAAAATACTAATTCATTTGCAATATTCAATAGTAATTTTTCTATTCATCTATTCAGTCATTTCCCCATCAATGTGAATACATTTTATTCCCAATTTTTTGTCACAACTAAAGACAAATAAATTATGTCTATAAATGGAACCTTCCTTCTGTCTTTGACTTTGTCAGGCCCAAAAGTTGTGCACAATTTCATGACTTTTATATTATAGTTCTAAATTGTGTTCCAGAATACTTGAACTAATTCACAATTCCACTAGTAGTGCCTGGCTCCCACAAGCCCTCCAACACTTACCATTTTTATCTTCTGTCATCCTTGAAAATTAGATGTGGGGGGGGGAGGGGAGGAGTAGAGTCAAGATGGCAGAGTAGAAACAGGACTTCCACAGGGTACTGGCTTCCACCACCCCCAATTCATATAAAAGGTGACTCTGAACAAACTTTGGAGCTACAGAACCCACAAAATGACACCGAGAAGCTAACCTCCTGCTGAGGATAGCCTGGCAGGCTGGCAGCAAGTGGCCAGAACAGCACTCTGGGAGCTGAGCCCAGCCCCTTGCAAGCCTGAGATGTTAGCCTCAGGGCTGCCTAATCAGCCACCAACTGGAGGGACTTCAGATCACCAGAAGCTGTGGCGGTTTCCAGAATTACCAAGCCATAGATGCTAAGGATAAAGTGAGAGGTCAGTGCAGTGTAGACCTTGCAATCCAGTAGTTGTGAGTGTGATCCAGCCTTTGCCCTGAGAGGGAGAAGCTACTGAGGCCCCAAAGTTGTGCAGTCACTGCCACATGGCAGCTTCAGCTCCTGGCCTACAGATTGTAGGGTGACTAAACAACGAGTCTGAGGGATAATCACTCTTGCTTTAACCTGCTAGGAACTGGAATGTAGTATGGGGTGGAGGTCCTGGGGTGTGTGACTAGCTTGCCAGAGCATGTGGAGGCTTCAGAAAGGGTACCCAAGTAATACCTTCAGCAGATGAGAAAACCCCAGCATTTACGACAAATCTCCCCTGTCTAGTGGCAGAGTCCTACTGTGACAAAAAGCCCAAAAGTCAATAGCAACATGACCAGGCAAAGGAAGCAATCAAAGCAGAGCAATCCAACTTTACACTCCTATTTTGGGGACAAAAAAGACTAAAGCATGGAACAGAAGGAAGACAGTGAAATCAGAACTCCTGAACCACAAGCTTCCAAGAAAAATATGAGCTGGTAACAGTACATAGAGGAGCTTAAAAAGGATTTTGAAAAGCAAATAAAAGAAGTGGGGGAAAAATCGGGAAGAAAAATGAGAATGATGCAAGAAAATTAAGAAATGAGAATCAACAACCTGACTGAAGAAAATAACAGAATAACTCAGATGACAAAAGAGGCTCAAAAAGCCAATGAGGAGAAGAATGCCTTAAAAAGCTGAATTTGCAAGATGGAAAAAGAATCCAAAAGCTCACTGAAGAGAATAGTTCCTTCAGAATTAGATTGGAGCAAATGGAAGCTAGTGAGTTTATGAGAAATCAAGATACTATTTAACAGATCCAAACAAATGAAAAAATAGAATGCAATGTGAAATATTTCATTAGGAAAACCACTCACCTGGAAAAAAGATCCAGAAGAGATAATTAAAAAATGATTGGACTACCTGAAAGCCATGATTAAAAAAAAAGAACATAGAAATCATCCTTCAAGAAATTCTCAAGGAAAATAGCCCTGATGTTTTAGAACCAGAGGGCAAAATAGAGGTTGAAATAACCCACCGATCACTGCCTGAAAAAGATCCCAAAAATAAAACTAGGAATGTTATAGCCAGGTTCCAGAGTTCTCAGATCAAGGGGGAAATATTACAAGCAGCCAGGAAGAAACAATTTGAATATTGTGGAAATACAATCAACATAACACAAGATCTAGTAGATTCTACACTGAGTGATTGAAGGACCTGGAATATGATATTCTGAAGGTCAAAGGAGCTGGGATAAAAACCAAGAATCACCTACCCAGAAAAACTGAGTATCATATTTCAAAGGAATATATGGTCATTCAATGCAATGGAGGACTTTCAAGCATTCATGATGAAAAAAACAGCTTTGAATAGAAAATTTGACATTCAGATAAAAGAAGCAAGAGAAGCATGAGAAGGTAAAAAGGTAAAAGAAATCATAAGTAAATGATCAAAGTTGAACTATTTATATCCCTACATCAAAAAATGATAATTGTAACTTATGAAACTTTTCTCAGTATGAGAATAGTTGAAGGGAATTGAAATACACACACACACATACACACACATACATATATATGTCTATAAAGGAGTGTATATAGGCATATGTATACATATGTGAATGTATGTATATATGTGTACAGGTATATATAGATAGAGGGCACAGGATAAAATTCATAGGAAGAGATGATACTTAAAAGGTGAAATTAAGAGGTTAGAGAAGAATATAATGAGAGGAGATGGGGAGAGACAGAATGGGGTAAACTATCTCATATGGAAGAGGCAAGGGAAAACGGTTACAATGGAGGGGAAGAACAGGAAGGCAAAAGGGAATGGGTCAAATTTATTCTCATTGAATTTGGCTTAGGAAGTGAATGACATACACACTAAATAGGGTATTGCACCCTACAGGAGAGTAGAGGGGAAGAGAATGAGAGGGGGGATGATGGAAGGGAGGGCAAGCTGGGGGGGGG
>NW_027185655.1:18129094-18161150 GCF_028583685.1 Petaurus breviceps papuanus | reverse complement strand
TATGGAAATGTTTTGCATAGCTACACATGTACAACCTATATTGAATTGCTTATCTTTCCAGTAAGGGTGGGTGACAAGGGACGAAGGGAATGAATCTGGAATTCAATGCTTTTAAAACCAAATGTTTATACACTGGGGCATAGAGATCCACCATGACCTACAGGAAAGTTGGAGGAGGTATGGGAGAAGATATGGGAGAAAGCAGATTGGAAGAAGGGATATCCAGTGGGATCATTATTTTGTTGTGGTGGGTAGGGGAAAAACAGGGAGAAAATTTGTAACTCAAAATCTTGAGGAAGTGAATGAGGTATACTAGAAGTGAATAAAGCATTTGAAAGAAAAAACAAAAATTAGATGGCTATGATATAAAATCTCCAAGTTTTATATATTTGCTTTTTTCACATTATTACCCTTTGGAGCATTCCTTTAAATAGTTGTTGACAGCTTGTATTTCCTGTTTAGAAATCTCTGTTTATAACCACATATCTATTAAGGAATGACTCTTATTTTTATATATTTATATAGTTTTTATAAATATCTTGGATATCAGAACTTTTTAGTGATACTTGTTACAAAGATTCCCCCCCCCTCTATTGGAAATCTCTCTTTTTATTCTTATATTTATTCTTATTAAAAATTCCTGCATTAGTTTTTATTCATGCAAAACTTTTCTAAAGAAGGTCACAACTAATTAAGATTTTCCCTGTCTTAGAGACACAATTTTTCAGTCAGTCCAAATTAATGACATGTTTCCCTCTCCTAAATTTGTTCCAACATGTGGGAGGTCTTATTCCAGCGTGAGGGGGAACCAAAAAAATAATATAATAACAACGGATCCAGCCTTATACTCTTTTAACAGAATAACATGTGCTATTCCCCCTTGGCTCATGAGAGTGATTCAAGCAATCAGGTGACATGGTAAGTAGAGCACTGGGCCTTGACTCAAGAAGACCAGAGGGTAAATCCAGTCTCAGATATTTTATAGCTATGTGACCTAGACAAATCACTTAATCTCTGTTTGTCTCAGTTTCTTCAACTATGAAATGAGAATAAGTAGCAGCACCTACTTTGCAAAGTCATTGTGAAATAATATTGGTAAAGAACTAAACACCATATACCTACTTATTCCTTCACCACTTGCCCCCTTTGTTCTGCTGGTGACTTACATAGATGGAATGTAATGAACTTAGAAGGTATTGTATTATATCTAATCCTTCAGTATAACCCTTAACCAATAAGAATATGGTGAGAACATTTGTAATTTTATACTCACATACATTACAAAACAAAAACAGATAACACTTCAATAGCTAAGCCTTTTTCTCTCAACATAAAGAAAGCGTGGTCTTAGCACCTTTCTGGCAATAACAAACAGGAAGCCAAGTTGTTCATAGCCAGTGCTGGTGTGAAATGAGACATATAAAAGAGGAACAAAACTAAAAATATTTTTAGTGATTAATGCAAATCCTGGAAGGACAAGTAGTAATGACCCAGACTTCTTTTAAGAGAAACAAAAGAGACCCACCAAAGTCTCATCATGGTATAGTACTATAAAATAATGTTGTTTTTTTTTTTATGTAATCACAACAATATCTTATTTATAAAAATGGTGAACCAATTTTGAAAAGATGTGGTTCATTCACTAATTGTTCATGTAGTTGTAATAAACACCTTCTAAGAGCTGTAACAAAACTACTAAGTTTTGTAAAGAGTGAAATAGGAACTTTTATAAATCATGTAAAGATTAATAGCTATATCCATGGTTCCATGACCACACTGGGAGCCTGGGGATGCTGAGATCCCAGGAACAAATCTCTAGCACATGTTTTGGTTACTTACAAGTTAGCAAAGGGGACACTAAATGTTGATGCAATAATTTGGTAGTGTTCTTAAAGTTTCAGTGGTCATTTTATGACAGCTGGGTGTAGTTGATAGAGCACTGGATGTGTTAAAATCAAAGTTCAAATAAAGCCTCAGACACTTACTAATGCTGTGTGACCCTGGCCATGTTGCTGAAACTCTATTTGCTTCAGTTTCTTCATCTATAAAATAGGGAAAATGAAAGCCTCTATCGCCTAGTGTTGTAAAGTGTCAGGAAAACTTTAAAGTACTATAAAAAATCTAGCAACTACTCATCCCCACCTGTGTGAACTTGACAAGCTTCTTAACATTTGGCTGCCTCTGCTTTCTCATCTATAAAATAGGAATAATATTATCGCTTTCTCCCATGGTTATTGTGAGGATGAAATGAGATAATATTTGGAAAGTGCTTAGCACATTCCCAGTATGTACTAGGCAGTATATAAATGCTTAGGGCTACTCATCAGTGCAATAGATAGAGTCAGAAAGACTCATATTCCTGAATTCAAATCTTGCCTTAGAAATTGTATGATCCTGGGTAAGCCAATTAAACCTGTTTACCTCAGTTTCCTCATCTGTAAAATGAGCTGGAGAAGGATATGGCAAGCCACTCCAATGTCTCTCCAAGAAAATCCCAAATACGGTCATAAAGAATCAGACACAACTGAAACAAATGAACAAGAAATATGAATGTTTATTCTGTTCTATCTTCCTTCTCCATTTCATAGGCTCCCTGAAGTAAATCACTTACAGTTACATTGGATTAACCATTGCCATGAACCTATTGAAAGTCTTGCCCATTGTTCAGTAAAGTGATGTCTCCTGTTCCAAATGTATGACTATGAGTTGTTAACCCTTTATCATATGTTCCAAAAATGCCCATCAGTCTTCTTTCTACATTTTGGTGCAGAAGTATGCAAACTTTTATTACAGCCTCAGGGTCATAAGTTTTCTGTTTCCATTAGAGTATATGGGTTTCTGTTAAAATCCTTTCTAATTGTTATGGTCAGTTTTAACCAAGCTGTTACATTCAGCCTGGTATTGCATAGGTATTAACTGCATCAACATGTTATTTTAATGCAGCTTCGATTTTAGGTTGATTCTAAATCTCTTAGCATATTTTCATGTAGTTATATTGTTTTCTTTTTTTGTATGGTTTGACTGAAAGAAACCAAAATAGCTGTAAGTATCTGTTAGTTTTATATGACCCCAGGCTACAAAATTAAAGTTTTCAGTCTCTTTATATTAATGTAGTAGACTATGACGATGAATTAAGGTCACATATAATTGCTGAATTGTTGGTGTATTATTCATTACACTCCAAGGATTTTATGGTTTGCACTTTTTGCTCCCCTGGAAATATATGGGGGTTTTTGTGTTCATATTTTTTAAAATTATACAAGCTGTGAATTTTTTTTATAACAACATCAACACAAATGGCCTTATATTTGGAGGGCTAATTATTATTCTTAAAACTATAATAGTGGTAAATTTAAATTTACCCCTTTTAGATCTAGACAAATATAAATATAAGAGAAACTAGAAAGAAGTTAAACAGATAAATTGAATGTTATAGAAGTTAGATATAATCTTAGACCCCTGGAGATTATTGAATGTCAATGGAAAGGAGTATACTTTTTTTTTTCCTCAACTGTAGATGACACTTAAAAAACATAGAACATGTATTAGTTCATAAAACCTCACAAACAAATGCAGAAAAGCTGAAAGACTAAATGTACCTTTTTTACCCTATAATATGGGGAAAATTACCTTCAATTCTATTACCAATTTAAGGGGGCCTTTAAATCATAGCTTAAAAAGCAATTGGAAACTAAATCATATAATCCTAAAAAGAATGAATCAAAGAAAAAAGTCATAGAAACAATCAACAATTTTTTAAAGAAAATGACAACAATGCATAATGCAAATAGTACTTAAGAGAAAAAAGTATGTCTCTAAACACATACATCAATAAAGAGAAAGAACATATCAAATAGTTGACATTCAACTTAAAAAAAAGCTAGAAAAAAGTCTCCAATTAAACACCACAATAGAAATCCTTAAAATCAAAGAAGACAATAAATTTGAAAGTAAAAAATCCCATTGAACCAATAAATAAAACTAGGAACTGGATTTATAAGTGAAAACAATACAGCAGATAAGACATTGCCTATTTTGATTTACAATAACACGTACAATGAAGAATTGTGAATGACTTAGGTATTCTCTGCAATATGATGATCCAGGAAAATTGCAAAGGACTCATGATGCCACTTCCAGAGAAAGAACTGATAATCCCATCACTCCAGAGAATGAACTGATGTTCTCTGAGTACAGACAGAAGCATAGTAATTTTCACTTTGTTTCTTTTCTTTTCTTTGACTTTTCTCATGCAAAATGAATAATATGGCAATTGTTTACATGTCTGCACATATATAACCTACATTAGATTGCTTACAATCTTGGGGGATAGGCAGTAAGGAGGGAGGGATGAAACTTGGAAATCAAAGCTTTAGATTTTAATATCAAAAATTGCTTTAAAATGTAACTAGGGATAAGCTACCATTTAAAGGGGAGGGGGGAAGAAGAGTAAAAACAAAATACCAGGATCAAAAATGAAAAAGGTGAATGCACAACCCATATAAATGAAATAGAAGAAATTATTAGGAAGTATTTTGCTCAACTTTATGCCAATTACACTGATAATCTTATGAAATGGATGAATATTTTTAAAAATATAAGTTGTCAAGATTAACAGAAAAAGAAATAAAATAGTTAAACATATCTTAGGAAAAAATTGAGTAAGCAACAAATGAGCTCCTTAAGATTAAGGGGAAATAGAGAAAACAAACTCCAGTACCAGATGGCTTTACAAGTGAATTCTGCCAAATATATAAAGAATAATTAATTTCATTACTATATAAGAGGTTTTAAAAAATAGGTTTAAAAAAAGAGTCCTACCCAATTCCTTCTTTATAAAAATATCATTTTGATATCTAAACCAGGGAGAGCAAAAATAGAGAAAGAAAACTATTAACTAAATGTCCTAATAAATATTGATGCTAAAATTTCAAATAAAATGCTAACAAGGAGATTATAGCAACATATCACAAAAATCATATACAATGATCAAGCTGTATTTATACCAGAAATACAGAGCTGCTTCATTTTTAGGGAAACTATAAGTATAATTGATCATCCCAATAAACACAAACAGTAAAAATAATGATTCTATTTACATTCAGAAAATACTTTTGACAAAAGTGTAATGACTCTTCCTAATAAAAACCATTAGAAAGCATAGGAATAGACAGCGCTTTTCTTAAAATTATAAGTAGTATCTATCTAAAACTAACAGTAAGTATTATCTGCAATGTGGACAACCTAGAAGTCTTTCCAATAAGATCAGGAGTGAAGCATGGAAGTCCATTATCACCTTTAGTATTTAATATCATGTTGTAAATCCTATCCTTAGAGCTAAAACAATAAAAAAAAAAGAAATTAAAGGAATAGATATGCTTAATGAGGAAAAAACTTTATCACATTTTGCAGATGCTATGATGGTTTACTTAGAAAACCCTAGAGAGTCAACTAAAAAAAAAAGAACTCACAAATAACAAGAGATAAAGAGGTTTGCAGGAGGTAAATAGATAATTTTGATTACATAAAAATTATAAAGGTTTGCATAAAGAAAACCAATATAGGGTGGCTAGGTGGCACAGTGAGTAAAGTGCCGGCCCCAGAGCCAGGAGGACATGAGTTCAAGTTTGGTTCTGGCCTCAGACACTTAACACACACACACACACACACACACACATACACTCACACACACACTAGCTATGTATCCTTGGGCAAGTTACTTAACCCCAATTGCCCTCCGAAAGGCAAAAAAAAGAAAAGAAAACCAATACAGCCAAAAATAGAAGAAGAAAAGCAGGAAACTAAGAAAAAAATTTGCAATGACTTTCTCTGATAAAGATAAGATTTCTTGCATACTTGGAGAACTGAGTTATTTTTTTTTCAAAGGAAGCACTTACCAAGTGATAAGTAGCCAAAGGATATGAACAGGCATTTTTCAGAGGAAAAAATCAAAACTCTCAATAGTCCCATAAAAAATGCTCTAATTCACTTATAATTAGAGAAACTAAAATTAAAACAAATTAAAACAACTCTGAACAATTAAAATTAAAACAACACCTCACATTAGACTGGCTAAAATAACAGAAAAGGAAAATGATACATGCCAGAAGACTTATAGAAAAATAAGCAAATTAATGCTGTTGGAGCTGTGAACTAGTCCAGACATTTTTTAGAACAATTTGGAACTATGTCCAAAGGTCTGTAAAACTGTATATAGTCTTTGATCTACAAATACCACTACTACTAAGTCTGTACCTCAAGGAGCAAAGGGAAAGGGAAAAGATACACACACATATCTATTCATATCTATACATATATGTCTGTGTATATGTATTTAAGATAGTTTTTTTTATGTCTGGCAAAGAATTAGATTGAAAGGATTCCCATCAGTTGGGGTATGACTGAATGAGTTATGTTAAATGAATATGATGATGCTATTGTACTGTAAGAAATGAAGAAGGGGGTACTTTTAGAAAAATCTGTGAAGACTTATAAGAACTTATAATTCAAAGAACTTTTAATTAACTTTACTTTTCCTTGGCTGAGTTCACTTATATTAGACACAGAGTAAGTCTGTGCTAAGTCATTCTATGGCACTCTCACTATTGCATGTCATTCTATGGTGATCTCACAATTCTATGTCATTCTATGGTGCTCTCACTATTCTATGGCATTCTATGACACTCTCACTCTTCCATGGCACTCTCATAAATATGAAGACAGGATGAGGTCTTATATACAAAAGGTTATAGGAGGAATCTAGGGGTGGTCTAAGCAGGAGTTTGGGGAGGGTCTTCAAGAAGAGTTAATGAGGTCAATGAGTTATTAAGGGTGGGAAGTCAGTGGAGACCACAAACAATAGTGAGCTAGGCCAGTTCAAAGATGAATTGATGTGATGGGAAGTCTAGTAAGTCTAGTAACAGAGAGTGGGAAGTCTAGTAACAGACTTGCCTGACCAAATGAGATGATTTAATCAAGAGTCCAAGGGAGGTTCCCAGAGCCTGTACCTCAAGGACTCAAGGAGAGCTCAAGGGGGCTCCCAGAGCCCATATCTCATGAGGAGAACCATCTAGACTGTAACAAAGACTTATTAACTCTCATCAATACAATGATCCACCACAACTCTAAAGGATTCATGTTGCAAAATGTTATCCAAAGGGAGATTGAGAACTGATAGATTCAAAGTGCAAAATGAAATAATTTTTCTCTTTATTTTTCTTGTTTCCCCTTCCTCTGCTCCCAGAATATGGCTAATGTGGAAATGCATTTCATATGACTTCATATGTGTAATGGCTATCATAGTTCTTGCCTTCTCAATGGTTGGGGAAGGAGTTGGAGGGAGGGAATTGATTTGAAAATGAAAATTTAATTTCAAAGTTTAAAAATAAATGTAAAAATAAAAAAAAATGTCCATAGGCTCCATTAGAATGCCCAAGGAGTTCATCACACACACACACACACACACACACACACACACACACGCACACACACACACACACATACACACACACATTACAAAGGAGATTCGGAAACAGAAGATGAAACTATAAGGTGTCTGGATCTTTAGGGAGGCAAGGCACTCCCTAAAGTGGCCCAGGAGAAGGCCAGAAACTTTTGTTGCATTTTCCAACTTTCAGATTACCTAGGGAAAGTGGAAGAGGGAATATCTAGTTAGGGGTGTCCTAGTAAATGTTTAATAACCAGATGCAAGGCACACTTTTAAATTGAATGTGCATTATAACCATTTTCTCAATGACTTTCTTAACTCTAGATAACCAGCAAAATAATAAGCCAAGCCTTGATTTAAATGCTCACAGTGAGTTTAACTACCAGCTCTTACAGTTCCAACTAGCTCCAACTCACCCCTATACCTAGCTTTGTAAAGTTGGATGATCTGGTGCTGATCTTGGGTTTCAGAGGCTTAGCCTAGTGCAGTGAGCTTCAAAATCTCCATTGACTGATGTTGTCTTACCTTTTACCCACTTTGTAGTGTACACAATCCCTTATCTTTCTTTCTTTCTTTCTCTTTTTTTCTCCTTAACTGATTACACATTCCTCTCCTACTCTCTCCTAGCCCTGGAGGGCACTGAAAGCTATAGGATCTGCTTCCCTTTCAAAGGGTGGAATTTGATTTGAATCTGGAAGCCCTGCCCAACACTCTGACTCATGGCAGGGGGAGGGAGTCTTGAGTGTTTCCACTTATTAGTAATTTATTGTTTGGTCAGCTTTCTAGAACTAGAATGCTCACAAGGCCCAGGAAGAGGGCAATATGGAGCAATGGGAAGTACACTGGATTTCAAGTCAAGACTCATTGTATGATTTTAAATTCTGCTTCCTGCATTTTCCAGCTTTGTGACCATGGGCAACTCAATTAACCTCTCTGCACCTCAGTTTCCTTCCTTATATAATGAGGAATAGGGTGGTTGTAAAACCCTCCTCCCAGGGTTGTTGTGGGGAAAGTATTGGTAAAGCACTCTGAAAACCAAAAAGGCTTCTATAATTGTATTTTCACTTTGAAAGGCCCTTGTGTTCCTCATTTAACTATTTTCTTTCCCTCATGCACCATATCCAAACTGTTGTTCAGTCTTGCTCTCCCTACAACTTTTCTTTCATGCATCCTTTTCTCTCCATTCACATGAACACCTTTTTACTCCAGGTCCTCAACACCCTCCTGAACTAGTTGGCCAGCACCGCAATTGCAATCTTGACTTCCACTCAACATTTTCTCCAGTTCATACTTTTCAATTGCCAATATGATCTTTCAACTGGTGGTAAAGTAGATAGAGTCCTGGGCCTGAAGCCAGGAATTCCTGATTTCAAATCTGACTGCAGACACTAACTGTGTGACCATGAGTAAGTCACTTTTGCCTGCCTTAGTTTCCTCATCTGTAAAATGGGAGTATTAATAGCACTTCTTTTCAAGGGTTGTTGTGAGAATCAAAGGGGATAATAGTTGTAAAGCTTTTAGCATAGTTCCAAGCTCACTTGTTGTTCAGTGTCATGTCTGACTCTTCATGATCCTATTTAGGGTTTCTTGGACACTGGAGTGGTTTGCCATTTCCTTCTCCAACCCATATTACAGATGAGGAAACTGAGGCAAACAAGGTAAAGAGACTCGCCCAGGGTCACACAGCTAGTACACATCTGAGGCCAGATTTGAGTTCAGTTTTTCCTGATTCCAGGTCCACTCTATATTCATTGTGCCACCTATTTGTCTCACTTACTTATATAGCAAATGCTATATACTTGCAAGCTATTGTTACTGTTTTTAAACCACAGGTCTTACTATCTCATTTACTTACTCAAAAACCTTCAGTGGCTCCCTATTTTCTTTGGGACAAATCACAGACACCTTAACTTGGCAATCATTCAAAGCACTCTACAATATGATTCCATCACACCTTTCCATACTTATTGTATATTTCTCCCTGTTTATACACTATTCATTCAGTCAAACTGGCCTACCACTTCTCCCTAAATTCACCTTCAATATCCCACTGCCACGGCTCTGTACTTCTTCCTAACCTCTCAGAATCCCTAGTGTCTTTCAAGACTCATTGTGTTTCCTACTTACTGAAGCCTTTTCTGAACCCACTAATTGTTAGCACCCCTCCTCAAATAATCATATATTGATCTGTTTACTTAATATGCTCCCTCCCAATAGAATACAAGCTTCTTGATGGCAAGGATACATTTTAATTTTGACCTAGCACAGTGCCTTGAACATAGGAAATACATAATCATTGCTTAATGATCAGACTAGAAATGCTGTTATCATCATCATCTTCATTATTTTTTATTTCATTATGCTAAAATCAGCACTCATTCATAGCAGTAAAACTGCTTTTAAAAAAATGACATAATATGAAATCTCAACATATGGCAGGGGATATTCAAAGATCTGGCTGAAGCTAACAAGACTGTAGCATTAGAACCCAAACTTGAATTGTAATTGTACCCCCCACCCCCACCCAAGTACTTCTCCACTATAAGTCAGTATGGGTAAAATCACTCAA
The DNA here is from genome assembly GCF_028583685.1 of Petaurus breviceps papuanus. Lineage (NCBI taxonomy): Eukaryota > Metazoa > Chordata > Mammalia > Diprotodontia > Petauridae > Petaurus > Petaurus breviceps. The sequence goes on along the minus strand of NW_027185655.1, from coordinate 18,151,134 downwards.
TGTTCTAAGAGCTTGGAAATACTTAGGGAATAAAAGGATGAGTAATAGACAAAATGTCAGTCTGTACTGTCATTTTCCTGCCTTGGGATCATTTTATCTGGCTCTAATATTGTTTCAATTTACCATTGGATATTAAACTAATCTGAAAAGTAAATTGGACCTATTGCAATGAAATGCTTGTTCTCACTTCTTAACCTTTCCACCTGTGTTTGAAAAAGGGGGGGGAGGTCTGTGGATATGGAAATCTTCATTTCACACCCTAATACACAATAGGTGTCCTTCTCACTTGAAATGATTTCCCAAGGCTTTAGGTACTGACTCCTTCTTTAGCTAATGACATTTGCTGGGGACTGCTCTGTTTCTCTGTTGTTAACTAAGACAAAGCCAGGTAAAGAGCTGAACCACAATGCCAAGAGAAAGCAAAAATAAAGGGAATGGCTATTACAGGGCACACATATCAATTGCCAAGCTCAGGTTGATTAAAATCATTTTCCCTTTATTTCACATATTGGTTTTAGGGGAGAAACATAAAATATCACAGAATGGTAGGATGGTAAGGGACCTTAGAACCTAGTAAGTCAGAATGAGAAGGAAGATTAGAGAGCATCTAATATAAACATTTCATTTTATAGATGATAGAATGGTGGTTCAGGGAGGTTTTTGGCTGGTTGTGTATCAAGGATCTAGCATGTAACATACATGACTTGAACTTCCATTCCATTGGAATTTCACTGAAGCACACTGCCTCCTAGGTGAGCCTGTGTGAAGGAAAGGGGTTAGTGAATAGGGTCCTAAAACTAGTTTTAGAAACCTAAGTTTCACATGGTTAATCTTCCACTAACATTGTGTTCTGGAAAAGTCAATTCAGGATGAACGTTGTATAAGAATCTGTGGGCACAATTGACTGGTGATTGGTAAGATCCTGTTTGTGGGGGGGAAATAGCCATCTGCGCAAAAGTTGGGATGTGTAGGTGGGAGTGGATTGTACACACGCCTACTTGGCAAGTTTCTGGCTCTCTTCATCTGTGAGGAAGAATAGTAAGGACTGTGAAGTAAATATTGCAAAGCATTATGGATTTAATATGGGGCAATTCAGGTGAGTCTATTGACTCCTGATCTTCTAGGATAGCCATAGAAACTAGTCTTATGATTTCATCATCAGAGGTAACTCCCTATTAAAGAAACTTCCTCCAGCTATGTTGTCTGTACCAGGTTGTCATACAGAACTGCCTGGACTATAGTAATCAAGGTGCATAGCTTTATACAACTAGTTTGTGTCAGAGGCTGGACTTCAAAGACCTTCTTGATTACAAGTAAGGCTCTCCATGTCTATGGTACACTGTGTCTCCCTGAAGGAGCCTATAATTTATTAGGAAAATGAAACTAAAGCACAAGTGACCTTTACAATCTGTAATTAGATGCTAAATTCTGGATACTGACAAAGAAATTCAAAGAAGGCAGAAATCACTAAAGGCTGATGGAATGAGGGAGTCTTCATGCAGAAATGAGCCCTGAAAAATGTCTGCAATTAGGAGGGGTAAAGAGAAAGAAAGGAGAGTATTCCAAGTGTAGGGCACAAATACAAACAAAGTTAGAGTAGAAATATATGTAAGATGTTTGTGAAGTAATGAGTACAAGACCCTGACTAAAACCTCACACTGATGGAAACACACACGGCTCTTTGGATTTAGAGGCATGACTGACACAGGGAACAATATAAGTGACATTTTATACATATTTCTACCTCTAACTTTGGAACAATCAACTCTTTGTCTCATGTAGTTTTCCTTTATGATTTATTGAAATACAGTTCTGGAAAAAAAAAAAAAGGTCTTGAAAAAGTCCATTGTGGTTTAAATGGAGATACATGACTACACCTTTAAACCCAAATCACTGGGATTTTCACTGATTGGTTAATGATAGATCTCAGCCCAAGCCTGTCTTTCTCATTGTTTTGATGGCTCTGTGTGAGTGTAAATAGCAATTGTTTTCTGTTCTGTCCAGAAATTCTGAGGGTCTTCCCCTCCTAGATTGATTTTTCTGTGATGACAAACTATTGAATCTTTAGTTTAAGTTCTTGCCTACCCCTAAATCGCTGAATGGGTGTTGCCTTAGACAAACTGAGAATTGGGAAAAATCTTAACTTAAAAAGGCCAAGGTCTTCCACTACATCCTGAATCATTACCAGTTGTATTTATTTATGTCTTGCCCCTGGACTCAGATAACTGTGCATGAGAGAATGAGACTAATGACTCTGCCTCACTTGAATCCCATCCACTTCCAAGCCAAGACATCACACTCCTGACATCATCTTCTTCAAGAATGAAGGACCAACAACCAAAACAACAACAAACTAATTGACACCAATAAAACCTCCTTGGAAAAATGAATCCATGTGGCTGTCCAGGGAGAGGAAAGGTTGTGAGTTAAGATATCTCCCTACTCTGAGAAAAATTGAGTTTAAGCACTTTGCTGTCCCTGCTCCCACTCAATGGAGTCTGGAGTACAACCACCAGAATGATTGGAAGACTTCCTTGGACTATGTCTTTTTTTCCACAATAGTGGATCAACAGCTTTATCAAGTGGCTAAATGCTTCAGATTTTCTCTGCTTACGACAATGACTTTTCAAGCATAAGTGACAAAGCAAGGTACTTCTTATGGAGGTGACAATCAAGATATGTGAAGAGGTAAAAAAATGCTTAGCTTTACTTGATTTGTTCAAATCAACAAGCTAAGACAAGTTCATGGGCTCCCCAAATCTCTCCCCAGTTAATAACTCCTGAACTGAATGAACCCTGACATCTTTTCCAAGAAAATTCTATAATTCCTTGCTGAGTAGGTCTCCATTTCACTGAGTAGTAGTAAAGACTAAGTCTTTTTTTTTTTAGTCTTTTTAATCATTTCAGAAATACCAAAAATAAACAAAAAGTATGCAACCATCTAGAATCTCACAGCCATCTCTGCAAGTTGGGAATGAATTATACAAGTATAGTGGACCTCATCCCTAAAGATAGCTTGTGCATGGAGAGCTGAACATGAACAGAACAAGAACCATATTGATTTGGATTGCTAGTTGTGTCATACAAACACTATCAAATTCCATTTCCAGTTGGATCGAATTGTAGGAGAGGATTAGACATCACGGGCCTGGGCATATTTTTTTTTTCTCCTATGCCAAGAGGAAAGGTAACAGAGCTAGTAACAGGGTTTATGGGTTTTAAAAGGGACTAGGATGACAATTATCAACAACTAAAAGGGAGAGAATCTTCTAGCATCTCTTTGTGAAGACCAAGTGATAAACCTTTTTTTTTTTCCCACTCCAGATTTTGGGCTGAGGCAATACCTACAACCAAGGAAAATGCATCAACAGCTGCCCAAGAATTTTCTTTCTTTCTTTCATGTGGGAAGTTCTCTGGATAATAAAATCAGAGAGGAGTCATATCATGGCATTCTACCATGACTCAAGAAATTACCCACATAGAAGTCATGGTGAAATGTATGAATTTTTAGTGCTACCTAACATTAAATGGATATGTAAAGAAACTCTCAAATGTAGTCTCAATATCACTTCTGGTGATCCTCAGGTCCATGGCAATGATAGGGTAATTTTACATTTCAATTCACAGATAATGACATCCTTAGCCAAGTCAGAATAAAATATAAGAAAATACAGCAAAATACATGTGAGTGAAATATAAAACAAGGTAAATAACAACAAAATTTCTCAATAGATGAACTCAATAGTGCAATTGTTAGAGTGCTGGACTTGGAGTCAGAAAAAAACTGAGTTCAAATCCAGTCTCAGACATTTACAAGTTGTATGGTCCTGTCCAAGTCACAACTTCTGTTTGTTTCACTTTCCTCATCTGTAAAATGAAGAAAATAATAGTATTTATCTCCCAAGGCTGTTGTGACAATCAAATGAGATAGAATTCATAAAATCCTTTGCAAACCTCAAATTGCTATATAAATGAAAGCTATTAGTAGTAGCAATTATTCTTCCCATACCTACTGTCACACATGGACATATTCTCCCATAGATTGCCATTTTAATAGTAGGAGAGAAAAGACATGTAACCTAGAAAACTCATACTCCCAGACTTTCTATCTAGAATAGCTCTCTGCCTCCAAAGTTGGCATTGCAGAACTACTGATAATATCTGCTGGAATTCTCTCTGACGACATGCTTCCATTTGCTTCTCCACTAAATTTCAGTAGACAAATGGCTAGTTCCCCACAAGAGGAGGGTTTACAAAACTTTCATGAGCCATCCCATGGTCTCAGGGGATGTTTCTGTTGTTTTGTCACTCATACCTATAACCATACACAAAAAGCAAAGCAAAAGTCCTTAGGTTAAGTCTGTCTTTTTTTGTCACTTTGCAATCCAATGGGAGCTCTCTCAGGGTCCATTTCTTACTTGGGTTAGGGTGAGTACTTTTCTTTCAAATATCATTACACCCAAGGAAGTCAGTCCCAAGGTTACACAAATTACATTGCAGGGGATTCCATGGAGCTAGAAAACATGTTTTTGAAGGGGTGCCATGGAGCTAGAAAACATGTTTTTTTCTTCATTTCTATGGCTCTACCTACCTCAGTACCCTCTTTACACACCCTCACTAGTAAAAAATTAAAATGTAGTCCCTTGTCAGTTTATATTTTTATTCCAACCATCTCCAAATAGTGCCAGAAGTTTCACATCACCTTGGTTCTTTCTGCTTTCATACTCTCAGTTCTTTCAAACCATATACTCAATGGTAAGATCATGAAGAGGTTTATTGATGATGTCATAATTCAATTTCTATGAGCAACCACCATATTCTAGAAAAGTTTCTCTCTTGAAAGATCTATGGAAGCAGAGGGTTACCAGTTGTGCTCAATATTATTCTATAAAATGACAAAAAGAAATGGCAGGAAAAATAATTGTAAATAAAACTTTAAAGACACCTGAATAAATCATAATAATCCTAAAAACACTCATAAATGAAAGTGACAGGTGAAACACATCTGCCACATTTCAATGAATGTGCCACTATTGACAAATGAATCACTACATTTGAACTGTTGACAAATGATTCATTGAAGCCAACAATTTTTATAGTAACACAATTAATTGAAAGGTAAAGATCAAACAAAATCCTGCCGTGTTCTTGTTTGTTGATTGCAGAAAAAAATAATAATTTTCTTCAGTAGAGAAAAAGAGCTGTAAAGCCTCTCTTACAATAAAGAATATTTCATGCATTTATGTTAATGCCATACAAGTTTCCTTGACAATATCAACCACAAAATAATTATGTTCAATGATCTTAGAACTATTAAAATCCAATGAGGTATTAATCAGAGAGATACATCCTTGTCCAAAGGTTTTTGCTACTCTTGTGGAGGGTATCCATATAGCAGCAGAATTCTCTATAGATTGTAAAGTACAACAAAATTTCCTGTGTGCGGATATTGTGCTGATTCCTTCAAACCCTAGAATAAGAACTAATGTTCATTCAAAAGAGATTTATTTTAAAGGATAGATCAGTCTATATGTCCCCAGTATTCAATGCATTGCAAATAATAAATACTTAATAAATGAACGGTGAAATGTGGATTGAATTGAATCCACATTAAAAAAGACTGATTTGATCCAGATTTTGAAATACAGTCAGATGACCAATCCCATCATATTAATATATTGTACATATAGTTGAGATGAGTATTTCAGACAGACATTAAGTAGGGAGGAATTGCATAGGAGAAATGAGGTTCAGGAAATTGTCTAGTTCTCTTAACAATCCCAATTTCCTCCCCACTGCAAAGATCTATCCTTCTAAATTCAACAGAAATGTCCTCCTGTTGGCACTTTGTGATTCTGAACCTTGAAACATCCCAATTTCTGAGGATTTGAGGTTGTAGGTATCCCAAAATTTCAGGAAGAAAAACAGTGGGTGCAGGTAAGTCATTGCATATTTCCAATCATTGATTCTGCTCTAGAAGGGTTGATAAAGAAATCACTAGGGGGAAAAGGTGAACCAGTCTTCTGGTTCAATGGACAGTCTAAGTGTTCCACTGGAAAATCTGATTAGTAAAAAAGATGTAGGGGAAAACCTTCAGGGCATTGGATGCTCTATGGAGGATTTAATAAGCTGAGATGTGGAATGTGTGGGTGGGTCACATTGATAAAGAGTTTACACATAAATAAGATCACAAACTCATTGAAGTCTTGAAGAAGATAGACTGCGACATTTTGAGGATAAAAGAACATTTATAAAAGCCATAGATTCCTTTTACAACTTGATTAAATATAACCTGGGAAGATTGCTTCTGATTAGTAAATTTGGGGCTAACATCATGCCTGAGACCATTTACTCGCTCATAGTAAATGGTCCTGGGCATCTTCTAGAGTTGAGATCCTTAACTTTTTTTCCTGTCATGGCCCCTTTTGGCATTCCAATGAAGCCTATAGACTTCTCTAAAAGATGTTCTTAAAAGTCTATAATAAAATAATAGTATCACAAGAAAAAGGAGAAAAATATTGAAATACAGTTTTCAAAATTTTTTAAAGCAAATTGTCTCCCTAAAATCTACACATGAACCAGGTGGATGGACCACAAGTTGAAAATTTCTATTCTATATTTTGAGGACAGAACATGTGCATATGCATATGTATATGTGAATATATGTATGTATTTCTATATGTATGTATATGTTCTTTGTACACACACATATTACACACACACACATACATATAATGTTTGTCAGTTTAATTTGGCACTGCCTCCCTGCACAGACCTGATGGCCTTAAACATGAACAGAACAGAAATACATGTATAATTAAAATATGCCAAACTGTGGAAGAGGATGTTTGAAGACCAAGTTCATCTTTTATGCTGAAGGTATTTTCAGGTGCCTCCTTTTCCACACACAGTACACGTATCAAGGGCAAAGCAGCCAGTGTGCAAGCTGAAACAATTGGATTTTTATAAGAACAGGCTGAGACTACCTGCGGCTGGCGTTAAATATGAATCATTACCCAGCAGTGCCATCCTAACTGAAGCCAGAGAAGAAGCCTGCTTTTCTCTCTCCAATATGCAGAGTCGGCATAAATGAGCAGATACATGACAGGTTTGGTAATTAACAGAGTGGCATCATTCCAGCTTTGCAACATTAGGTGGGCTCATTACGAGATGCCTCTTTGCAACCAAGTAATACAAGGGCAATTTCGATGTATTAAACAAGTTTATCATTGTGCCAGTGTTCCCACCCTCTGGCAGAGTTCCCCCTCAGGACTGCCTGGTGGGATAACACCTGCCCTACTTACCTGAAAGGCTCCTTGCAAGGATAAATTAAGAGAACTTTACAGCTGGAAGGAAGTTTCGAGGTCGCCTAGTCCCTCCCCTCTTACCTTACTCTTCAAGCACTTTGGAAAGGAAAAGGGACAGAAATTCATATTCATGCTATCCCATCGCATTTGGAGATTTGTCAAAAAACAAAGATGAAGGGAGTAGGAGAGGGGGGAGGCTATAAAGATCACCCCTTAGTGGAAGAGATGTCAAACTTTCTCTACACTAAAATGGATCCATAGCTAAGGTGTGAGAGAGGACTACAAAGTATTGAGAGAATTTTTTTTTGGGGGGGGGGTGGCTTAGAAAACCACTTTGGAGACAATTTGGAAAGTTGCTCCAGATATCCAATTTTGAACAATGATGATGTACTGGAACAAGAGTTTAGCTTCACCAAAGTCACTATTTTGACACTGAATTTTGAATCCATTTCCTATGTAAGGTGGGAAAACTGGTGAACCCTCCCCTGATTCATAGCAGTCCCTGGGTGGTTCTTTACTTTCTCTCTTTTCTTCTCTTCCTCTCCCTTATTACAGGAAGGGCTCCAGACACTGCATAAAAATTGTTTCAGGTCTCAGTTTACCAGGAGAGCCAACTTCTAATCTCTTCTTTCTTCTCTGCAATGTGTATGTAATGTAATTCTTTCTTCCTCTTTTCCTTCTCATGAGCAGGGAGAGGTTTTTCTTCCCCAACTTCTGACAATTTGGGTGGGTTCAGATATATGAGTGTCCTGGGTAACTTTGATCTGATTGTTGTTTGGCACTAACATTTTTTCACAACATGAACCTTTCCTACCTTTCCAGTTTTTTTTTTCTTTTACACATTTTCCCCCTCAAAGTGCTCTGCATTCAATTTCCCAGCTGTTTCTAAATCATACTCCCTCCATTCCAGATATCATTGCTGCTACCTCCATCCCACCAGAAAATTGGCCTTCCTTTTCTTGCCCAAATCAAGACCTCCACTGAACTTTTGGTCCAACCACATTGTGCAAAATGTCCCCTCCCTCCTCTTTATGTGTTTTCCTCTCCCATTAGAATGTAAGTTCCTTGAGGACTACCTTGCTCACTATTACTTGTCCCCTCACTGCTCATTTTGCACAGTTCCTGGAACATAGTACGTGCTAAATAATTGTTTTATCAAACAAGTCTGTTCACTGCATTCATATGATTTTATTAGTAACCTCATTTTCATTTTCAAATTAACAATCATGCACACTCAAGGCTATGCACATTATAGAAAAAAATATCATGCCACTCAGTTTCCAAGCTTGGCATAATCTACCAGCTTTCTAGAGATATACAGGATGCCAGTCTCATTATCAGTTGCAGTCTCAAGGTGGATGCTCCCATTCTCCAAGATGCCTAAGTATATCAAATGGCATATGAAGCAGATGTCACTTACGGGTTATTTCAAGCTGGTTTGTCCTTCACAATCTCCAATGCCAGCCACCAGCTATCAAGTCCAGTCTTGGAGGTGATGTCAGGACCTCGTCAGTCTCAGCATCTTTTAACAGCAGTCTCTAAAATTCCAGCAACTTCTCCCTTGATCTTCAGAGGGTCACCAAGGTAGAGAGGTTTGCAGCAGTGTAGTGCACAGTCCAACACGTTCATACTGCCATCTACCACAATGGTATCTAAGACTCAAATTCAAAGATCTTTTAGTTTTAAAAATTTTATTTATTGTATGCTATTTATGGTATAGTAAATTCCATGTGTCATGAAAAATGAATATTATCTGAAATCATTGTGTGCAGGATTTTTTTGTAATTGAAATCTTAGCACAAAAGGACACAGAACTCTAGGAAATTACTAGCAAAAATATTTTGCATTTTACGAGTTTTATTTTGTGTACTGCATTCTATTGGTTCTTTCATGATTACTGTGTTAAGAAAAGTGTATATTATCATAATTAATGTTTTGCTATAGATAATAATATGCAGAGAAGTATATTTTCAGCAATCTTTGCAAAAAATTATAATTTTTGGTGGTGGGAACCTAATCTCCTACTTCCCATAGGGTCAATGTATCAAACTCTCTGCTGCAAGGGTTTGCCAGCCCTTTTTTAGGGTTGCTCATCCTCCCTTCATTTCTATCTAGAGCTCAAATCTCACTTGTGGCTCTAAGAAGCTGCATGCATAGCAGCCACACCCAGTAAACCATTTCAACAGATGGGCTAAACCAGGTTGAAGGTAAATGACAAGTTTAAATCCTGTTTGTGAGTTGGGGGAATGGGTGTGTACCCCAAGCATATGAAGACCACCTCTGGCATAATGGGAGAATGAGAACAATTTGTTCCAATGATCATGAAAGTGACTGAAGCGGGATCTGTGGTCAGACATCAAAGACACCAATTTCATCCTCTGTGTTTTGAGTCATTGCCAGTCATCTTGACATTTTTCTTGCTACTGGACTTCAATGACTCTGGAGAAAAGGATGCTGACAACTTTGCACAGCTCTGACTCACTAAAATCCAATTCATGCACAAGTCAAGACAGTCCTGTTCTGTCACTGATCCTCCTTAAAAACAAAGAAGCAAACACCTCTTTATCTATCTGAACATTAATTAATAGCACTGCCATTCTTCTAATCACATGAGTTTACAATTGATGATGATCCTAAAAAGGAAAAACAGCTGTCCATCTGTACCACTGGAAGGGATCCATGATAGAAGAGTGTCATCTAAACCCAGGGAATAATCAGATAAATTCAGTTGTGAAATGATCATCTTTGCTGTAATATCTTTCAAGGATTATTTTGTCATTTCAAAATATTCATGTGAGACATTTTTGGAGATAATTTAATATTTTATCTGTTTATTTTTATTTTAATCAGTTTTATTTATTTATTATTTTATTATAGCATAATTTACATACTACATATACTTGTATTTTGAAATAATATATTATAATAAATTATGTTCTTTATTACATCGTATATAACATAGTTATTATTTATTAAATATATTTTATTCATTTTATTATTTAATTTTTAGTTTTAATAATAGTATATATATATTAATATTTTATTTTAAAACTTTGAATTCCAGATTCATTCCCTTCCTCCCTTGTCACCCACTCTTACTGGGTGAAAATTATCCCACTTATTACTGGGAAAATAAGCAGTTCAGTATAGGTTATGCATGAGTGGCTAATGCAAAACAATAACATAGTAGATACATTGTAAAAGACTACCTATATTTCCCTCCCTCCTATACCACCTCCCACTTGTTCTATTCTCTGCTTTGATCCCATACTTTTTCAAAAGTGGGTACTTTCAACTTCCCTCCTGCCCAGCCAACCTTTCCTTCCATCATCCGCCCTCTTATCCCCTTCCTCCCTTACTCTCCTGGAGGGTGTGATACCTGATTTAGTGTGTATTTCATTCCCTCCTTAAGCCAAATTCAATGGAAATAAGGTTGACCCATTCCCTTTTGCCTTTCTATTCTTCCCCTCCATTGTAACCATTTTCCCTTGCCTCTTCTATATGAGATAGTTAACCCCATTCTGTCTCTCCCTATCTCCTCTCATTACATTCCTCTCTCACCTCTTAATTCCACCTTTTAAGTATCATCCCTTCCTGTTAAATTGGTCCTGTGCCCTCTATGTATACCTGTAATCATATATACATATTCATATATGTATTCATATGCCCATATACCCTCATATATAGACATATATATGTATATATATATAATTTCTATTCCCTTCAACTACTCAGAAAAGTTTCATAAGTTACAATTATTGTTTTTCCATGTAAGAATGTGAATAGTTTAACTTTGACAAGTTCCTTATGATTTTTATCCCTGTTTACCTGTTTACATGCTTCTCTTGCTTCTTGTATCTGAATGTCAAATTTTCTATTCAAATCTGTTTTTTTTTTCAACAAGAATGCTTGAAAGTCCTCTATTCCACTGAATGACCATATTTTTCCCCAAAACATGATACTCAGTTTTTCTGGGTAGGTGACTCTTGGTTTTAATCTCAGCTCCTTTGACCTCCAGAATATCATATTCCAAGCCCTTCGATCCCTCAGTGTAGAAGCTGCCAGATCCTGGGTTATCCTGATTGTGTTTCCACAATATTCAAATTATTTCTTCCTGGCTGCTTGTGATATTCTCTCCTTAATCTTGGAATTCCAGAACCTGGCTATAATATTTCTAGGAGTTTCTTTTTGGGATCTTTTTCTGGAGGTGATCAGTGGATTCTTTCAACCTCTGTTTTGCCCTCTGGTTCTAAAACATCAGGGCAATTTTCTTTGAGTACTTCCTGGAGGATGATTTCTAGGTTCTTACTTTGATCATGCCTTTCAGGTTGTCCAATAATTTTTAAATTATCTCTCCTGCCTCTATTTTCCAGGTCAGTGGTTTTTCCCATGAGATATTTCACATTGCCTTCTATTCTTTCATTTGTTTGGATCTGTTTAACAGTATCTTGATTTCTCATAAAGTCATTAGCTTCAATTTGCTCCAATCTAATTCTTAAGCAATGATTCTCCTCATTGAGCTTTTGAGATTCTTTTTTTGATCTGGCAAATTCATCTTTTTAAGGCATTCTTCTCCTCATTGCCTTTTTGAGCCTCTTTTGTCGTTTGAGTTAGTCTATTTTTTAAGGCATGATTTTCCTCAGTCAGGCTGTTGACTCTCGTTTCATAAATCTCTCGCATTGTTCTCATTTCTCTTCCCAATTTTTCCTCCACTTCTCTTATCTGCTTCTTAAGGTCCTCTATGGCCTGTAACCAGCTTGTATTTCCCTTTGAAGCTTTTGGTGCAGGAGTTCTGACTTCACTGTCTTCCTCCTGTTCCATGCTTTGCTCTTTTTTGTCCCCAAAATAGGAGTCTAATGTTGGAATCTTATGTCTGCTTTGTTTCCTTTGCCTGGTCATGTCGCCCCTCAGTCACTTGACCCCTTTTTGCCACAGTAGAACTCTGCCACCAGACAGGGGAGCTTTCGTCCCAAATGCTGGGGTTTTCTCAGCTGCCAGAGGTATTAGATGGGTGTCCTCTCTGTGGTCTCCACACATTCTGGCAAGCTGGACACACACCCCAGGACCTCCAGCCTAGACTGCAATCCAGATCCAAGCAGGTTAAAGCAAGAACGATTGCCCCTCAGACTTGTGCTTGGTCCCCCTACACTCTGCATGCCAGGAGCTGAAGCTGCCACATGGTGCTGGCTGGCTGTGCCAGCCTCTCAGCAGCTTCTCGCCCAGGGGGCAAAAGCCATTCACTCCCAATTACTGGGTCCCAAAGTCCAGACTGCAGTGACCTCTCACTTTGTCCTTCGCATCTATGTGTTGATAAATCTGGAAACAGCCACAGCTGCTGCTGATCTGGAGTCCCTCTGTCCCGCGGCTGGTCAGGCCCACCCTCTGGCTAAAGCATTGGCTTTGGGCTGTGCTGGGCTCTCAGAACACTGTGCTGGCTGATTCCTGCAGGCCTGCCAGGCTGTCCTCAGTGGGATGTTAGCCTCTCTGTGTCATTTTTTGGGTTCTGCAGCAACAAAGTTTGTTTAGAATACCATTTTTACATGGATTTTGGAAGGTGGAAGCTGGAGCTATAGGGAGGTCCTGCTTCTACTCTGCCATCTTGACTCTTCCCCCCTACTTTTTAATTTTTAATACAGTCAAAAAATAGCCAAGGATAAATTTTATTATTTATTCATTTTACTCTAATAAGTAAATGAAAAGTGATGTGGTTTGTTATGTAATATTATTTATAAACAATGAGAACAATCTGCCTATTCTCACATTTTCATGAAATATATTCTCAGCATATGTGTAGATTATTTTTATAAAAATTTTGTAGAAATGGGAAAGTAAGCATATGAACCATGGATTACTGATGATCTGATATAATTTTTTAACAGATAATGAGAGTTGAGATTTATTTAATTCCCTTTCTGGTGATTTTTTTTGTAACAATTTTTTTAAAGCTTCGTTTCTGTGATATACATTCTCCCCTCTTCCACTTGCCTTGGTGCTCTCATGTTATCTCAGCTACAACATAGACTTCTCCCATACATAGTTGGTGTAGTTCATCAGCTCTTTCTGTTTTGATTTTCTTCAGCACTCTCCTCATCCAGTACATCTGAGATTCATATTTCAGTCCAATTGTGTTGGACTGATCCCTGTCCTGGATGGTGAGTCAAATTTATTTTAATCTTTGCAGATCTTTTACACTTTTCATCCCTTTGTTACCCTCCTTGCTGTTTTGTCATCAAATATCTTGGGATAGCTTTCTTGTTAAGCTTTCTTTAAACTGGTTTCTCTCTCTGCTATTTCTCATGTTTTATGAAGCAATACTGCTCATAATCTTCCACTATCTTGTGCTGTAAGATTTTTCAACAGCAAGTTAGTAATCTAAATCACATTTGCCCTTTTGGACACATCTCTCTATTTGTAAGAAGATCAAAAGTTTGCTAGATTAAGTGGTTTTTAGACTTTCTTGATGGCTGACAATTGATTTATATGGTTTAAACATCTTTAACAAATACTTTTAATCTTCATTTATTTTAATTGTGTTATGAATTCTCTGTTTGAAAGCAGCCACAAGTTACTTACATGGGTTATTTGAATGATTTTAATTATATGCTATATTTGATTTTCATGCAATACCACTATTGTAGTTAGAATCCTAGAATTAGTGTCTAGAATACTGGCTTCAAGTCTTGCCTCTGAAACATACTTATCTAACACTAGCAAAGTAACAATCCCTCACTGCTTCAGGTTACTCTAGGATTACAATTTACAGAAATGCTATGAATCTACATTCCTAAAGGAAGTTTCCATATGAGAAATATACAGAAATGTGTGTATTTACATATAAATGCAATTGTATATAAGCATATATGACTATGTGTTTGTGTATATATGTATTTGGACTCACATATACATATATGTCCTAGCTTTTGTATTAATTTTGATCTTAAATCTAACATATCAGTGGTATAGATATAAATAATCATTTTAGGAATAACATGAACATCTATAATGAATAATTTCTTTACTAATTTTCTAATTAATAGTTTTATGTTTTCTATTTTTAAATTTTCTTTTTTTAATTAATTGTATTCTATGGTATTATTTGGTATTTTCCATGTCTAGCACCTCCCACTACTTTCCTTGAAGAAATTGTTCATTATGTAAAGACATTAGACTCCAAGGTATTTAATGCAGTTTGGGGACCCATTTCATTTTTTTTTTTTACATATTTCCTCTCCATGCTCATTTTTCTTTTCTTTTTCTTTTTAATTGATAATTTTAATTTTTACATCAACTTCATTTCTCTATATTCACCACTATGCACCCTGAGACATTCCTTTTAACAAATTAAAAAGGAAATGCAATTCAATAAAAGTAACCAAATCATCATTTGGATCCAATATTATATAAAATAATTTATATTTGTAATTACCCACCACTTCAAGGAAGTAGGTTTATTCTGTTATTATAGCTATCAGCTCCAATCTTTTTATGCTTGCGCTTCTTTCTATGTTCATTGTAATAGATGTTGTGTTTATAATTAATTTAGTTATGCTCCCATTATTTTGCACCAATCCATATGTTTTTCCATAGCTCCATGTATAGTTAATATTTATTATTTTGTCTAATTCAATAATATTCCAACATGCTCATGTACCACAATTCATTTTGCTGTTAACCAAGAGATTCCCAATCCCATTTTTTCCCACTGAAGTAACTGGGTTTTGAAATACAATTAATTTATATTTTAGTAATTTTATAAAGGTCTTCACTAATTTTTTCACAACCTCCTTATCACCTGTAATGGACCTTAGTGTATAAATTGTAATTATTTCATGGGACTATTTTTTATTTATTTATATTTTTTATTTATTTAATTTATATTATTTCATATTTTATGTGAATGCTTATTATGAGACCCAAATTATGAGTTGAGTAAATGTCTTTTGGCATCATGTATCTTGATGCCTTTGGACACAGGCTAAAAAACCAATTCTGCCAACTCTTTTATTTATCTCTCCAAGAAGTTGGCAGAAGTTGGTATTAAGGAGCTAGGCAGGATGAACTGCTAGTCACCTACTAAGCCAGCAGACTTTTGAGCATTCCTGTACCAATCTCTCCCACTCTTTTCTTTTGGGTAGAAGTTCTATAGCAGCTAACTTGTTTTTTTTTTTATAAAATAATACTTACTATTTATTTATTTAACCATGTTTTCCTTTTCTTTGAGTTCCCCATTGTCTCCCTTCCTCCTACTCCTCTCCTACTCACTGAGAAGGCAAGCAAAATGATATCCATTATAAGTGTGCAATCATGCAAAATATATTTCCATATTAGCCATATAGGAAAAAAGAAAATAAAAAATAAGAAAGAAACAGAGAAAATTATACTTCAGTTTGCACTCAGTTCTTTCTCTGGAGGTGGATAGAATTTCTTTCCATCATTTTTCCTTTGGAATTGTCTTGGATCATTACAACATTGCTGGTACTGTCCTCAATGAACACACAGTTTTTCTTACTTCAATTTGCATCAGTTCAAATACGTCTTGCCATGATTTTTTGGAAATCATCCCATTATCATTTCTAATAGCACAATAGTACTCCATCAATTCATATGCCACAACTTTTTCAATCATTGGCCAATTGATGAGCATCCCCTCAATTTCAAATTCTTTGCCACCACAAAAAAAGCTGCTATAAAAGTTTGTATATATATTATGTCCTTTTCTTTTTTCTTTGATCTCTTTGGTTTACAGACCTATGAGTAGTTCCAAATTGCTCTCCTGTATCATTGGACTAGTTCACAATTTCATTCATTAATATACCTGTTTTCCCTCAACCCCTTAGGCATTTGTCAATTCTGATAATTCCTTCAGTTGAAAAATAGCCAATTTTCCCCTAGCCCTTTATTTTAAATCTGCTGTATATTTCTGTTTCAAATGTGTCTCTTGTAGACAGCATATTGTTGGATTATGGTTTCTAAACTATTGTGTTATTCACTTCTATTTTATGGTGAGCTCATCCTATTCAGAAATAGTTATGATTATTACCTATTTCCCTCCATCCTATTTTCTTCCCTTTTCTCTTATTTTGTTCTGTCCATCCTCAAAATTCTGTTTTGCTTATGACAACTGCCTTCCTTAATCAGGCCTCCTTTTTGTCAGTCCCCCTTTCCATGCCTTTTATACCCTCCTCCTCCTATTTCCCTAGTGGGTAAGACAGATGTTTATTTGCAACTATATACAATCACATGCATGCACAGACACATGTGTGTTTATATGAGTGTATATATCTATATCTATGTATCTATCTATCTATAATCTATCTATCTATCTATCTATCTATCTATCTATCTATCTATCTATCTACCTATCTATCTTCCCTTTTTGAACCAATACTGATGAGAATGAGGTTCAAGAATAATTCACCACCTCCACCATTTCCCCCTCTACTGTACAAACTTTTCCTTGCATACCTCTTTTATGTGAGAAACTTTTCCCATTCTGCCTCTTCCTTTTCCCTTCTCCCAGTGCACCCCTCTTCCTCACCTCTTTTTTTAGATCATCCCAATATAATAGACTTACACTCATGTCCTCTCTGTTGCCTCCTTCCAGTTACTCAAATAACTGTAAAGTTCTAATGAGTTGCATGTATCTTCCTGCATAGGAATATAAACAATTTAATTCCATTTATTCCCTTATGATTACTTTTTCATGTTTACCTATTTTATGCTTCTCTTGATTCTTGTGTTTAAATGTCAGATTTTCTATTTAGCTTTGGTATTTTTACCAGGAATAATTTAAAGTTCTTTATTTCATTAATATATATATATATATATATATATTTTTACTCTGAAGGATTATACTCAGTTTTGTTGGGTAGGTTATCCTTGGTTGTAATCCTGGTTCCTTTGCCTTCCAAAATATCATATTCCAGGCTCCCTACATTTTTTTTTAATGTTGTAGCTGATTAAATCTTGTGTGATCCTAACTGTAACTCTACAATATTTGAATCACTTCTTTCTGGCTGCTTGCAATGTTTTTTTTTTTTCCTTTGCCACGTGAGTTCTGGAATTTGGCTGTAAAGTCCTGGGAGTCCTCATTTGTGGAGGGATCTCTTACTAGAGGTGATGGGTAGATTCTTTTAATTTTGGTTTTATCTGTTGCATCTAAAATATCAGGGCACTTTTTTTTTTGCAATTTCTGTAAATGTGATATCTAGGTTCTTTTTTGTAATAATAGCTTTCAGGAAATCACATAATATTTAAATATTTACTCTTTTATCTATTTTCCTGATTGGTTTTTTTCCAATGAGATATTTCACAATTTCTTCTTCTTTTTATAACTTTTCTATTGTTTCTTGATATCTTATAGAACCATTAGCTTCCACTTGCTCAATTATAATTTTTAAGGAATTATTTTCTTAAGTGAGCTTTAATACCTTTTTTCCCATTTGACCTATTCTGCTTTTAGTCTTTTTTCTCCCTTTAGTGATTTTTGTGCCTTTTTTACAAGGCTGTTAAATCTTTTTACATAATTTTCTTGCATCACTTTCATTTATTTTCCCAGTTTTTACTCTACCACTCTTATTTATATCTTTAACATTTTTTTCAGGAATTCTTGTTGGGCATAGGTCTGAATATCATTTTTCTGTGAGGATTTGCTTGTGTCTGTTTTCATACTGCTGTTTTCTGAGTTTATGTCTTGGTTTTCTATGCCATTGTAGTAGCGTTTTATATTCAAGGTTTTGTTGTTGTTATTTACTAATCTTCCCAGATTATTTCTTGATTTTGACTTTATGTTAAAGTTAGAATCTGCTAACCTAAGAGTAGTGAGGCACTCTGCTAAGCTTTAGAGTTTCTCATGCTTCTGTTTTCAGAAGTAGTTCTGGGGGTGTTCAAGTTTTTGTGCTTTCAAGGTATTATGATGTGGGGAAAGATGGGGTCACTACTTTCTTGGCCTACTCTCTAATTTTTACCCAGGAAGGACCTCTGCTACCCTGCAGCAATAAGCACTAGCACTCTTCACTTCCTTGGAACTGAGACCCAGACCTGTTTATTGGTAAGAGCATTGAAAATCAGCACCAGCTTCCAGTGTCAGCAAATTGTCCTCTCTAATCTCTTTCTGAAAAGTTGTCTGACCCTCTCACTGTCTCTGGGCTAAGAACTTCCAGGGTTGTCACTGCTACTGCTTCTATAGCAGCTACCTTCAAGGCCCCATGTTAGTGCTGTTGCCATGTGCCGTCCGCCCCCCCCGAGCCCCCACCCAGCACCTATCCCAAGATCACAGATGTTTCCTGCTGACATCCCAAGTTTTCTTAGGTTGGAAGAAGGTCTCATTCTGACTTTTGCTGGCTCTGTCACTCCATAAGTAGATTTTAGGATTTATTATAAAGTTATTTTAAGGGGAACGTTGGCAGAGTTGGGCTAGGTTGCTGCCTCTAATCTACCATCTTGGTTCTACTTCTAGCTAACTTAATTTCAAGGGTGTGATTTTCCTTTCCACGCAACTCATTCTCCTTCACGGGCACCTCATTTTTAAAAGCTCATCATAGAAAAATGATTATAGACAATGTAGCTGAATGTCTAAACTTTACTCTTTTCCCCAATCTGCTATCCTTACCAGCCTATGATCTAGACTTATATGAATCCTCATTTTATAACCAGGTTTACACCTACCAATGACACTCTCCAGCTTTGTCCAATTTTTATAGAGTGATCTAAGCCCTTAGATTGGCTTCCAAAAATCAAATTTTTCTTATATCCAAAATAAGGAATGTTCTTTCTTTTATCTCAACTTTATTTGTGAGCTTTAAATAAAATCCACACACTATTTAGCATTTTTACAAACCAATAGTGTTTTATAAAAAACAAGTAAAAGCCTTGGTTGAAAATAATATATTAGAAACAAATAAGCTTCTAGATAAAAGGGATGAATATCTTTTTCTTGAAGGTGGAAGGGGACACTAGGTTAGTCAGTGCTGTTCTTTGATCCATTCTTACTGAACTGGAGCTTTAGATTCCTTAGGCTGCTACTGTATCTTCTGATTGGATCATAGGTTCAGGACAGACTTTCTAAAGTTTCTGAACCACTAGACTTTTTGAGGCAGCTAGGTGGCACAGTCAGTAGAGGATAAACCAGAGGAAGATCTGAAGATCTGTCAGGAAGATCTGAGCTCAAATGGAGCCTCAGATACTTCCTAGATGTGTGATCATGGGTAAGTCACAACTTTATTTGCTTCAATTCCCTAACCTATAGAATGCTGATAATAATGGCACTTATATCCCAAGGTTCTTGTAAGTATTAAATGAGATAATATTTATTAAGTACTTCATAACACCAAAAGTGCTATATAAGTCATTGTCGTTGTTTTCATTCCTCCAATTTATAATCACTTCTGCCTCTCCAGTCTCTATGCTTTCTTCCTCTTTGCTCAGTTTTCAGTCATCAGCTTCTTTAAATTTCCACTTACAAAATATTTTTTTCCAAAATTTGGATGGAGGTGGAGTTTGGGATTCAAGGTCAGTGATATCAAATACCTTTTTTTTTTTTTTTAAAGCAATTGGGGTTAAGTAACTTGCTCAAGATTACACGGCCAGTTATTTCTGGGTGTGGTGCTGAGTATCTGAGCCCGGATTTGATCCAGGTCATCCCGACACTGAAGCCGGTGCTCTTACTCGCTGAGCCACCTGGCCACCCCAAGCAAATACCTTCTACCAAGTATTTTTTGCCCCTCCTCCTCCCATTTGTGGACATCAATCTTAACCTAGTGATATAGTGAGGAATAGTATTACCTAAAATAAAAACACAAATGACTTAATGTTAAATATGTTAATTATAAATGTCCAAATTTTGCTCCATTCACCAACTTGCTGCTCTACCAGCCTATGCTCTGGACTAATATGATTAGAAACCAAAGAGGTACCCATCAATTGGGGAATGATAGAATTTATGGTATAAGGATGTAATGGAGTACTATTTCACTACAAAAAATTATGCCAGTGATAGCTTCCAAAACACCTAGGAAGAAAGATATGAGCTATTGCAAATTGATATAAGCACCACCAGGAAAACAATGTGTATGGTAACAACAATCTTGTAAAGATATAAGACTGAAAGATTTGCTAAGTCTGACAGACACAATAACCTGCCATAATTCCAAATGACTGATAAGGAAAAATGCTATGCACCTTCTTATAGAGAATTGATGGACGGAGTTTTCACTGAAGAATGTTTTTCCTTTTATTTTTTTTTTTTTTTGCTTTTTTTGGGAACATGGCTAATGCAGAATTTATTTTGAATGACTATACATAAAAATAATAAGTTTATGTTGAAAATCATTTCACTTTTGAAGTGATTGGCATGAATAATATTATAAGAACCCATTTATCTTTGATTTCACCTTCAGTAATACTGAAATGTGTTCTTAATATGGAAGTACAGGGTAGTCTAAGGGACTTTAAGTACAGTTAAAGTAAAAGCTATAATAAAATGAGGCAATTTACAATTTGCTGTCATTAAATAAGATATTATATTAATATTTCTTAGTACCAATAGAGAACATAAAGGAACAATATAAAATATTTTCCAATGGATTCATTTTGAGACTAGAATAATGAATATTAGGAGACTGAGAAGATTTACAAAGTTGTGATTAAGAAAAGAAGTTGATAGTAGTGATCTACTTATGCCTTTATTATATCAGAAGGGCAGTATGGTATAATGAAGAGTCCTGAGTTAGATCTGAGTTTGAATCCAGGTTCTCTTATATGACAGGATATATATACCCCCCCCTCTCTCTCTCATACTTTCATCACCTGCCTCTGAGAGTTGTGGAGAACAAATGAGTAATGCATGTGAAAAGCTTTATGATGATAAAAGAGCATGTAAGGTTTTATCACTAAGACTTTTAATGTGAAATATGGAAGAAGAGATGAATTAAATATTTAGCCCATTTTAAAAATTATATTTATTTTTTTTATTTCTTAGCTTACATCATTCATTTCCACAAGATTTTAAGTCACAAATTTTCTCCCCATTTTTCCCCTACCCACTACCACAAAACAGGGACCCCACTGAATATACCCTCCCCCAATCTGCTCTTTCCCATATCTTCCCCCATCCCCCCTCCAACTTTCTAGGAGGGCACGGTGGATCTCTATGCCCCAGTGCCTGTACATCTTATTTCCCAGTTACATGTAAATAATAATATATAACTTTTAAACATTTCATTTTCAAAAATTTTAATTCCAGATTCTTTCCCTACCTCCCTTGTCATCCACACTTACTGGGAAAATAAGCAACTCAATATAGGTTGTACATATGTAGCTATGCAAAACATTTCCATAGTGGATGTATTGTGAAAGACTGACTATATTTCACTCCATCCCAAATTACCCCCAACTTGTTCTATTCTCTACTTTGATCCTGTCCCTTTTCAAAATTGAGTGCTTCCAACTTCCTTCCCACCCACCCCTGCCCTCCCTTCCATCATCCCCCCTTTTCATTCCCTTATGCTTTTTTAGTATTTCATTTTTTTCAAATGACATCCAAAATAATTACATTCATATAAAAAATATTTTGAGTTCCACGTGCTCTCTCTCTCTCTTTCCTTCCCTGATCCTCCCTGAGGCAGCGAGCAAGTTCATATAGGTTATACATATGCAGTCATGCTAAATATATGTCCATATTAGTTATATTGTAAAGAAAAACTAGACCACAAAAGGAAGGAAGGAAGGAAGGAA
>NW_027185655.1:18099961-18129084 GCF_028583685.1 Petaurus breviceps papuanus | reverse complement strand
AAAGAAAGAAAGAAAGAAAGAAAGAAAGAAAGAAAGAAAGAAAGAAAAAGAAAGGAGAAATCTAAGAAAAATAGTTTAAAAAGTTCACTTCAATCTGCATTCATTCAGATTTCATCAGTTCATTCTCTGGAGGCAGATAGCATTTTTCCTCAGTCTTTTCGGACTTTCTTGGATCATTATATTGCTGAAAATACTTAAGTCCTTCACAGTTGATCATAATAGAATATTGTTGTTACTATGTGTAATGTTCTCAGTTCTGCTTATCTCACCTTGCATCAGTTCATATAAGTTTTTCCAGGTTTTTCTGAGACCATTCTGCTCATTATTTCTTATAATACAATAGTATTTCATCACAAATATAAACCATAATTTGTCTTGTTATTCCTCAATTGATAGGCTTTCCCTCAATTTTTGATTCTTTGCTTAAGAGCTGTTATAATTATTTTTGTATGTATAGTTCCTTTTTTTCCCCTTTGTGATACAGAACTAGTAGTGGCATTTCTAGGTCAAAGGCTTTACTTTGTTTTATAGTCCTTTGGGCACAGTTCCAAGTTTCTCTCCAGAAAGTTTGGATTAACTCATAACTCTACCAATGGTGCATTAGTGTTCCAATTTTCTCATATCCTCTCCAACATTCAGAATTTTGCTTTTCTGTCAGATTAGTCAATCTGATAGTTGTGAGGTGGTACCTTAGATTTGTTTTAATTTGCATTTCTCTAATCAATAATGGCTTACAGTACTTTGTATGACTACAGATAAATGTTTTTTTTCTTGATCTGAAAACTGTTCATATAATTTGGCCATTTATTTGTATTATTATAAATTTAACTCCATTTTCTGTATATTTGAGAAATGAGGTCTTTATCAGAGAAACTTGCTGTAAAAATATTTTACCAATTTTTCCTTTTCCTTTTAATCTTGACTGAAATAGATTTTTGGACACTTTTATATTTAATTTAATGTAATAAAAATAATCCATATTACATCTCATAATGCCCTTTATTTCTTGTTTAGTCACAAATTATTCTGTTATCCATAGATCTGATGGGTAAACTTTTTCATGCTTTACTAATTTGCTTATGGTATTAATACATTTTATTTCTAAGTCATGTACTCATTTTGATGTTATCTTGATATTAGTGGTAAATGTTGGTGTTTCTGCTAAACTGCTTCCAGTTTTCCCAACACTTTTTGTCAAATATTGAGGTCTTGTCCCCAAAATTTGGATCTTTGGGATTCTTAAACCCTAAATTACTATGATCATTCACTACTGTGTATTGTGTACCTAACATATTCCACCAATCCACCATTCTATTTTTAGGCAGTACCAGACTGTTTTGATGATTATCACTTTGTAATACACTTTGAGATTCTGTATGGCTAGGCCACTTTGCTTCACTCTTTTTTTTTAATTGATTCTCTTGGAATTCTTGATCTTTTGTTCTTCCAGATAAATTTTCTTATTTTTTCTAGTCCTATAAAAGTTTTTTTTTTTTTGGCAGTTTGATTGGTATGGCATGGAATAATTGAATTAGCACCAGTAGAATTATTATTTTTGTTCTATTGACTCAGCCTACCCATAAGCAACTGATAATTTTCCCAGTAGATCTGTCTTTATTTGTGTGCAAAACTGTTTTGTAAATTGTGTTCGTATAGTTCTTGGGTTTTCTTGGTGGGTAAAATCCCAAATATTTTATATTGTCTGCAGTTATTTTAAATGGAATTTTTTTCTTTCTATCTCTTATTGCTGGACATTTTTGGTAAATATAGAAATGCTACTGATTTATGTGGGTTTATTTTATATCCCAAATTTTCTAAAGTTGTTAATTATTTCAAGTAGGTTTTGTTTTTACTTGATTTTTTCTGGGATTGTCCAAGCATACCATCATATCATCTGTAAAGAATGAACATTTTGTTTCCTCGTTGCCTATTATACTTCCTCCAATTTCTTTTTCTTCCCTTATTGCTTTTAATATTTCCAGTACTTAATTAATAATTATATTAATTTAAATAATTAAATATTTCCAATTTAATATTGAATAATGAGGGTAAAAATGAACATCCTTATTTCACCCTTGATGTTATTGAGAAGGCTTCTAGGTTATCCACATTGCAGATAATGATTGCTTATATTTTAGGTAGATATTATTTAAAGAAAGTACCATTTATCCCTATGTTTTCTAGTGTTTTAAATGCAAATGAATGTTGTATTTTATCTAAAGCTTTTTATGCATCTATTGAGATAATCATATGATTTTTGTTGTTTTTGTTATTGCTATGATTAATTATACTGATAGTTTCCTTAATATTGAATGACCTCTGCATTCCTCGTGTAAATCCCATCTGGTCATAGTGTATAAACTTTGTGATAACATTGCTCTAACCTCTTTGCTAGTTTTTGATTTAAAGTATTTGCATCAATATTCATTAGGGAAATTGATTTATAGTTTTCTTTCTTTGTTTTTGATCTTCCTGATTTAGATAATAGCACCATATTTGTGTTATAAAAGGAGTAAGATAGGACACCTTGCCTACTTTTCCAAACAGTTTATATGATATTGAAATTAATTTTTCTTTAAATGTTAGGTTAAATTCACTTATGAATCCATGTCCTAGGGATTTTTTTTCCCCTTAGGGAGTTCATTGATGGCTTTTTCAAATTCTTTTCCTGAGATAGGGTTCTTTAAGTATTTTATTTCCTCTTTTATTAATCATGACAATTTTTGTTTTTTGTAAATTCTCACATATTTTACTTGGATTGTCAGTGTTTCTGACATACAGTTGAACAAAATAGCTCCTAACTATTGCTTTAATTTCCTCTTCATTGTTGATAAATTCACTCTTTTAATTTTTTATCCTGGTATATTGGAATACTTTCATTTAAAAAAATCAAATTAACTAATGATTCATTTATTTTTATTTTTAATGAAGAAGCTCCTAGTTTTATTTATTAGTTCAATGGTTTTCTTACTTTCAGTTTTATTAATCTCTCCTTTGATTTTCAAGACTTCTGATTTGGTGTTTCATTGAGGATTTTAATTTTTCCCTCTATTTTTTTTAGTTAACTTGCCTAATTAATTGATCTGCTCTTTCTCTATTTTATTGATGTAAAAGATATTGATGTTTAGAGATATAAAATTTCCATAAATACTGCTTTAGTTGCATCCCATAATTTTTGGTATGTTGCTTCACTCTTGTCATTCTTTTAATGAAATTCTTGAGGTTTTTATGATTATTCTTTGACCCACGCATTTTTTAGGATAATATTACTTTCCAATTAATTATAATCTATCTCTCTACGTCCTTTTACTAAGTGCAATTATTATTGCATTATAATTTTAGAAGGATGCATTTAATAGTTCTGCTTTTCTACAGTTGATTATGAGCTTTTTAATGTCCTAATATAAAGTCAACTTTTGTGTAGGTGCCATGTACCACTGGAAGAACATAGTATAATCCTTTCTTTTCCCACTTAATTTTCTCCAGAGATCTATCATAACTAACTTTTCTAAAATTCTATTCATTTCCTTAAATTCTTTCTTGTTTATTATTATCATTTTTTTGGTTAAATTTATCTAGTTCTAATAAGGGAAGTTCGAGGTCTTCTCATAGTATCTATCTTCTCCTGTAACATTTAACTTTTCTTTTAAGAATTGTGCGCTTTATTGGGTGGCTAGGTGGCGCAGTGAATAGAGCACCGGCACTGGAGTCAGGAAGACCTGGCTTCAGATCCAGTGTCCATACTTACCACACACACACACACACACACACACACACACACACACACACACAGAGCAGTGTGCAGTGTGACCTTGGGCACGTCACTTAACCCCAACTGCCCTCCAAAAAGCTAAAAAAAAGAAAGGAAAGAAAGAGTTGTATGCTATATAATAGTGAGAGTCAGAATGACTTGACATATCCTTAAAAAAAGAAATTTAGCTCGGAACCCCAAGATATCTTGCGAGGTTTCAACAATCAAAATGTATCTTCCTTTGGGCAGAGCACCCCAGGAACTTATTAGACATCTCTTTCTTCATGTGTCTAAGAGATACAATCTCACTGCAGGAAGTTAAATCAGTGCCAAATTCTCCGGTGAAATGTCCTGTGGATTGACACAGGATGCATCTTTGCAGGTGAAAGGAGCTCAGAAGTTATGTGCTGCATTAACTGTCCACAGCACGAATTGTGGCTGTCTACAGCATCTCTCTGACGCTTGCTTATCCCTTTTTAGTTATAGATATATTTTCATTTTTGCTTTGCTTGATAATCATGATCACTACCAGTGTTTTTGCTTTGTTTTTTTTTAATTTCCTATTCACTTGTATTTCCACTACAGTTGCAGCATAATAGATTCTGTTCCAGCCCCTTACCCTTACCTCTGTGTGTTTTTCTCTGCTTCATGTATGTTTCTTGAAAACAATATATTCTAGGATTGTGGTTTTTTGTTCCACTATGCTATCTGCTTCAATTTTACGGATAAGTTCATCCCATTCACATTCACATTTATGATTACAAACTGTATATTTCCCTCCATCTTGCTTTCTCCCCTACAGTGGTCCTTCTTTCTCTCTCATTTCTCCTTATCCCTTTTGCTTAGGACCACCACTTGTCCCAGGCCTGCTCACATTTTTATCAGTCCCCCCCACTTGTCTTTTCTCTCTCATGTCCTACTTTCTTTTAGAATAAGATATATTTCCATACCCAGCTGACCATTCTTTCCTCTATGAGCCAATTCCAATGAGACTGAGGTTCAAGCATTGCCCACTAATTCGTCCATTGTTCTACCCACTGTAAAAATCCTTTTATGTGAGATAATTGACCCCATTTTACTTTTGCTTTCTCCCAGTGCATCTTTCTCACCCCTTAATTTTTTTTAAAGAATGCTGAAATTTATTTTTTTAATTTCATGTTTATTTTTAGTTTATATCATTCATTTCCACAAGATTTTGAATTACAAAATTTCTCCCCATCTTTCCTCTACCCACCACCCCAAAACAGCAATCCCACTGCATATCCCTTCCCCCGATGTGCTGTCTCCTATATCCTACTCCATACTCCCTCCAACTTTCCAGCAGGGAAAAATGGATCTCTATACCCCAGTGCCTGTATATCTTATTTCCCAGGTGCACGTAAAATCATATATATATATATATATATATATGTATGTATATGTGTATATATATATATGTATATATATATATATATATATTAGACATTTGTTTTAAAAACTTTGAATTCCAGATTCTTTCCCTTCCTTCCTCATCACCCACCTTTACTGGGAAGATAGGCAATTTAATATAGGTTTTACACATGTAGCTATGCAAAACATTTCCATAGTGGATATATTGTGAAAGAATGACTATATTTCCCTCACTCTTATCACGCCCCCCACTTATTCTATTTTCTACTTTGACACTGTCCCTTTTCAAAAGTGTGTGCTTCCAAATTCCCTTCCCCTCCTACCTGCCCTCCCCTCCAAAATCCCACCTCTCATCCCCTTCCTCCTTACTCTCCTATAGGGTGAGATACCCTATTTAGAGTGTATGTCTTTCCCTCACTAAGCCAAATTCAATGAGATTAAGGTTGATCCATTCCCTTTTGCCTTCCTGTTTTTCCCCTCCATTGTAACAGTTTTCCTTGACTCTTCTTCATGAGTTAATTTGCCCCATTCTGTCTCTCCCCATTTCCTCTCATTATATTCTCTCTCACCTGTCAATTTCACCTTTTAAGTATCATCCTTTCCTATTCAATTGGTCCTGTGCCCTCTGTCTATATATACTTGTAAACTTATATACACGCAATCACATATGTATTCATATGCCCTACTATATAGATATATATGCATGTATACACAAACATACATACATATATATATATGCACACAAACACATACATTTATATTTCTTTCAACTATTCTCATGCTGAGAAAAGTTTCAAAAGTTACAATCATTGTTTTTCCATGTAGGAATGTAAATAGTTCTACTTTGATAAGTTCCTTACTATTTCTTTTCCCTTTTTTACCTCCTCATGCTTCTCTTGCTTCTTGTATCTGAATGTCAAGTTTTCTATTCAACTCTGTTTTTTTTAATCAAGAATGCTTGAAAGTCCTCTATTTCATTTATTGACCATATTTTGGTCTGAAACATTAAACTCAGTTTTTCTGGGTAGGTGATTCTTTGTTTTAATTCCAGCTTCATTGACCTCTGGAATATCATATTACAAGCCCTGTGATCTCTCAAAGTAGAAGTTGCCAGATCCTGTGTTATCCTGATTGTGTTTCCACAATATTCAAATTGTTTCTTCTTGGCTGCTTGCCCTGTTTTCTCCTTGATCTGGGAACTCTAGAACCTGGTTTAAATAATTCTAGGAATTTTCTTTTGGGGATTTTTTTTTTGTTAAGCAATTGGGGTTAAGTAACTTGCTCAAGGTTACATGACCAGTTATTTTGGGTGTGGTGCTAAGTATCTGAGCCCAGATTCGATCTCCAGGTCATCCTGACACTGGAGCCAGTGTTCTTACTTGCTGTGCTACCTGGCTGCCCCTTGGGGATCTTTTCAAGAAGTGATTGGTAGATTCTATTTTGCCTTCTGGTTCTAAAACATCAAGGCAATTTTCCTTGAGAATTTCTTGAAGGATGATCTCTACAGTTTTTTTTTTTGTTTTGTTTTGTTTTTTGTTTGTTTTTATCATGGCTTTCATATAGTCCAATAGTTTTTTAATTATCTCTCCCGGTTCTATTTTCCAGGACAATGGTTTTCACAATGAGTTATTTCCCAATGAGAAATTTTCCAGGACAGTGGTATTCCCAATGAGATATTTCACAGTGCCTTCTATTTTTTAATTTGTTTGAATCTGTTTAATAGTATCTTGATTTCTCATAAAATAACTATTTTCCATTTGCTCCAATCTAATTCTGAAAGAATTATTCTCTTCATTGAGCTTTTGAGATGCTTTTCCCATCAGGCAAATTCAGCTTTTTAAGGAATTCTTCTCCTCATTGTCTTTTTGAGCCTCTTTTGCCATTTGAGTTAGTCTATTTTTAAGGCATTATTTTCTTCAGTCAGGTTCTTGAATTTCTTTTCATGATTTTCTTACATCATTCTCATTTCTCTTCCCAATTTTTCCTCTACTTGTCTTATTTCATTTTCAAAATCCTTGTTAACCTCCTCTGTGGCCTGTAACCAGTTCATATTTTTCTTGGAAGCTTTTGGTTCAGAAATTCTGACTTTGTTATCTTCCTGCCTTTCCATGTTTTGATCTTTTCTGTCCCCCAAAGAGGAATCCAAAGTTGGATTGCTGTGCTTGCTTTGCTTCCTTTGCTTGCTCATGTTGCCCCTCAATTACTTCACTTTTGACCTTTTTTCCCCAGTAGTACTCTGCTTCCAAAGAGGAGAGCTTTGTCCCAAATTGCTGGGGTTTTCACAGCTGCTGGAGTTATTAGATGGCTTCCCTCTCTGAAGCCTCTACTCACTCTGGCTCACTGGTCACACACCCCAGGACCTCTAGCCTACACAGCAATCCAAACCCAAGCAAATTAAATAAAGAGCAATTACCCCTCAGAGTGGTTGCTTGGTCTCCCTACAATCTGCAGTACAGTAACTCTGAAGCACCCATGTATCTGTGGCCACCCATCTCAACTTCTTCTCCCTCTGGCAGCAGAGGCTGGACTACACTCCCGGACTCCCTTTTCCCAAAGTCTATGCTGACCTTTAACTTTTTCTTTGGCATTTATGGGTTGATAATTCTGGAAGCCAACACAGCTGTTGGTAATCTGCTTTCCCAAAGTTCCTCTAGCCATGGCTGGTTGGGCTGCACTGAGGATAAAACTGTGGGTTCATGCAGGGCTGGTCTCTGTTCCCAGCATGCTCAGATGAACCCTTCTTGTCTGCCTGCCAATCTGTCTTTAGCAGAACACTTGTTACTCTCTTTCACTTTGTGGGTTCTGTAGCCCTAAAGTTAGTTTAGAGTCATTTTTATAGGTATTTGAGGTGGTTATGGGAGGACCACAGGGAATTTTCCTGTTTCCATGCTGCCATCTTGGCTCTGCCCCTCCACTTTTATTTTTTATAATCTCATTCCATCATATCTAGTTTATGTCTATACCTTCTGTCTATGTATACTCCTAATTACTCTAATAATGAGAAAGTTCTTAGGAATTATACTATCATTTTTACATGTAGTAATGTCAATATTTTAACCTTATTGAATCCCTTATGATTTCTATTTCCTCTTTACTGTTTTATGCTTCTCTTGAAGCTTGTTTTTGAAAGTCAGATTTTCTATTCAGCTCAGAAATGCTTGGAATTCTTCAATTACATTGAATGTCCACTTTTCCCCTGAAGACTTATACTCTGTTTTGCTGGGTAGGTGATAGTTGTAATCCTAGCTTCTTTGCCCTTTGGGATATCACATTTCAAGCCCTTTAATCCTTTAATGTAGAAGCTGCTACATCTTGTGTTATCTTGACTGTGTTTCCACAATATTTGAATTGTGTTATTATAACTGCTTACATATTTTCTTCTTGACCTGGAAGGGCTGCAATTTGAATAAATATTCTTGGGAATTTTCATTTGGGGATCTTTTTCAAAAGGTGATTGGCAGATTCATTTAATTTCTATTTTACCCTTTGGTTCTTGGGCATCAGGGAAGTTTTCCTTGATAATTTCTGAAAAGATAAAGTTGAGGCTTTTTTTTTATCATCACTTTCTGGTATATGTAATTATTGATAATTATTTTAAATTATCTTTTAAATTTATTTCTCCTGAATCTATTTTCTGGGTCAGTTGTTTTTCCAAAAAGAGGCTTCGCATTTTCTTCAATTTTTTTTTCATTCTTTTGATTATATTTTATTGTTTCTTGATGTTTCTTAAAGTTATTAGCTTGGACATGCAACTAAGTTGGCAGAGTAAAAGCAGAAAATTGCATGAGCTTCCACACCAACTAACTCCAATACCTGTAAAAAAAAATGACTCTAAATAAATTTTAGAGCTACAGAACCCACAAAGTGAAAGAGAGAAACAAATTTGCCTCTGAACACAGCCTAGCAGGCCCACAGGAAGGATTTGTTGTACTGAGCTGGGAGCCAAGTGCAGTTCTCCATGAGCCATAGGAGCCCAGACCCTGGGTGGCCCTGACCAGTGACCCAGGCCAGCCAGAGAAGACTTCAGGTGAGTGAATCACCAGCACTGTAGTGGTTTCCAGACTTCTCAATCCATAAACATGAAAGAGAAAGTAAAAGGTCAATGGAGAACCCTGTTGATCCAGAGTAAGAGAAGATCAAGGTTCCAACCCTGCCCCTGAGGTGAGAGGTGGCAGAGGAGTGGTGGCTAGAACTGCTGCCACCATGCAGCCTCTGGAGCTCCTAGCCTGCAGATTGCATGGGGACCAAATGACCATTCAGACGTTAATCGCTTTTGTTTTGACCTGCTTGAATCTGAGTCTCAGTCTTGGGTGGTGGTATTAGCATGAGGAACATCAGTGTGTCAGAGCTTGCTGTGGTTGTAGAGAGGGCACCATCCTCAAAGCTCCAATAACAGCACTGGCAACTTTGAAATCCCCTGCAATTTGAGACATAGCTCTTTCTACTCTGGAAGCACAGTTCTACTGTAGCAAAGAGCACAAAAGTCAAGTTAACTGGAAGGCAAGATGAGCAAACAGAGGAAGCACAATTAGACCATATAATCCTTTTTTGGGGAGTAAAAGGATCAAAACATGGAACCAGAAGAAGATAACCAAGTCAAAATTCCATCATCAAAAGCTTGCAAGAAAAAATATTGAACCAGTCACAGACAATAGGGGATCTCTAGAAGGATTTTAAAAATCAGGTAAGAGAAGTGAAGGAAAAATTAGACAGAGAAATGAGAATGATACAAGAAAATTGTTTAAAATGAGTCAACAGCCTGACTGAAGAAAAGACACCTAAAACAATTGAGTGAATCAAATGGCAAAAGATGCCTAAAAACCCAGTGATGAGATGAATGCCTTAAAAAGCTTATTTGCCAGATGGAAAAGGAATTTCAAAAACTCACTAAAGAGAATCATTCCTTCAGAATTAGATTGGAGCAAACAGAAGGTAGTGACTTTATGAGAAATCAAGATATTATAAAACATATCCAAACAAATAAAAAAAAATAGGAAACAATGTGAAATAACCCATTGGCAAAACCACTGACCTGGAAAATATATCCAGGAGAGATAATTTAAAAATTAATGGATTTCCTGAAAGTCATAATCAAAAAAGAGCCTAGAAATCATCCTTGAAGAAATACTCAAGGAAAATTGTCCCAATGTTGTAGAACAAGTGGGCAAAATAGAGTTTGAAAGAATTTACTGATCTTGAAAAGATCCCCAAAAGAAAACTCCTAGAAATATTATAGACAAATTCCAGAGTTCCCAATTCAGGGAGAAAATATTATAACCAGTCAGGAAGAAGCATTTTGAGTATTGTGGAAACACAATCAGGATAACATGGGATCTAACAGCTTCTACAGTAAGGGATTGAAGGCCTTGGAATATGATATTCCAGAGGTCAAAGCAGCTAGGATTAAAACCAAGAATCACCTACCCAGCAAAACTGAGTATAATGCTTCAGGGGAAAATATTTTTATTCAATGAAATAGAGGACTTTCAACCATTCTTGAAAAGAAAAAAAAACTGCTGAACAGAAAATTTGACTTTCAAATACAAGAAACAAGAGAAGCATGAGAAGGTAAACAGGAAAATTAAATCATAAGGAACTTATTAAAGTTGAACTATCTACATTTCTACATGGAAAAATGATAATTTTAACTCATGAGACATTTCTCAGTATGAAGAGAGTTGAAAGGAATATATATATATACATATATATATGTATAGGAGGGTGTAAGTGTATGTAAATCTATCTGTGTGTATATGTATGTACATGAATATTTGGACAAAGGGCACACAATGGGGTGAATATTAAGGGATGATATCTAAAAATAAAATTAAGATGTGAGAGAGGAAAATATAGGTAGAAGGAGAAACGGAGAGCTAGAATAGGGAAAATTATCTCTATAAAAGAGGCAAGATAAGAGGTGCATTGGAGGGCAAGAGAAAGAAGGTGAAAGGGAATGGGTCAACCTTAATCTCATTGAATTTGCCTTGAGGAGGGAATAACATACACAGTCAACTGGGTATCTTACCCTACAGGAACATAGGGGGGAAGGCGATAAGAGGTGGGATGATAGAAGGGAGGGAAGACTGGGGGACAGAGTAGGTAGAAGCAAACACTTTTGAAAAGGGACAGGGTCAAAGTAGAAAATAGAATAAATGGGGGCAGAATGAGATGGAGGGAAATATGTTAGTCTTTCACAATATAACTACTATGGAAATGCTTTGCATAACTACACATGAATAACCTATATGAATTGCTTGTCTTCCCAGTTGGGGTGGGTGAGGAGGGAAGAAGGAAAAGAATCTGGAAATCAAAGTTTTTTAAATAAATCATTAAAAAATGTTTTTTACATGCAATTGGGAAATGAGATATACAGGCACTAGGGTATAGAAATACATCTTGCCCTACCAGAAAGATAGAGGGGTGTGGGGGAATGGAGGAGGATGGATATAAGAGAGAACATATTCGGGGAAGGGGTATTCACTAGGCTCTCTATCTTGGGATGGGGTGCAGAGGAGAGACGGGGAGAAAATTTGTAACAAAATCTTGTGGAAATGAATGTCGAAAATTAAAAATAAATTTTAAAAATTGGGGAAAAAAGTTATTAGCTTGCATTTGCCCAATTCTTATTTTTAATGAATTATTTTCTTTAGTGAAATTTTGTATTTCCTTTTATTTGGCCAGTTCTACTTTTTAAAGAGTTCTTTTCTTCAATGAATTTTTCTCTTTTTTTTTCTATTTAGCCAATTATGGTTGCTATTAAGTTCCTCTCTTCAATGAAGTTTGCTTATCAAACTGGGTGCCTAGGCAGTGACTAGAAAGTGCAGTGAGTAGAGCACCAGCCCTGGAGTCAGGAGGACCTGAGTTCAAATCTGGCAGGTGACATTTGACACACTTAGTAGCCATGTGACTTTGGGCAAATCGCTTAACACCATTTGCTCTCCAGAAAAAGAAAAAAAAATCTTTTTTTGAGGTCTTCCAGGGTCGGAGAACAATTTGTGTCTTTCTTTGATGCTTTCTGTGTATCTGCTTTGATTTCATTATTTTTGTCTGAGTTTCTGCTTTGATCTTTCTTATCACCATGCAACATTTTTTTATGGTCAGGATCTTTTTGTGCTCTTGCTCATTGTTCTAGCCTATATCTTGACTTTAAATTCCACGTTAAAGTTTGTTATAGTGAAGTTGAAGTACTCCAAGGGTATGGGGAGCGCCATCCCAAACTTCAGGGGTTTTTTGTGCAGTTACTTCAGAGCTAATTCTAGGTCGCTATAAGTTTTTTTTTTTTAAAGAAGGTGTCTACAAGAGAAGTGTGAATACTGATTTCTTGGTCTGTGTTCTGATCTGTGAGTGACCACAAGCATTCTTTTCCACCCTGGAAGTGTGATGAGGGACCCTGTCTCCTGCCAGTGCACCTCTTCTCTCTAAGACTGTGACCTAGAACTTTGTAGGAGCAATGCAACAGAGTTCTGTACCCCAGGGTCAGCAAAGGGTCACCTGTAATTGTCCTCTTACCAGTTGTCTGACTATTTTATTGTTTCTGGGCTACAAACTCCTGAAGCCACTGTCACAACTGATTCAGTTACCCCCAAGGCCTGATGCTGGCTTGCGGGGTGCATCTTGAGCACCATTCTCATCCTTGTGACATAGGCTTTTCCTTCCAAACTTCTAAGTTATCTTAGAGTGGAAAATTGTTTCACCATGTCTTTTTGTTGGTTCTGATCCTGCAGAATTAATTTTTGAGGCTTATTCTAATGTAGTTTTGAGGGAAATTTGGGAGAGTTCAGCAAAGTACCTGTGTTTATTCTGCCATCTTGGTTCTGCACCTCTAGGCTTTATACTGTTATAAAGATCCCTTTTATGTGTGCCTGATCCAATCCAGCTTCTTTTTGTTTTTTTCCCCTCTGTCAGTGAACTAGTATTTTTTAAGTATCTACTATGTGACAGTCACTGTGCTAAGCACTTGGTATGCAAAGAAAAGAAAAAAAAAACATACAGTTCTTACTCACAAGATGCTCACTGTCTAAAAGTGAAACCAAATGCAAATGTGCACACCATAACACATGGAAAACTGCCAGCAAAAGTGCTCAGAACCAGAAGATGAAATGTTGTGGGCAAGAACAGCAAAGAGACCAGTATCTCTAGAATAAGGAGCATACACAAAGGAGCAAGGGGTAAAAATTACAAATATAGAAGACCTCATTATAAAGGTCTTTGAAAACCAAACAAAATTTTATATTTATTCATGGAGATAATGGGGAGCCACTGGAATTTATTGAAGGAGGAAATGACATGGTCAGATGTGCATTCTAAGAAGACCAATTTAACATCTGAGTGGAGGATCATCTGGTGTAGAGAGGTTTGAGACAGTGAGATTTAATGGTCTATTGCAATAATATGAGCATGAAGAAATGAGGGCACCAAGCATAGTGTGGGGGAGAAAGGGGGAATATGTGAGAGATGTTACAAAGGTGGGACAAGACTTGACTTCTATTGGACATGGGGGATGAGAGAGGTGGGAGTTGAGAATAATCTAATTTAGGAGCCTGGGTAGTGGTGATTACAACAATAATTGGAAAGTTAAGGAGAGGGCATAGTGTGCAGAAAATGATGACTTCTGTTTTGGACATGTTGACTTTAAATGTCTACAAGACATTCAATTCAAGATGTCTTATTGGTAGCTGGAAATATGAGACTAGCGGTCAGGTCTGGAGAGAAGTTAGACTAACACTGGGTAGAGATGATATTTGAAACTTTTGAGTTGTTGAGTTCACTAACTAAAATAGAAGAAATCCAGGATGGAGCTTTGGGGAACTACCATTGTTAATGGGAATAACATGGATGAAGATCCACTAAAAAAGACAGTGGAAAAGGCAAGGATTCTGCAATCAGAAAACCTGAGTTCAAATCCCAACTCTAATGCATATTATATTTGTGACCATGGGCAAGTCACTTAAATTCTTCATCACACCTTTTCTGTGAAGATGTCATGAGTAAGGAGGTAATGAAAAGAAACAGAAGAGCTCAAGTGGTAATGACTCAGGCAGTGTTATTACTCACAGGTATGCAAAAATAAAGCTCCTTTGCCCTTCAGTCCCATGGGGGCATGTAGTAGGTCTTGCCACCACTGTGTGCATGATAAAGAGCCCGGGTCTCCTGGACTTTTGCCTATATATTGTTTTGTCTTGTTTTGTTTTTTTCTAGGCATATTCATAGAAGGGGTACATTAGAGGTAGTCAGTGAGTGCATGGTCTGGACTGCAACTTCCCCTTATCAATGCAGAGGGCATTGTGATTAGAAGTTTGAATATCTGGATTAGATAAAATCTGCTAAACTGATAGCTTGCTAATCTTGCATTCCTCAGTCTAAATGTAGCTGATCAAAACAGTTGACAGTACATAGTAACTTCTCAATATGTAGTCAGGTGAATCAGTGGTCAGACACAGAGTCATATCTCTCTACTAGGGCCTAACAATGGGTCAGTCTTCAGAGTTTCCTTGCCTGTAAGATAAAAAGTATGAATTAGATGACCTTTGAATTCCTTCCAAGTCTAGATTTTTAGAGTTTAGAAAGGTTGACTTGCCCAAGGTCACACAGATAATTGGAAGCAGAGTGAGAATTTAAACCACTTCCATAACTCCAAATCCATTGTTTATTCCTTTACAACACAGTGTGCCTATAGCCCTTATTGTCTATGACACTCATTTATTTTTGGCATGTTATCTTATTATTATTTATTGAAATGTTTCCTTAGTATATGACTTTCTGCTCCCACAAAATTGCAAGATCCTTGGTTTTTACACTTCTTTGTTATCATTCATACCATCTAGTCTAATGTTTAGCATGTCATAGATGCAGAACAAACAAATGAATGATGAGTAGTAAGTGATGGATAAGGGTCTTTGAAAGGTGTGTGGGCAATTCTAAGCTAATTCCAAGGGGACCGATAAAGGATGGGGCACAAGTGTTGGAATGTCAATGTTTTCAAGGACTTCAGGAAAACCTTATGTCAATCTGCTGGCTTCCAGTCATCATTGCATTTTACCCATGCTCCTATCTGTTGGAGGCAACTTTAAGGCTAGCATTCTATAAGTTCCTGTTAGATGTTGGGAGGAAAAGAGATACTTGCAAATCATTGAATGGTTAGCAAAAGAAGGTTTACTTTGCCCTAAGACAATAAGGATATGAAACCAGGGTACAGTGGCATTTACCTTCTCTGAATATGGCCCCTATCATTTTCCTATGGAAATGCAACTCATCATCCTGTGGTCAGGATATGGGGAATATCATGCTAGTTTCCTCATTCCTCAAGAATTCCCCAAGGCCAAGAGACCTGACTTTGTACTGCCTTTAGATGAACAGAAAACTTTTAGGGAACCTGGAGCCTTTCCTTTTAGAGAAAACTAATCCTGTAGGATGAGATTATACTTAGATTATGGGTAAATCTAAATGCCAAGTGCATATCATAAGTTAACATCCCAGTGTACACACACATAAATTCCTAGAGGTTCTATTTAGACTTCTATTATAAGACATACTCATTTTAAGTCTAACGAAGAGAGATATTTATTAAAGGAAACACACATGATGGAGGTGGCTGAGCTTCAGTATTTGCTATGAAGT
This sequence comes from Petaurus breviceps papuanus, assembly GCF_028583685.1. NCBI lineage: Eukaryota > Metazoa > Chordata > Mammalia > Diprotodontia > Petauridae > Petaurus > Petaurus breviceps. Next base: position 18,113,327 of record NW_027185655.1, on the reverse strand, counting down.
GGGAGGTATGAAACATAAACATATTTCTAGAAATTCAAAGGAGACAGCATGACTACAATGCCAGTCTGGAAATTTGGAAAACCTGAGCTCAACTCCATTCTCTATGACAGATTCTATTTACATGGTCATGGGAAAGTGACTTCAACACAGGCACCTCTAATGTCAAGTTATAGGTTTATATCACGGAGAAAATTTCCAAATTTGAAATTTTCTTCATGTAAGGGAAGGAGGTAAGAAGGTTAAGCACTCTAGCAAGCAATGAAGGCTCAACACTTTAATAAGTATGAGTCTTAAGAATTGAAGTATATACATAATTTTGATGAATTAGCTAATTGAGCTTTCTTGTTGGGATATTAAGGTAATTTTCATGTCTAATTGTGACATATATACAATTTGTTTTGCCATTTCAAAATCACCTGTGCTTTTAAAAATGGGCTGTATTAAAAAAACAGAAAACACTAACTGTAATTCTTAATCAGCAATGATGCAAATACCAGTGTGATGCTTTGTAAGGTTGCTAATTCCCACCTTTGGTTAATGCTGTCATGATTTATAACCCTGTTATGGCATATTACATCTGAAAGGTGTAACATAAAGTACAGTACTACTTATGTTCAGAATCTAGCTATTGAGAGACTAAATTATTAAACAACAGAAATAAAATTTAGTTGGCTTTATTTGTAGGCTTTCCCCTTTCAAATGCTCCTTTGATCAATTTCATAGCATTGACTTCTGGCATAGATACCTAAGTGCACTCTTGTTATGCACTCCGACTTTATTCCAGTATGTCTTCTCCAAAAGGGCTTTAAGTGTAATTCTCTTGACTAGGTTCAATTGTGTGGGGCTTTGACAAACTGTTAATAAGCAGCTCGGTTTATTTTTTTTTTAAGGAAAAAAAGTACTTGAAAGAGCAGATATCAGAGTTAATTTCTCTTTTGGAAAGCATGAAAATATGATTTCTAGAGAAGGTCAAGTTCTTTCTAAGTGATCTTTGAAGTATGTAATATATATATATATATGTATATATATATATATATTTTTAATTGTGTGCAACCCATCAACACTGCCCAATTGCCTTCTATTCTTATTTAAAGTAACAAATTAAGTAGAAGGGATGTGCATGGAGGACTAATACCTCTGATGTAAGAGCTTACCAAGCCTTTTTTCAGGGCTACTCATCTACCTTTAGGTGTCCACCTTTTCGTCCAGCTCTCACCTATGGCTACAAGAATCTATAGGATGCACAATAGTCACATCCTAGTAAAATGACCTCAGCAGACAGGGTAAACTGAGTCGAGGGTACCTTAAATACCTCAAACCCATTGCTGAGCTGGGGGAGGGGAGGATATCTACCCCAAGCAGCATATGAAGACTTTCGACAGCAGAAGGGGCAGAGGAGAAAAGTTTTTTCCAATGTATATGAAGGAGACTGAAGCAGGCACTATGGAGTACTTAGATCTTGGCTAGATATCAAAGACACCAAGGTCATCCATTGCGTTCTGGACCATCACTTGTCATCTTGACTTTTGCCTTCCCTCTGGACTTCATTGACTCTGGAAGAGAGAGTGAAGTTGACAACTTTGTGCAACTGCCTCACTTAAATCCAATCCAAATGTAAGTCAAGCTCTTACCCTGTTATGTCATTCGTCCTCTTCAAAAATGAAGGATGAACAGCAGTAGCAAGTGAACAAATAATAGGTAAATCATACACATACACATACATACATACGTTCAATAATAAAACTTCTTTATTCCCATTAACATCATCTCTCGATTGGTCATTTTATTAATGGTTTTGTCGTCAATAATAGCATAATTTTATTTATCATATTATCCAATAGATGTTAATGATAATCTAGTTTCAGAAAAAAAATAATACTAAAAGAGAGAAAAAAATGGGGGAATTGATACTAGTCACCAAGAGCTGTCACATAAAAGAGAGGCTTATTCTGTGTCGTCTCAGAAGGAAGAGCTGGGATCAATTGGTAATAGATCAAAGTAAGATTTCAGCTCATAAAATCAGAACACTAGAACCGGAAGAGACATCAGAGGCCTTTTGCTTCATCCCTTTCATTAACAAATGAGAAATCTGATGCTTAAAATGGTTAAGTGACTTGTCCAAGAAAACACAGGTAGTACAACCACAGCCCCAAGGTCCTTTGTCCTCCATCATACCATGCTTTCTAACAATTAGAATTGTCCCAAGAAAATCACTAGTCTGCCTTTTGAATTATCAAGTTCCCTTACTCTGAGAGTATTCAAATAGCCCATAGGTAACCACATAGTTAGGATGTTGTCAGAAGTATTGATGCATCAGGCAAAAGGTTGGAATAGGTCATCTTCTCAAGTGCATTTAAATTCTTATATTCTATGATTCACCATGTAGAAAAGAGAGGGAATAAAAGGTATTGACATGCCAGAATTTGCTTCAGGTTCGCATAGATAAATGTGTCCTGAAGATATTAGTAATTATTTCTAGACTTTTGTGGGGAAAATAGTTAAAGGCATCTCAGTAATTCTCCACAATATTTAAGCAGTAGCAACCATATTTTTTAGGTCTCCCCAGATAAGTACATCTATGATTCATTTTAATCAAGTGAAATTTCAAATACAATTATTCTTCAAAATACCTAAGGATTTTCTAAAAATATATTTGTATTCATATCTTTTGTTTTTACATTGTTTAAATTTCTCCCAGTATCTTTATTTCTCCTCCTCCCTAGAGTCATTCAAAAAACTAACAAAAAGAGGCAAAAAATGGCAAAATTTATAAATGCATCAGAAGATTAAAATTATATGTAATGTCCCACACCGGTAGATTTCTTACCTCTATGATTTTTTTTGTATTTCTTGTTTGGAGCCAGTCTTCTTCTTGGCAATCCTATGACATTCACTTCTGATAATTTTGTGGTTATTGTTTCTATTGATATTATAATAGTCATTGTATATATGGTTTTTGTGGCTCTGTTTACTTCTCTTTGCATCTGTTCCTATCGGTCTTTCCATGCTTCCCTGGATTCATTATATTTATCGTTTCTTGCCAAGGAGTACTATTCTATTTCATTCATACACCATTATTCTGTTAGCCATTCCTCAATCAATGGGCATCAAAATACCTACATTTTACTGTTTACTTTGCAACATTTAATTCAGTAAAGGTTGATGTATAGGGAGCCATATCTTTCCAGCTGTATCTTACCAACACTCACCTCAGCAACTGACTTAGTAATTGAAAGAAACCCAGTGAGAATAATGGCTAATAATTCATAGGATCACAGGATAATTTAATTGCCCCAGGATAACATAATAATTGCCTTTAATCACCAAGACTACAGAGAATGGAAGTAGACACAAAGCTGGAAAGGGCCTTAGAGATCATCCATTCCAATCCCTTCATTTTACAGATGAGAAATCTAAGACCCACAAAGGTTTAATGACTTGCCCATAGTCACAGAGGTATTAAATAGTAAAGCTGGGATTTGCAGATATCCAGTATGTGTTCCATCACACCATACTACTCAATTTAACACAATTGAACAGCATTTATTAAGGTTGCAAAGCTTAGTGGTTAGAATATCAGACAAAAAGTCAGAAAACCGGTATTGAAGTCATCTCTCTGACACTTAGTAGCTAAGTGACCCAGGAATAGATGACCTCTGAGGGTCCTTCTGTATCTAAAATTATTATAGTATGTATCAGGTAATGTTCTACGTGTAGGAAATATAAAACCAATAACAAAAAAATCCCTTACTTACTTTCTACTGTAGAGCACAAGGCTTTCTCCTAAAGAGAATGCCTCTTGCTGTTGTTGCTTCAAATTTTATATCCATAGCACTCACTGAATATTATTTTTATTAAATATTCTCTCATTTACGTTTTATGTAGCTTCTTCTTATTCTTTTTAAGTGCATGGGATTTCCCTAGAATATAGTTCTTTTTTTTCCATTTATACTTATGTAGACCTTTTTTTTTTTCTCTATTGCTTTTTGGAGGGGGGAAGGCAGGGCAATTGGGGTTAAGCGACTTGCCCAAGTTCAGACAGCTAGTAAGTATTAAGTGTCTGAGGCCGGATTTGAACTCAGGTCCTCCTGACTCCAGGGCCAGTGTTCTATTCACTGCACCACCAAGGCACCCCATATGTAGACATTTGATGTGATTTTCTGCTTCTTGACAATATTATTAACGAAGCAAAATGTTACGTCAGCGTAACCCCTACATGATTTGGCCTCTACAGTATAGCTCCTCCCATGGGCATGGCCAACTCCCTGATTTCTGGACTAAAGTGTTCATTCCAAGCTGACCTCCCACCAGTTGGTCTGAGTTTTCCAGAGGCACTACTGAGAGACTATACCTCTCTCAAATTATAGATGAAATTGTAGGAAACAGCCTTCTGACACTTTTCTGAAGCCAATTCACAAAGTGATGTTTCTCCAACCAGCAGCTTCTCTAGATCAATAGGGAAAGCCTTTCTGTCAGCTGACTTCCACCACTTTGTTGGAACATGATACCAAATGATGATTGAATGTCACAGAATATTGTTGTTTGTTTGTTTGTTTGTTTGTTTGTTTGTTTGTTTGTTTTTTAAGAGCCAGATGGACTTGTTTCATTGCCTGTGTTCAGTTCAGGTCAAAGAGTTAACCCAAGGAGTTTTGACTTTTCCTGCTCCTTTTGGAAATCATATCAGTAGTGATTTAGGAATTAGAGCAGTTAATATGGGGAGTGTAATCTTACAAAAGTATTTTCACTAGGGTCCAGAGTTTGAATGTGTTTATGTGATGCTGATCTCCTTTGCTCAAATAATGTACACATAAGTATACCTTAATATATTAGGAGCCATAGAGTTCTTGTTTTCCCTGCTTTGATATAGAGTTTGATGTAAAAAGCAAAAGCAAAACCAAACAAATAAAAAACACTCTGGTATTTGACTGTCTAAAGACACACTTTAGCTAAAGCATTTATATGATCTCTTACAGTATGATATTGCAGGTGGGTTGTCAGCATGAAGAGATGTCAGTTTTTTATTCCCTCCCACTGCCATCCCCATTTTCCCCTACACACAAAAACACATATTTTTGTGTGAGCAAAGCTTTCTTGGGATTCACTGTTCCCTTGGGAAATGGATTTTTTTTTGTACTAACTCTCTTACTTCCTCACTTTCCGAGAAAATGGTTTTTTTTTTCAAACCTGACCTCATAGCCAAGGGAATTATGGCAATGTCTGATTCACCTATCCAGCCTGCACAGCAATTATTGACTCATACTCACTTTAATCTTAGGAGAACCCCAAAGGGAATGTTGGAGTATAGTCTGTGTGTGTGTGTCTCTCTCTCTCTGTCTCTGTCTCTCTCTCCCTCTCTGTCTCTCTCTCCCTCTCTCTCTCGCTCGCTCTGTCTTTCCATCTCTGTCTCTCTGTCCCTCTCTGTCCCTCTGTCTCTGTCTCTGTCTCTCTCTCTCTCTGTCTCTCTCTCTGTCTCTCTCTCTGTCTCTCTCTCTCTCTCTCTGTCTCTCTGTCTCTCTCTCTCTGTCTCTCTCGGAAGTAGTGAAAATAAATAAATAAATTTTCTTATTCTTTGAATACAAGCCCTCAGTTAGTAGGAACTGGAGAAACAGTCATTTAAATTATATTATTGTTCCAGTTTCCCAAATTATTCCAATACATTCAAACAGTGATACATCTAGTCTAACAATCATAGTATAAGAATTAAGGCAAACCTAATCATAAAACTTTCAAATACCCATAGTTTAGTGAACCATTAAAAGAAATAGCAAGCCAGTTCTCTCTTTTTCTGAGAATTATGGAAATTGGAAGGGAGAAATCTTTGTGGTATGGGGCTAGACTTTAGACCCTCATGAACATCAATAGCTTTTGCTCTAGTTTTTTTTTTAATCATGCCTTACACTCCTCATCCTGGCCTGCTAAGGCTCTGATGGTCTCTACTGGCTTCTGTTCTCCCGTGTTCCCCATTACAAGAATCCATGCACTATTCATTTTCATAACCTTTTTGGCCACAACCTATCACAGATACCCTTCATTCTCTTAGCCTCTCCTTCTCCAAGGTAAAGTTTCTTACCCCACAGGGAATTCAGTCACTATCTCAGAAATCACCTCATACCTTGAGGCAGCTACAGATTAAAGTGGCTGAGCTTTGTTCATTTCGGACCCCCAATTTTGTCCAGCCTGTGAAATATCACATGATAATAATATCCTGCAGAAGCTCAGTTTGGCCTTGACCAAAAATATACTCAATCTGCTAAAAACAGGAATTACCAGTGAGATGAACAAAGAAATTGCAACCAGACTGCTATGCTAGAGGTTCACAGACAAGTCATCAAAGATAAACTTTGCTTGTGAGATATGTGTGTGTGTGTGTGTGTGTGTGTGTGTGTGTGTGCATTTCCTTCAGGAAGAGTCAAATTCCATTGGAGGAAATCACAAATGCACCCTGAATGGGCTCACTACAAATTTGTACTTTCTGCTACTGAAAGAGGCTGTAACACCTTGAACATCTGGAATCATGAGGACCTAGGCTAGAATCCTGCCTCTAATATCTACTGACCAAATGACCTAGGGAAAGTCATTTAATCTTTAAACAAGGCATAAATGACTTTAAGTCCGTCATTTCATTTGCCCCAAGCAATTTTCTAAGATTATAGATGGCAAAAAAAGCTGCTGATTAACATAGGTAGGAAGGATTTCCATATCAGTTATTCCTCGTTGTAAGGAAATTAGGAATTTGCCTTTTCTGGTATTAATTCATGCTTGAAGCAGAGAGCCTAAGAGACAAAAAGAAAATGGTAGAAGGTAAAACTGATAAAATTCAGTCAGCCATTTAATGAACATGCATTAAGCACCTACTATGGGCTTAGCACTGTGCCCTGGGGATTCAAAGGAAGAAAAGAGTTCTTGCTGACTCTTTAAGAGCTGACAAGTGGGGATTTATGTCATTTCTGTGTCATAGACTCCTTTTGGCAATCTGGTATAGACTATAGAGAACTCTTCTCCAAATAACATCTTTAAATTCATAAAATACACAAAATTACAAAGGAAATAAATTGTTTTGAAATATAGTTATTAATTTAAAAAATAATTTCATGGGCCCCTGATTAAGAGCCCTTCCACTTGATGCTGCATAGAATCTGAGGTTGATCTAGTTTCATTGATACAAAAAGAATGGAACTAAAAGGCAGAGCGTTTTGTGTTGGGGACAGGTGTGGCTCTCTTCCCCAGGTTCCCACCCACATCAAAAAAAATCCTGCATGGTACAAAGGAGGAAAGAAAAAGAATTAAACATTGACCTTCTGAAGTGTAAGATTGAGTTCATATTTTCCACCTACCTTATGAAGCAAAGTTAAGTGGTATATGCAGTTAAATTTTTAAAAGATCAAATCACTTGAGTGCCACTTTAATCTGAGATTAAACAAGGCATTCTGGCATAAAGACTAAAATCAATTGCATTACACATTTCAGGCCAGTTTCTTTTTTCTCTCTAGATCCTGCTGGGTGATATTAGGAGTATAGAATGTTGTTAAAAAAAAAACTTGTTTTCATTTGTTTGAGCTATGGATTCCACAATGCCAATAGTAAATCTATGGTTTTTAGAATGCCTTTATTTTTTATATTACTCCCCGATAATTAACATACTCTTACACCTTTTCTGTCCATCCCAGTGATACTGAACCCCTGCATGGTGAAGAAGAAACTCCCCACAATCCCTTATTTTCACATTCTCATTCCCATCAACATCAGCTATACCTCCCAACTGCAGCTGTCCTACTCTATATCTGCCTGCCCCTTCCACTGGAAATCTTATTTCCTAAATCCTCTATAACTAACAAACTTCCTGGAATTGTAGACCAAGTCATCATTTAGGCCTTTCACTTTTTGTCAGTCACTGAGACCTGGCTTCTTCTGGATAACTTTGTATCTCCAACTATTATTTCCACTAGTGATTCCACCTTCTCTCATACACCCTAAAGTCCAGATGGGGTAGTTAGAATACATTTTGCTTCCTATTGCCACTCCCCAGGCTCTCCCCAAGCCTTCACTTAAATAAATACATATCCAAAACAGCAACAACCAAAAAAGCTCTCTTGCTTTAAGATTCACCCTATCCAAAGTCCTCACACAACCCAAAGCCTAAAGACTGTAATCAATCAGCCCTAGGGCATCTTTTTTTTTTTTTAGTTCAGTCAGTGCCTAACTCACAGTCTCTCTATCCCAACACCTGACTTTCTTCTAGGGGATTCCAAAATACACATTGATATTCCTGATCATTTATGTAGCTCTTTAAGTTTTGCAAAGTGTTTTACAAATATTATTTCATTTTACCATCATAACAATCCTAGGAGGTAAGTGCTATTATTATCCCCATTTTACAGATGAAGAAACTGAAGCAAACATAAGTTAAGTGACTTGCTCAGGGTCACACAGATAGTAAGTATCTGAGACTGGATTTGAACTCAGATCTTCCTGACTCCATGTCTAGCATGCCAACAGTATGTCACCTAGTTGATGAAGTTCTGATATCTCCCTTTAAATCAGTCAATCAATAAACATTTATTAAGGGCCTACTATTTGTTAAATAAATTGGAGAAACCTCTTCACACAAGCTTTCACTCATTTTGCTATATCCTACCCCTTCTTTTCACAGGCTTAAATAATCATTAAAGACTATTTTTTCATGAGCATATGCCTGCAATAAAGTAAGTGCTTAAAAAAGCTTAGTTGTCTGAGGTGAGAAACAGTCAATCCCTCAGGGTTTATGCCTTTAAAACATTAAATCCAGAGGGCTTCCATTGTCCCCAGACTCTGATTTAGAGCAATTTCCTGTAAAATTGAGACAGCCTATGCACTGTGGGGCAGAGCTATTCCAGAATGGTACTCAAGAAGGTAGCACAGAAGTGTTCTAGCAGCAGAACTTATCAGCCTGGAAACACACTGGCAAATCAGTCAAACAACATTTGCTAGATGTCTACCATATGCTATGTACTTGAGATCTAAAACCAAGGAATGAAAGTCCCTGACCTTCATGGACTTTCCATTCAACTTGGGTGGGAGAACAGGATCACTACCCAGATAAGATTATGAACAATATACAAAGTGATTTGGGATGGTAGAGAAAAAGAGGGAACAACAGAGGAATCAAAGCAGAAATCTCAAGGTACCCAGCACTTGAGCTAAGAGCTAAGGACTCCTGGAGGCAGAAGATCATTATGGACAAAATAATATGTATGTGGCAAGGCATGGAGATGAGAAATGTAGGGGAGCCTATAAAGAGGGAAAATGTGCAACAAATCTCAAAGAGAGATAAGCCAGGCTCAGATTGTAAAGGGTGTCAAATGCCAAATAGAGGAGTTTCTGCTATGTACTAGAGACAATAACGATGCACTGAAAGCAGGTGAGTGACATGGCCAAATGTGTGCATTAGCAACTAGGTGGGAAACAGACACAGAAAAATCAATTAGAAGGTTATTGTAAGAGTCTAGGTAAGAGTTGGTGAGGGCTTGAAGGAGGATGGTTGGGGTATGAGTAAAGATGAGAAAATCAATAGGAGAAATGTTTAGGAGGCAAAAAATCAACGGGATGTGATACAAGGTGGGCAATAATTCTAATGTGCTCTAGGAATGTACTAAAATCCATTAGGTTTTTACCTCTCTGGGTTCTGTAGATACTCTTGGGGTACATTACAGGAAGAAAAATTATAAAACTCTCATGATATTGAGTTTATTTCAAACAAAAATTTAGAGTATCTTTCCTCACGTAAGCAATTGATTCCCTTTAGGTCTTAAATACTTCACTCAAAGGCTTTAACAAAAACGAAACAAAACACTTATTCAATTATGAGATTTGTTAATAGGATGAAATAATTAATAAGCATAGATAAATAAAGGATCCATTAGTTGTAATGGTGATACCAGCCAGATTCACCTCTATGAAAAGAGAAAGAAGCTGCTTATTAGACTTTTCTCACCAGGTGCCATCAGCTGGTTTAGCCCGTTCTCTGCTTTCATGATTCCTGTCACATATTTGTCAGTCCAGGTTTCCAACAACTTGTCTCTGACCCCAAATCACTCCAGAATGCCATCTCAGAACTCTGTGGATCTTTTAAAAGTATGGCGTCTTTGTTCAGTCTTTGTGAGAGATGCCATTAAGCTGCTGGTTAAGAGGGATGAGTGAGAGTGAAAAGGCAAGAATGACATCTTAATTGTGAACCTGAATACCTGTCAATATGGTGCCGTCCTGGATAGAGAGGGGAGGAAGAAAATGAACACCTCTTCCTTGTTTCTGATCTTGGTTACTTTGGTCTTTGACATTTCAGCCCTGAACACGAGCTCATCTTCTCACAAAACCTAGACCTGACCCCTACCCTGTTTGGTCTCAGTTCCATCTGTCCTGCCTTTTCCATGCTGGAACTCCTGATAAATAATTTTCTCTAGTGGATATGAACTAGCTCACTCTGTCTTTGGACCAGGTCTCATCTCCAAACTTGCTCTCTTCTAGCTTGAACACTTCAGTACAAACCTCCTTGTCCCTAGAGTTTTCTGAAAATTGAATATTGCTCACACCTGCGCTTTTGGGTATCAGCACCCTGGATCCCATGCATGGTAGCATCTTGGCTACAAATTCAAGTTCAGCTAATGATCTTTTAGCATCTCATCTACCAGTATAACTTAATTGAACCTACAGAAACTCTGACTCACTCTGGTTCTCCCCCCCCCCCCGACTCTGGCATTAAACTATGTGTAAGAGGCAGCATGATATAATGACAAGCCACTGAAACGACAGCCAGAAGATTTGGGTTTGAGCCCTGATGGCAACTTACTGCAATATGATGCTGGACAAATTATTTAACCTCTTTGGGTTTCTCTTTCCTCAACTGGACTGACTATTACAGATTTTATACTCCTGGAACTTAGCTAGTCTTACCCTGGACAACAGCAGTAAAGTCCATTTCTGGATCCAAAGCAAAGTCTTTCCAGATTAGCAATTGAAAACAACCTTCCAGAGTTTCTTCTTCTAAATAGAATGCTAAACTTGCAGCTAAGAAGATAGGTGATATAATGAACATAATGTGCTTTGAAAATCTCAGAACATCACATAATTATTGCTGGTCATGATTATCTGAATGTGAATCTCACCATTGATATTCAATAGCTATGTGACGATGGACAAGTCACTGATCCACAATTTGCTGATCTATAAAAATGAGATAATAAAACTATAGTCCCTACTTCATAGGTTTTTGTGAGACTTCAGTGACATAATTTCCCTAAAAGGGCTTTGTAAATTTTAAAGGCAAAGGAAGTATTAGATATGATAACGATTAATATAGATCATATTGTTTTTAAGTTTAATAGCATTATTACACCCAAGACAGGTTTACACCAGAGTTGTCCTGGTAAATGTTTAACAAGTGGTCCTCCAGAAAAAAGTACCCAAAATACCCTTTTAAGTTTAAGCTGCATTATTAACATTTTATCCATTACTTTTTCTAAGTCAGGGGTAGGGAACTGTGGCCTCCAGGCCACATGTGGTCCTCAAGCCCTCAAGTACGGCCCTTTGACTGAACCCAAACTTCACAGAACAAAACCCCTTACTAAAAGTATTTGTTCTATAAAACTTGGACTCAGTCAAAAGGCCGTACCCAAGGACCTAAAGGTTCCACAGCCCTGGTTCTTGACAGTCAACATGCCTTTGCAATTTCCCAATTGAAAATTTCACAATGCCATCAGAGCTGGCCCCTAATTATAGATTAAAGAGTCAGTGTAACATAGTAGAGAGAATAAAATACTTTGAGTCATTATTTCAAAGGTCCAAATCCTGATACTACGACTGTGAACGAGCTGACTCTGATTCAAAATGTAAGACATTCATTCCGCTCCCATGACAATCAGGGTTTTCATCGGCATAGTTATAGGTTAATGTGGAGCTCACACTAGATCTAGTTTAGATGAAAGTGCTATAGAAAGGTGAGCTATTAAGCTATGGCTTCCTCCCAGGTGATGTTTGGGTTTTTAATGGGAATCATCTAGAGGCAAAATGCTTTAACTCATGGGAATAACTACAATGGTGACAATTTTAGACATGTTGGCAGATTAGTCAAAATTAACATTTTTCAGGCTGCAAAATCACACTGTGGAGTATATTGCTTTTGCATAGGATTGGTCCCACTCTTATAATTTTTTCTGTTGGTTTGTGCAGAAATCAAACTGAGCAGAGCATAGCCCTGACTGGGCGTGCTAGGAATGGCTGGGGGGAGGAGGAGGCAGTTTTCTAACTGGCATTGTGGCCAAGAACAGAGAACATATAATGGTGGTATTTTCCTGAACTTTCCTTATCTTTTTCCTTTGCCTATTTTTTTTTTGGTTTGGTTTGGTTTTTCTCTTAAAGACCAATCTTCATCCCAAATCACTCTGGCCAACAATAGGTCCCTATCTGATCATTGTTTGGGCCCTGATTGACACAGAATGAATGCAAATAATAATTGTTCCTGTTTTGGTCAGGAACTCTGAGGGTCTTCCCCTCCAAGATCTATATTTTTATAAATGTTATTATTTACTTCATTTCATATTAAGCCTGAATCACTGAATGGGCACTGTTGAAGACCTTAGCTTGAAAAGATCAAGATCCTCTACTGCGTCCTGGGCCACCCCCAGTTGTCCTGATCCATATCTGCTCACTGAACCCAGATGCTTCTGGAGGAGATAGTGAGGCTGGTGACTTTGCATAGCCCTTCCTCACTTAAATTCAATTCCCTTGCATATCACAGCATCAGCTACCTGATGTCATGGTCTTTTTTTGACAACAAAGGACAAACAGCAGCAGAACATTAAATTTCTACTATATAAAGCAAGTTGCCAGGAGAAATATGAGTGATCTCAGATATGCAGATAATACCAATTCCACTTAGATGGAAAAAGGGAAGAAAAATTAAGAAGCCTCTTAATGAGGATGAAAGAAGGGCAGGGAACCTGTGGCCTCCAGGCCACTGTGACCTTCTAGGTCCTCAAGTGTGGCCCTTTGACTGAATCCAAACTTCACAGAACAGGGATTTGTTCTGTGAATTTGTGGGTCAAACAGCCTGGCATGCCATGGTCCATGTGTTCATGAAGAGTCAGACATGCTTGACCAACAACAACCTACCCCAGCATAAATGTAGCTGAATAGACATTGTGCTTGCTGTCATCGGTGACAGAGGGCAGAGTAGCTTCTGCCTGCGGTCTAATAATTTTTTTCTGACTATGACCAGAAGTAAACTTAGGTCCCTCAGAGCAGAAGAGAAAGAGATAGAAAAAGAATGTTTGCTCTCTTCATTGAAAGATGAACAGAACTTTGGGTTCTACAGAGATTTAATGACTTGCCCAAA
>NW_027185655.1:18064557-18099561 GCF_028583685.1 Petaurus breviceps papuanus | reverse complement strand
ATTTTAAGTCCATCACGTTTCTAGCAGAAGGGAGATGCTATTATTTATTTTGAGTCCTCTGGACTAGTATTTTATCATTATATTAATCAGACTTCTAATTCATTAAAAATTGTTTTTCTCTATAATGCCAATTTTGTCCATTGTTCTTCTAGTTAAGTTTACTTTGCTCTGAAGTTGTTCATAAAGATTTTCCTGGTTTCCTCCATAAATATTAACTTTTTCTTGTCTGATGGCATAATTATATTCCATTCCATTCATATACTATAAATTATTCAGCCCCAATAAGTAGGCATGCCCTTAATTTCCAGTTTTTTGACCATATATCACCTGTGATGATTCCCAACATATTGTTGCTTTTGAGTGATCCATGGGCTGTGGAAGTCACAGTGTGGACCAATGTCCTTTTTCCTTAGTCAAAATTGACAGCTTAGAGTTCATCATTTTATGAGCACTTTTCTGGTCCTTTCCAAAGGTCGATGACCATATACCTCCCTAAAGCTTATCTATAACTTTCACATCCAGCCAAACAGGACTGTGAGATATTAATGCAACTTATCCCCATCAGTTGGACACTTGCTACCAGAAGGACGTACTAAAATCTAGCAGAATCCAATGTGTAATTCCTCTTCGGTGTTATTTGGAGAAAAGTTACCCTCCCCCACCCCCAATCATTATAGTCTTGATTTTCCGAAACTCAGCGTTGCCACCACTGATTTTTTTTAAAATATTGCTTCTTACTATTTTTTGTCATAATCCCTTTGAGCAGTCTGGTGAAGCCTATGGACACCTTTTCATAATAAGCATCTCAAAGGCATGGATTATAAATTAATCAATCATATTGAACTATGATTATCAAAACATTCTTTTTTAAAAAAATTCCCATATCCCCTGAGTTGAATTAATAGACCCCTTAGAGATTTGTTTATTCCAGGTTAAGAATCCATGATCTAAAGATAAACAAAATTATGGTTAGTTGATATCTGATCCTTTTGGACATTTTAGGTCTACCCTGGGAAAGTGAAAATTCTACAAAGGTAGGTTTTACTCTGATGTAAAAAAAAAAAATCTTCCTAGCAATTAGAACTCTTCAAAAGCAGAATGGGCTGCTCTGGGAGGGAGTGGGCTTTCCATTTACTGGAGGTCTTTGAGAAAAGACTGGATGATAACTTGTGAATTCTATTGAGAAGCTTCCTGTTCAGGTACTAAAATGCACTAAGAGGGTATCTCGGTTCCCATTAAATACTGAAATTTCTCTAAATCGGCAATATCCATGCCCTAAACGAAACAAGATAAACAGATGAGGGCCTTGGCTATTAGAAGAGAGTTCTAAAACACCCCCATCTGACAACAAAGTGACAAGTTGTCTTAGACCAGAGAAAGTGACAAATAATAACTAAATATTCACTTTAAACTCAGTCAGAACTGAACAACCAGCCTCCCTCTGTAAGGACATCTTGAGCTATAATCTTCCTTGGCAAGTAGGCATAAACAGATATAGTTGATCAGGGTGGACCGTAGAGAGTGAGAAACCCCTGGCAGTTCATGGAGGAGGCATGCTTACAGTGAGATCTCAATGGCTGCTGGGGTGTGGGAGTTTGACAAGGACAGCTGGTAGGGGCCAATGTTCATGTTTCCTGAGGCCTAATTATACTAGCAGACACCACTGCCAGGAAATGACTCTCTATTTTTTTGTAACTATTAGCACTGCGGTTCTCTCCTCCATACTCCTACCACTTAACTAATAAGCTCTGGCCTCCTTTAATTTGTGCTCTGTTCAGTTTCATTTTACTTAGCTACACATAAGTGGAAATTTGGACATTGTAATTCCCAAAGATTGGATTGAATAGACCTAAAAATCACTGTCAAAACATATGATTTCCAAAGACCATTTTACTGTTTAAAGGAAGAAAAACGTCCTTTCAAAAACAAACAAAAAACCACTTTTCATCCTGTAGAAAGGTGTGCATTTTGGCTAACTTTGGAACATATCATTTCCTTAAATTGCCCAACCTTTCATTTGCCTTTGCTTTGCTGCTTCACTATGGAAGAGTTTTTCTTGGGGCGGCTAGGTGGCACAGTGAATAGAGCACTGGCCTACTGACACTTAACACACACACACACACACACACACACACACAACTAGCCGTGTGACCTTGGGGAAGTCACTTAATCCCAATTGCCCTACCTTCCCCCCTCCAAAAAAAAAAGTGATTCTTCTAATAATTTACTTTCACAGGGATGTTTCATGGTATACAAAAATTAAGACAAGACATCGATCACATTAGAAGGATTCTGGTAGTCAGACTGGTACAAAGGCAGGAGCACAGACTTGGGAGTTAGGAGGTTCAGGCTTCAAGCTAACCTCTGCCATGTCATACCTGAGCAACCTTGGGCAAAGAGCTTAACCTTCTTCAACCTCAATTTCCACATTTATAAAATGAGGAGGTTAGATTAGATGGCCCTGGAGGTTCTTCCCAGTTATAGACAACTACATTTGTAGGTAAAAACCTCGTGTTAGATCCTTTTTTCCCTATTTTGAAAATATTTTCTTGGATAATTTGATAAACCTGTGATCAGTGAAGGGCTTGAGGAAAGAAGGAAGGAAAGGACTTTACACTTTCATTTGAGTCTCAAAAACAACACTGGGAGATGGATGCTACTGTTATCCCCATTTTATAGTTGAGAACACTGAGGCAAAGATAGCTTAAGAGACTGGCACAGGGTCGTACAACTAGTCAGATACACAAGATATTAAGAGAATCAGTATCTGAGGTCAGATTTGAACCGAACCCATTATCTTTCCTCTCAAACCCCACCCCCCTTCCTAACTTTCCTATCACCATCAAGAATGACATCATCATTAACCGAGGCTCACAAATGACTCTTCACTTTCACCACTGTGCCATCTAATTTGTTAGCAAGTCCGATTGATAGTATCTTCATAATACCTCTCATATGCTCCTTCTCTCTTGTCACTGCCACTATCCTTGTACAGGCCCTCATCACCTCATGCCTAGATTAGCCTGCTGATGGGTATCCCTGTCTCAATTATCTGCACACTCTAGTCCATCATCCACTGCTCTATAAAACTGATCTTCCTAAAGTGCAAATATAATCTCATCTCCCAACTTAATAAGTTCCAGTGGCTTGCAGTCACCTCCAGGATCAGTTATAAAATCCCCTGATTGGTATTCAGAGCCTTTCATAAACATACCTCCTCTCACCGTTCCAGTTTTCTTATATCTTACTCACCCCCACAAACTCTGTTTAGCCTTCTTCGGTCCGTGAAATGACTGGGCGTTTGCACCGCCACGCTCTGTCCTCAGAATTCTTCTCCCGGTCTCCTTGGCTTCTTTCAAGTCCCAGATGAAAGATCCCACTTTCTACTTGTCAGCATCCCCAATCCCCCTCAATGATAGTGCCTACTCTTTGGAGATCATGTCCAATTCTTTCTGCATGTATCTTGTTTGCTCATAGTTATTGTGAGGTTGTGTCCTCCACTAGAATGTGAACTCCTTGGGAGCAGGGACTTTTCTGCCTGTCTGTGTAGACTCAGGACTTAGCACAGTAATTGACACAAAGTAGGCACTTAATAAATGCTTGACTGACTAATTGACCTGAATGAAGATCCAACAAAGGAGGTTGATAAAGACTGGTGTAGCAGTGGGAGAACAGAGAGACAGAGACAGAGAGAGAGACAGAGAGAGCCTTGTAGTGAAAACCTAGTAAAAAGAGAGTATAAAAGAAAAGAGGTTGATTGGTGGAGTCAAGACTAGAGAAATCAAAAAGAATGAGGATGGAGAAAAGGCCAATAGATCTGACAATTTGGTAATTTGGAGAGATTGGCATCAGATGAATGATGAGGTCAGATGACAGATTTTAGAGACTACAAATGTAAGCAATGAAAAAAGTAAGTGGGAGCACCAATTGTAAATGTTTTTAGCAAGAAATTTAGCTATGAAAAGCTAAATAGTAGCTAGCAGGGCTGGACAGACCAAATTAGGGTTCTTTAAGATTTGGGGGGAGATGTGAATGGTTTTGTATATAACAGAGAAGCAGGAAATAGAGATTGAAGATTAATAAGAAAATGTGAGTGGTAGAAGTGGTAATCTGCTGGAGAATATGGGATGGAAGGGGACCTTGTGTGCAAGTGAAGAGGGCTGCCTTGGCAAGGAGAAGGCCATTTTCTATGAGACAAGGGTGAAAGGTGAGGTACTGGAAGAAGACATTTCGATGATGTGACATAAGCAGTGTGAGAAATCACTATAGAAGATTGTTGCTTCTGTATAAAAGCCAAGTTACTAAAAAGGATGTAGGTGCTTAAGTGGCAACTGATAAGACCCTTCTTGAAAACTGGCAGCCTCATATGGACTACTTAAAAGCTCTAGATAGGCTGCAAACCCTGCAGTACCCAGCCAGTAGGGAAGCAGGGGAGAGAAACACAGATCAGGAATAAGGAATAAAAAACTGTATTTGTCTCAATGGGTGAACCTACCTGTTGGGCACCCACTCTTGCAAAGATGTTAATAAAAGTCCTTCCTAATTTACCAGCGGCTTAGTGGAGTTCTTGGTAAGACACTCGTTTCTTAATGGAGGAAGAAAGAAGAGTGAGCTCTCAGTTAATTGAGTAATTTTTATTTCAGTGATGTATGAGACAAGTCTCTCAGCTGAAAGGAATCATGGATGACTTGAAAAAGGATAAAGGTTTGGAAAAGCATCTGTGATGAATTGAAAATTAAGGATTAGGAAGTTAGAAAAATGGCCTTGCTGCAATGAGGACTTGGTTGATATTATATAATATAAATGTGTAATGGACCCATCGACGTGTTTTCATGATTTCTTTTAGCAGCATATATAGTTCCTCCAGCAGCATGCAAATAAGAGCAAAGGTACAAGATAGTGGGGGTATTGCAAGGTTGGGGCTTTGCAGGGAATGATCAGATTGGGTAAAGGAGAAAAGGGAACTTGAGTGTAGAGAAAAATGTAAAGCTGAGCTATTTCACCCAAGAGTCAAGATAGAGAAGGTAGGACACTGTAACCAGTGTGTGAGGGTACAATGAACTAGGAAAGAACTGAAGGGGTGGAGGAATCAGAACTTACAGAACAGGCCAAAATTAGGCTTAAGGGTTGTAAGGAAAGAAATAATGATAAAATGTTGTGATCAGATTAAGGAATTTGACTTTGTCCTTGTGCATTTTTCCACTCATCTTTTATAAAGGGAAATCCACTCAATGTTCTGGAGGGTATTCTCTGGTTCTGTTAATCACAGGATTACCAGTGTCACTCTTGGCCCATCCATCTGTTATCTTATTTTTGCTAATGACTGACTCACCTCCTTTTCTAATCCTAGAAATGTCATTTGCATTAGTTCTTAAGCACCACTGATTATAAATAATGTACTAGAGTCTATTTACACCATGTGTTCTCTATTTTCTTTTCAATTATATGAAATTTTATTTCTTCTCAGAAGGTGGTCATCCACAGTTTGGAGATGTATAGTGTCCCCCAGAGAATATTTACTTTGAATAGCTCGGACATTTGTGGCAACAGAAAAGTTTGGTAACATTGGTATAATCCCCTTTGTCTAGAATACACTACCTCTTTCTCTTTACCTTGCAAAATCTGAGCTTCTTCAAAGCACACTTGAAGTGCCACATTTTAGACAATGTCATTTCTGATGATACTATTTATTAGCTCTATTAGTCTCTCCAAATTACTTTGACTGTATTTTGCATTTGGTTATATAGGGACATGTAACTAGTGAATTGTAAACTTTTTGAGGGTAGGCTCTTTTTTTAATTTGTTTTTGTAACCCTAAGCAAAATACTTAATATTAATTAATACAGTATTATAGTTTTAATTAATTAATACAGTAAAGTATTCATGTTCTAATATCTCATCGGAGTTCGAGGCTGTCACCAGATGTCAAGCTTTGGTAGGTCCTTTCAAGCTGGAAAACACTAGTTGAATGTGAACCCAAGTCCACTGAGTTTAGAGGGCAGAACCTAAGTTGTAGGTAGAAATTGAATAGAAGATTTGAATTTGATATAATAAAAAAAAACCTCCCAACAGATCTATCCAAAAGAGGCATGACTCAAGAGGTGGGAGATTTTCACCTCACCAGATATCTCCAAGCAAAATACAGATGACCGCTTTTCAATGATGTCATAGAGGCAATTTTTTAAGATTTGGGTATAAATTGGAGAATGTCTTAAGTATATATTATGCCTAATTGATGTTTGCAAAGCCAGATGAGATTATAAAACTTTTATTTAAGATAAATTAAAATTTTAATGTAACAAAAATTCACCAAAAAGTTGTTTCTCTAATGATATAAAATGCATATTTAAAAAGTGCAATTACTGAAGAAAATAGCAGGTTTTCATCTAGAATTCTTATAGTGAAAAGGTATTCAGAAGTTATGAATAGGATAAAGCAGACCTTTACTTTTTTTTTATCACCCACAGACCAATTAAAAACAGAATAAAAACATCTTATTTGTCATCTTATGGTCAAGTTTGATTGAAACAGATTGAAACATTTTTTTAAACTGATAAAAAAAGAAAACATTTGCATATGAAAAATTCCTATTTCCCTTTGTGAAATTTTCTTTGCCTCACTTTCTGAACCTCTGAATTAGAGGGTTTGCAGGGTTCAGGGACAGAATCCAGTGTTGGATTCAGTTAAAGGGCCACACTTGAGGACCTAGAAAGCCACATGTGGCTTCGAGGTGGCAGGTCCCCCACCCCTGGTTAGAGGATCTAGGTGGAGAGATAAATAGGCTTTCCTGTCCACTCTTCCTGCCATTTAACACCAAATGCTTTCTAAATACCCAATTTTGATGGTCGGGGCCCAAATTAAAGAAATAAAAGATAGTCCACTCACAACCATTATGTATTTGAAGGAAAATGTATTGGAACAATATTTTAAGTCTGACAATAAGGTTTAGCTGGGAGTCTTGAGCATTTCCGAAAGGGGTATATTCCTCTAGGACTCTGGCTTTGGGTTTACTCTTAGTATAAGAGCCAACAACTGAGAAGTAAATTCATGAAGAAAACAGCATCCCAAAAGGCTTCTGATTCTTCTCTGTATATTAAAAGAGTTCTCACCTCCTCATGACATCTTACACATATTTTTAAGGTTGTTGTGGTAGTTGTTTTCAATGCCAAGATGACATCTATATTTGACTGGGGGTGGGAACATGATTAGAGGCTAAGCTTAAATTCAATTTTATAAGTAGTCTTTTTTTGTCAGAAACTTTAAGTAACTTTGAAGACTTTTTAAAGACATGTTTAACTGAAAAATGGCCCAGAAGAGACTGGTGCATTCTCCAGATGGCTGTTTTATCTACAGGCTCATATTCATAACATTTAACCTTGAATTCAAGATTGATGATTAACAAATGACTATTGGGTCATTTTACTAGAAGCAGAATATAAAGATAGATAACTAGAGAGACAGACAGACAATGACAGTCTTTTATATACATTTTTGATCCTGCATAGGAAGCATGCACATATCTGGGGGAGGGGGCAGAGGGGAGAAGTCAGAAACAGAGAAGCAGAGATAGAGAAATAGAGTCAGATAGTGTAGCAGCAAGCACCCCAAGCGTCCCCAGGGTGGCTGCTCACACAGGTTCTTGGATCTGCTTTGTTAAAGGAAAGCAACTCAAAATGGGTTAACAAGCTTCCTTTAATCAGTCAGATATGTATCGTTTACCTAGTTCAGGGGAAAAAGGTCAGCACCCCGAACTTCAGAATATACACACAGAATTATCAAGACAGAAACAGATCAAGTAGACAGATTTCCAAACTGTCCAACCATTACATCCATACCAAACAACATCTGGGTTTCAAAGCCAGGGGGGCTCTCGATAACGGCTTCCCAGAATCCAGATCCAATCACAGAACACTTCTCAAAGTGAGCCCCAAAACAAAGCTACACATCAGGGCTTATATAGCCTTCTCCTGGCTCAGAGAATGTAACAACGTTCTGGACCCACTGGCCAATCAAGAAGTATCTACTGAAAAACAAGCCTCCCACCCCAGGCTCCAGGTGCACTTTAGCCTAGGGGCAGGGAAGATATTCAAATTTACATTCCCATTACAGATAGTAAGAAAGCATAAGAAGGGATGTATTTTTTTTTAATTCTAATAAAAAGACACTATAAAATCCCATAGGTGATATCATGTAATACGTACATGTAGAAAGCCTAACATACAAAAGGTTATTTAGTGCAAAACGTAGCTGGGAATCTGTATCCACTTTACTAATCCCATCTACTCTAATAATAGCTAAGGAAATATACTTCTAAGCAAGAGGAATGTATAGACTTGTTCTTTGGGCTGGGCTAGCTGAACAGCAAAGCAAAAAAAAAAAGATTAACAAAAATAAGAAAAAGTAAAAGATTAAAAAAAACAATGAATTCTTATACATTAAGTTCTTGCTATGGGGACACATAGACCTAATATTTACAGAAAAATTAGCATCATAGAGGTATAGATGTATACTTACCAAGATATATCTATATTCTTAATGAAGGGAAATAATCTCCATATTTCTAAAGAATGAAAAATTAAACTGGTTAATTGATACTCCTATTAGAAGATTATGAGACCAGAGCAGAGGTAACATTAGGGAAGGCAGTATAAGGGAATTCTATCAGAATGTACATTCAGTGTAGTAGACATGAGATACAGAGAGAACAGAGAAAATAGGAAACTGTACTTGTATATAGCGATTTAAGAGTTATATTATACAAGTATATTGTACAGTACTTATGGTTGATGAGATCAATAGCTCACCTTTCCCTGTTTATGGTAAATATGGAGTGAAGGTGCAGAGCATATGAACTTACAGAGTCTGATGAACTGGAAAGCCAAGGTATTAAAGGCAAGACCAATTTGTAAATTGAATTCTACAAGTATGATGTCAGAGGTGGAGAAAGTAAGGAAGAGGAAGACTGTGATCCAGGCACTGAACTCCTTGGCAAGGAACAAATGACCTGGGGATATGGAGATAATTGCCACCAGGATCTGATAAGGATAATGTAGCTGGATGGATTGAATCTAAAAGAAAAGATGGCATAATGTGGAAGGACTTAAAGAGGCAGTGGAAAGGAAGAAATATGACTGCTACTCCTCCTCATCCAGTATGTGAGAAGGCAAGAGAGAAGATTGGTCCAGTGCTGGAAAGGGTGGCTAGTTAAGACACTTGGTTAAAAGACATGTATTAAATGCTCGCTAACTGTCAGGAGCAGTTGATTCTGGAGAGAGCCAGGATTCTGCAATTGTAAGAGATGGGAGCAGCATGAGGGGAAAAGATCTAATTGGAAGGGCTGCTTGTTGTCACCCAGTCACATACCACTCTTCATGACCTTATGGACCAATGGTGTCCATGGGGTTTTCTCGGCAAAGATACTGGCGTGGTTTGATATTTTCTCCTTTAGTGGATTAAAATAAACAGAGGTTAAGTAACTTGTCCTGGGTCACACAGCTCGAACACAAATTTGAACTCAGGTTTTCCTACCTCCAGGCCCGGTGCTTTATCTACTGAACCACCTTGCTGCCTCTGTTAGGAAGGGCAGTTAGTAGAATAAGGTTCCAGAGGCCACAATAGAAGGGGATTGGAAGAGCAGAATAGGGACAGATAAAAAGCAAGTTCATGTAATTGGTATAAAGGAGTATATAATGCTAGAGCTGAAGTAGTGAAGACTTGTATTCAAATCTCAGCTCTGATATTTAATACCTGTGTGACCTGGGGTAAGCCTTTCAGAGCCTGAGTCGGCTCCCTGGTGCCTACCTACCTACTCAGTTGGAGATTGTGATATATGTTAGTACAGAGAATGCCCACACTGAGAATTCCTTACTCTGACAAAAACACAAATCTTTCGTGAATCCTATAGAATATAAGCTTCTTGAGCACAGGACTGTGTCATTTTATGTTTATTCCCAGGACCCAGCACAGTTCCAGGAAGATGGCATGAAGATGATGAGAAAAGTCTGGGGACCTGAGCTCATATTATTTGAAAATTTGTCCCATGAATTTGGAACTGTGCCCAAAGGGTTATAAAGCCATGTATACCCTTTGAGTTAGCAAGACCACTACTAGGTCTATATCCCAAAGAGATAAAAAAAAAAAAAAAAGGAGAAGGATCTATGTGTATAAAATATTTTAGCAGCTCTTTTCTAGGAGCAAAGAATTAGAAATTGAGGGGATGCCTATCAAATGAGGAAAGGCTGAGCATGTTGTTGTATGTTATTATCATGGAATACTATTGTACCATGAGAAATGATGATCAGAATGCTCTCAGAAAAACCTGGAAAGACTTGCATGGGCTTATGCAAAGTGAAATTCACTGTGTACAAAGTAACAGCAATATTTTAAGATGATCGGCTGTGAATGACTTAGCTATTTTCAGCAATACAATGATCCAAGACAGCTCTGAAGGATTTATGATAAAAAATGCTATCCATCTCCAGAGAAAGAACTGATTGTGTCTGAATACAGATTGAAGCATACTTTTAAAAATTTTTCTTGAGTTTGTTTTGTCCATATTTTCTCTTACAACATGACTATTGTGGAAATGTTTTGCCTGACTACATGTGTATAACCTATATCGAATTGCTTGCCTTCTCGATGAAGTGGGTTGGAGAGGGAGGAAAGGAGATAATTTGGAACTCAAAGTTTTAAAAAAAATGTTGAAAATTGGTTCTTTACATGTAACTGGAAAAAATAAGATAAATTAACTAATTAATAAAAATAAAATCTGACTGATGAAAAACAGGAGGAAGATGAACAGGGAGAAAGAAGGAAGAAGAGAGCCATCCTTGGCCTCACCCAGCCCCTTCAGACTAGTAAAAAACAGAGTGTAGCTCCCATATCTGAAAGCCTGCCATCCTTTATAGAGTTCTAAAACTGGGAAATAAATCCTTATCAACAATATGCATGCCACCCAGCATTTTTGAGATCCCATTTTGTCCTATACGGGATCAGATCTGACATGCTGTTTGGCCTGTCCAATTTAAACCTTCCACAAGAAAAGCATGAATTTCCTACTTTCATAAGATCTTTTGTGTTGACTCTTGAAATGCTTGGGACTTTTGTTCCCTCTAAGATGATTTCTTTCTCACTATCTTCCCCTCCCTAGACATAGCCCTCCACCAGTCTCTTCTTTTTTGTTGTTGAGGTAACTTCTTCCACATTTCTATCAGACATCAAGGTTCTCTCACCTCCCACCATATCTAATAACTCTTAATTCATATCTATTCCATCCCTTCAACATTTCCTGCATATATTGGATTCTCTCCAATCACGCCACAACCACCCCAAATTGTGAGTTCATAATTTCTTAACAGTACCATTGAAACATCCTGCTAATTGATCTCCCTCTCTCAGTGTCTATCTGTCCCATTCTATTCTCCACACAACTACCACATCAATGTTCCTTAAACACAAGTCTGATCGTACAACTTCTTTGATCAAGAATTTTCAGTTCTTCCCTATCACCTCTAAGAAAAAAAAACAAAATAAAACAAAAATACATGCTCATCTGGCATTTTAAGGAATTCACAATCTGGATCCAGTCTACGTTTCCTGACATGTTTCACATTGCTCCCTTTTATGGACTTTATATACATTACCCTGATCTAATCTCCAAATTCTGTCAAAAACTGAAAAGTGACAGTATTTTTTTTGAGGAATGAAATTAATTCACAGCAACATGTTGACTCTGCCAAGTAAATGCATTTTTACCCTTTTAATCTCTCGTTGTAGAATTAAGTTTTGTCTCTTAATAAAGCAATCGAATATGAAAGGTGAGATTTATTTTTTTCATAGTAGGCTTCCCTCTTTTCCCAGAAGCCATAGATAAAAGAGATCACTCCATGCCCTAGGAAGAATGCCAAGAATTGGTTCCTTCCTAGAGTCACATGTGCTCTAGCCCTTTCTGGGGACCCCTGGATAAGAGGCATGTGTGACCAGAGGGTCCAGGGTGGTTCCTACATCCCTCCCCCACCCTGAACTGGAAGCTTTATTTGGAAAAAATTGTCATTGAACTAGTAAAAAGAAACCCATTCAGTGGACATTAAAAAATGGCTCCAAACTCTGCCTGTTTCTGTCTATGAGCCTCTCTCTTTGATTTCCCCTGAGAGATGGAGAGAAGATGCCTTTCTCCCTCCCACCCCAGCAGCTAAGGCAGCTACTCTCCTATGGCATCATGTATTAATTATTCAGTAAGTGCAAAGTGCTGTAGAAATAAGAGGAAACTAATGTCTATTCTTAAGGTGCTTGCAGTCTAATAGAAAGAGAGAGAAGGGGAAGGGAAAGGAACAAACATTTATAAAGCACCTACTGTTTTCCAGGCACTGAGCTAAGCACTCTATAAATATTTCATCCTCCCAACAAGCCTGGGAAGTAGGTGCTTTATGATCCTCCTTTTACAGTGGAGGAGAATGAGGCAAATAGAGGTAAAATGGTTTTCCCAGGGTCACACACAGCTAAGAAGTGTCTAAGCCAGGGATGAGGAAGCTGCAGTCTCCAGGCCACATGTGACCTTCTAGGTCCTTGGGTGTGACCTTTTGACTGAGTCTAAGTTTTCAGAACAAATATTTTTATTAAGGGGATTTGTTCTGTGAAGTTTGGAATTAGTCAAGGGTTGCAATTGAGGACATAGAAGGCTCTGCACCCCTGAAGCCATCTGAACTGATGAATTCCTCACTCTGGGACCAGCTCTATACAATAATACATAAAACCCCTTATTAGGGGAGAGACTTGAAGATAGAGTTTTTGTTTGGGTATTATGGGGTCAGCAAAAGGTAAGCACAGTGAGACACCTACATTTTGTGGCTAGCTGTATGCCTTTAAAAACTCCTGTTTGCTCTGATAGGCATGGTAGGGGGAGGAAGGAGGTGCCTTGATACCTTCTGCCTAATACTTAAAGGACTGTCATATGGAGGAGTAATGAGTCATATTCCTCTGGGCTGCCTCAGTGTAACCAAGAGCAATAAGTGAAAGTTAGAAAGAAGCCACTTTAGGTTTGCTTTTGGGGAAAAAAAACCAACAAAACTCGCAAACAATTAGGATATAAGCTCCATAAGGCAGGCATTATTTTTTTTTCTTTGTATATTCAATGCCTAGGGGAAACCAGTGGCTCAATGGATAGAACATTGGGCCTGGAGCATGGAAGACTTGACTTTAAATTTGACCTCACATATTTCCTCCTGCGTGACCCTGGGGAAGTCACTTAACTTCTGATTGCCTGACAAAATGGATCCACTGGAGAAGGAAATGGCAAGCCTCTTCAGCATCTTTGCCAGGAAAACACCAAATAGACACTTAATTGCTTGTTGATTGATTAGAATTGCCTCAAAGTGAGACAGTTGCCTTTAGAGGCAAATTTTTGTCCATCAGAATTCTTTTTTTTTTTTGCCTTTTTTTGGGAAGGTGATTCAGGTTAAGTGACTTGCCCAAGGTCACACGGCTAGTTTTGGTGTTAAGTGTCTGAGGCCGGATTTGAACTCAGGTCCTCCTGACTCCAGTGCCAGTGCTCTATTCACTGCGCCACCTAGCCACCCCAACACCCATCAGAATTCTTATTGGAAGACTGGATGATAATTTATTGGATATAGTTTATGAAGTTGGGCCTGAAGTCAGATAGATCTAAGTTCAAATATAGCCTTACTTTGTTACATGACCATGTACAAGTCTGTCTCAGTTTCCTCAACTATAAAATGGTGATCATACAAGTACCTACCTCCCAGGGTTATTATAAGGATCAAATTAATCTCTTTGTTGTCTGCTTTCATTTCAAAAGAGTATGAAAACCAATAAGTAGCTTATCAGTTAAAATCATTCAAACATATAATTGGGGGAAAATATTATTTTAAAACATGTAGTGTATAAGACTCATTGGTTATTAATCAAGAATCTCACATTCATCATACCATCCATTAAGTTACTTCATTTTTATAGATAGTAAATCAACAAAATCCATACAACTTAATTTCTGCCGTCTCCTTCTCTATCATTGTGTTAGTATAATTCCCCTCACTCCACTCCATATCAATTCACACAAATCTTCCCAGGTTTCTATGAACCCATCTATTTCATAGGTTGAAATATTTGATAATTCATTTCTAATGGTCAACTTATATCCTCTCATTATTTACTTGGGCTGGCCCTAAGAAAGTAATCATAGATTTTTTCTGGGACTGTACTTTAGCATCATGAAATTTGGCAAAGTTTATATTATGCTGACATGACATTTGAGAACTCAGAGTTGCCTCTGGATTCTGATATTCTGAGATATCAGAGTAGGATTTGATGTAACACAATTTAATCAGTGATTCCTTTTTTGTTGAATGCATAGTTTTTCCATCTATTACAAATAATGCCACTATGAATATTTTGTGCCGATATGTATTTTCTTCCTGTCAATAAGCTTCTTGTGGTCTGAATTCAGTATTGATATAACTGAGTCAAAAGGTATATGCAGTTTTGAAACATATTTTATAATTCTTTACTGCTATCCAAAAGGGTCAAAGCAAGTCACAGCTCTAGCAATTATGAATTAGCTTGGTTGTCTTCCCACAGCCCTGCCAACATTGAATTTTCCTTCTATTTCCATCTTTTCTGAGTTGATGGGTATGAGGTAATAACCTAGAGTTGATGTGATTTACATTTCCCCAGAGCTCATTCTCACTGTGCCCTCTCCTCCTCTGTGATACCACCCCCAACATGGCAATCATGCTCTGTCCTCCTCCACACTGCTCCTGATCAGGCCTTTCAACTATTATCAAGTACAGAGAAATGATTGGAAAAGGCTGTGAAGAAAGTCAAAAGGCATTCTCACGTATTTCTAATGACTTTGTTAATTATTTATCAACTGTCTACCATGTCTCCAGAGTTATTCTAGGTTCTGAGGATATAAAGACAAACTACACATAGATAGATGATGGATAAATGGATAGACCATTGTTTCTATCTATCTATTAGTCTATCTATCTATCTATCTATCTATCTATCTATCTATCTATCTATCTATCTGTCATCTGTCTATCTATCTCACTGGTAGATCCAAAATATATCAATAGGTTCTCCCTCCCTCCATCTCCCTCTCTGTCTGTTGCCCTGTCTGTCTCTGTTT
The DNA here is from genome assembly GCF_028583685.1 of Petaurus breviceps papuanus. Taxonomy (NCBI): domain Eukaryota; kingdom Metazoa; phylum Chordata; class Mammalia; order Diprotodontia; family Petauridae; genus Petaurus; species Petaurus breviceps. The sequence continues at coordinate 18,084,416 of NW_027185655.1, read as the reverse complement.
GCCTCTCTCTCTCTTTCGATTATATATATATATATATATATGTATATATATATATAAAACACACATATATACACATATGTGTGTATGTGTACATATGCGTGTACACACATATACATATATACCTATATGCATATATTTATGTGTATATGTGCATATGTATATATATTTGCCCCTGCCTTGAATATTATTGAGGGAAACAATAACTATGTAGCATTTGAATGACTCCTAATTGGTGGAGAGAATGGTGGCTTAATGCAGCATACACTTATAAGGGGCAGAATTGACCCAAGGATTTGTGAAAGAGAGACATTCTTGTTGCTTCCTATTTTGTTAGAAGACCCACAAATCTCAGGTTCCAAAATCTTTAAAGGGTAAGCCACTGGGGAGAGAGAGACAAGATTTTCAAAGGCATACATGGATGGAAAACTGACTCCTTACTTTGGCCTGATTATAAGCTTGTCTCCCTCGAAACTTTGGGGAAGTTTTTCTGTAGTGAGATTGGGACCCCTCTCTTGGTTAATCTGAGATATGATTCCCTAAGTAGGAGAACTCGTTCACTCTGTGTTTTGTCTGGTATAATTAATTTATATATCTTCTCTAATTTCTTTTTACTATCTGTTTATATAAATGGGTTAATTTACTATCTGTAATGATCATTGTGTAACTAACATTTGGTGAGAAGGGGTCAAATGATCAGATATAAGTTTTGGGGACAGCAACCCCAAAAGTGACTTGAATCTTATAAAAGAAGCCATTCCCTTAGGCTAGGGGCTCCAATAGATATAATTCAAGTCCAGAACATCTCCTCTAAGGATAACAAAGCAGCCAGCCTTGTGGACACATTTTCTGAGATAGCTATCAAAACTTTCACATCAGTCATATTCAGACAAATGGATGTACATGATTGTTATAATTGCTGTTATTTTTGTTATTATTAGTAGTAAAGATAATCTCCAGTGAGGACGCATCTCATTCTCATAAGAACCCTGGACTCTGCCTTTGAGTTCCCAGACTCTGATAGGTAAACGTTCCTTTTTTACCTTTTTTCTTTGCCCGAATTCACACTTCCTGCCTCTTCCCAGTCGTCTCCACAGTATGCTGTTGGGCACGAAGCCCTCTTTTCTCCTTTATGTGATGTCTGCCCCATTTGAGTATAAGCTCCTTGAATTCTGGACTGTTTTTCTTGCTTATAGTTGCATCTTCATTGCTTAGCATAGTGCTCACCTGTTAACAACTTAATCCATTTTTTCTCTTTGTTTTTCCTATCTGTTTTTCTCTTTGTCTCTGTCAATTTCTGTTTGTGTGCCTGTCTCTGTGTCTTTCTATCTGTCTTTCTCTGTCTCTTGGGTGTCTCTATTTAGCTCTATCTTTCTGTGTCTATCTGTCTCTCTGTGTCTCTCTCTGCCTGTCTGTCTGTCCCTCTTTTATCTATCTATCTATCTATCTATCTATCTATCTATCTATCTATCTATCTATCTATCTATCTATATCTTCTATCTATATCATTCTGCTGACATTTAGGAGTCAGGATAAGTTTCATATATGAGATGGTATTTGAGTTGAGAAGACAGCTAGGTGGTTCAATGGTTACAGTGCCATTCCTGGAATCAGACTCATTTTCCTGAGTTTAAATCTGGCGTCAGATACTTCCTAGCTGTGTGACCATGGGCAAAGTCACTTAATGCTGTTTGCCTCAGTTTTCTTATCTGTAAGATGAGCTGGAGAAGGAAATTGCAAACCACTTCACTATCTCTTCCAAGAAAACCACAAATGGGGTCGTGAAGAGTCAGACAGGACTGAAATGACTCAACAACACTAACAGCAATTTGAGCTTAGTTCTGAAGAAGACCAGAGATTTTTAGCAACAGAGACAAGGGCATTCCAGGCATTGGGGACAACCTAACATAGACATAGTCACAAAGTAGGAAGTGGATGAAGAAAAATGAAGTTTCATTAGATCCAGCCTTCAGTTAATCGGGCTGAGGATACTCAGGGTGATGCAGATTCCTTTGATATTGCTGGTCTATTTTTGCACCTAGAAAACAAATCCACCACGCTGAAGTTTCATAGGAAGGGTGAGCATTATGACCCATTAAGACTCTTGCAGTAACTCTTTTCAATTATTCGATGCCGTATTTTAATGATGCACATACCACTCATTTTACTATCTTACCACTAATAAAAAGAGTATTTATTTACTTTTTTAACCCAAAGCTGATGCTGCAGAGAGAAATAATTATTAGCCTGAGGTTAAGCACCTAATAAACTAAAGACTTCGGTACTCTGTCAAGAGTTATTAAAATACTGTTTGTAGCGCTTAACAAATAATTAGATTTTACTAAATACTAGAACTCATGATTAGTTCTCCCAGACAGTACTTATTATAGAAAGTGTTTTAATCTGCTCTTTAATTACAAAGGACAAATAACAATTTAAATGAACCTCACATGTCCATACCCCATGGAGACCTTTCCTAAAGAAAATATTTTCATTGAAAACTTGTATCTTTTATCACCAATTAGGTAACTTCCCCCCAAGTTTTATTACTTTTAATGTGTTTCAAAAAAGGTATGAGTATTACTCATACCTTCACTCAGAGACTAATGTTAAAGTTCAAATGAAGATAGCATTTTCAGATAAAATAAGCCTCAAATAAGATCTGTGTAACTGAAATTCAGGTGGCAAGCAAAGTGTCAGAATTATTGAGCAACATTACAGTCAGGAGCTGATTATAAAATCTCTTCATTTCTGTTCCAGAGATCTTTACTTCACCTTCTTTTTTTATCTGTATTAACCTTCCAAAGGTCATTTTATTGTTCATTAATAACTTGCTAGGAGGTTACCTGGATCTAAAGAAATGGGGAGTTGGGGGCGGGGGAGGTGTCAAGCTATGATCATTTGCAGAGTTCCTCTATGCAGAACTGGAACAAACAATAATGTACAGGCAGATGTTTTGCTTAACAGTTTTTTTTGAGTCATTGGCTGGTTAAGTCAGAAACTCTGGGGATTCCTCACCCCTTAGACAGTAATTATAGGAAGAAAAATCCCTTCCATCATTTGAAGTTAATAGCACAAGACAATAATAGCTTCAAGCCTACCTAGAGTGACCTGCATAGTTAAATGGGGGTTTCTGGGGGCTGGAGGAAGTGGGATTTGAGGGGATCAGAAAATTGAAGAGATAGCTATTAGAACTTGTAAATAGTCTGTATCCAAGAAACAGAATTAAATTAGATATTCAATTTTTTGGTCACCATCAAAAATAAAATTAAAAGGTAAGCAAATAAGCAAGTTGAATCTAGGCCTAGATATAATTCCTGTAGGTATACTGAAGATGTGAGACAATGAGAAAGGGATCAGTAAAGCAGCCAGTCAATAGGAATTCATGAAATACTAGTGTGTGTCAGGCTTTGTGCTACTCACGGAGAACACCACAAATATACAAAAGATTAAAAAAATGTGAGCTTACCCCCTCATTGAAGTAGATTACATTCTGCTTTGAGACTGCATGTTCAACACTAAATAAATACAAGACACATACAAATAAACATACAGAAGGAGATAGTTGGCTCCTGATAAGTCAGTGCATTTATTAAGCACCTACTATGTGCCACTGTAGTCGACCCTGATGATTAAAAGACAAAAACAAATCAAGTCTCTGCCCTCAAAAAGCTTATACCCTATGCTTCCATAAACAAGTACATATGAAATAAATACATGTAAGTTTAGTGAGGAAGGGTGGTAGACATTAGGGGAAAGGATGAATGCATCAAGAAGCAGTTACTAAGTATTCACTTTGTACCAAGTACCATTCTAAGTTTTGGGGACAGAGATACAAAAGCAACACCACTACCTGATCTCAATGAGTAATAAGTAAGAGGTAGTCAAGGAGGGATTAATTTGGAAAGTTAAAAAGATAACCAGTAGAGTCATAGCAGAAGAGATCGATCTGTCCTTTCCAGGATTAAATGAAAAAAGTTGATTTGATTATGGTTTAAGAAGTGGAAACTGGGAGCAAGGGAAGAGAGCAGAGGTTTCTGATCTGGGGAACAAGGCAGCTGGTGAAAAAGATGGCAAGAGCTCAAAGGAAGTGAACCAATGGTGCCAGTCATGCCTGGACATACTGGCCATTTGATGCAACCACAAATCAGGACTGAGGAGGAAGATACTGTTGATTAAAGGTTAAAATCTATATGTTAAAGGTATGTTTTGGAGAGGAAAGCCTGAGAGTGAAATGAAAGGACCAAGACTTTCTTGTTGTTCAAAGTGGTGGTAGAGCTGAATTTAAGAATTCTTCAAGGTAAAGATGAAGGGGGAATAAATTCCAGGCAGGAATGTTCATGTGTGTGTGTGTGTGCACACACGCAAAAGAGAGAAACAAAGCTACCTCGACAAGGCTTTAGAACATATGAAGGGGAGTAGAGATTGGAAAAGTAGCTTTGGGCCAGGTAATGAATGACTTTAAAGGCCACATGAAGAGTATATATTTCTACTACAGGCACTTGGGAGTCACTAGAATTTATTGACTAGAGGAGTAAAACAGTCTGATGCACACTTAAGAAAAATACCTTTGGCATCTCTTTAAATGACAGATTGGAATGGCAAGAAGCTTGAGGCAGAAAAACCAATTAGGGGATTGTTGGGATTTGTTTGTCTTTCAACAAAGGAAGAAACACTCCAAAGTCCTAATGTGATACCCTTACACTCAAGCAAAGGAGGCCTGGGAAGAATGGTGAAATAGTTTGCCTGATACACTGCCCCCATATACCTCCACTCTAGGCAAGTGTTCCTACTTAATGCCAGGATGTAGGCTTATATTTGTCCCATACTCAAGAATCAATACTTGGTCTCATTGTTGAGACTATATGGAGTACTTTGGGTAGCTCTCTGACGCTCAGCCTCTATGGGGTTGGGCTTCCTAGCATTGACTCCTAACATATTGGTGGCTACTGCCTTTTGTCAGATCTCTTTAAACACCATTTACGACACATTTAGAATTTACCAATCTTCCAGCACATTCCTGAACAACTCAACAGCCTGGGTCTTGGACTTTACGTAGAACCCAACTCATGGTATCCATGCCTCACCTTTTCATTCTCATTGGGCTAACCTCCAAGTGACCCTTTCTGAACTTATGTATCTACCACTAGAAAAAAATGGTCTTCTGACAGTGATTTATATTTAGACTGCAGTTTCTCATGATGTTTCTTGAGTGTGATAACCAAGAAAAATATCTGTTTACAATAATATTATCAATACAATAGTCTTATCAATCATTTAATTCAGTGTAGTATAAACTCATTTTCATAACCAATCAAATCAGTATAAACTCGTTTTTCATAACCAATGTGGTACCCACTACTCTGATGTTTGCTGACCATCCTTATGTCACATGTGACCCACACTTTCTCACCTGTATCAATGCTAGAATTTCTGAAAAGTTCATGCCAATCAGTTGGCCTATAGGTCTGGACACCTTGTCTTTGCAGTTAAAAAAAAATGCTTGCCTAGACTAGCACTATTTAAACTATGGGTCGTGTAAATGAATGTGTGTGGGGGGGCACACAAATTTGGCAACAGTAAAAAGTTTCTGAAAGAGCAACAACTAAAAATTAATTCAGAATCAAACTCATGATGAATCTGAGGTGTTTCTTGTGGCACTTGCCAGTGTTGCATCCAGTGATTTCACTGAAACCTTGGTTCTGAACACAAAGCATGGGCGCTTTGCCCTGTACATTCCCTCAGTCCACACGAAGACAACAAATGATGCCTAAATGCTAGCAAGTGGAAAACATTTAAGAAACTCTGCCCTAGATTGCCACTTCCTTATATGTGTTGTTCTCCTCTATTAAATATAAACTTGTTGAGGGCAGAGACTTGGAACTTGCATCTCTAGCATTTAGTATAATACTAATGGGATATATATATATATATATATATATATGTATAGTATAATATAGTATGTGATTCCTATAGGGATTCTTTCCTATCCAGGGGTGACAGTTCTAATAGAATTCTAGAAAGCCTAAGAGCATAATGCATGTTTCTAGGATCAGGGGAATCATTCTTCTAGAACAGAGATGCTGACAGGACACTTCAAGCTCCCCTCCACCCTCTGTCCTCCCCTCCCCCCCTTCTGTGACTGTGTCAGGAAGTGGGGTTTGTCCTCGTACATGAGATGTCATAGAATGGTGAACTACTCCCAAGAGCTGTCCTATTGAAGTTTTGGCTCCCTATTTGAATTTTTAAAGTTACCAATCTTGACCTGTGTGTGTAGGAAAGGGACTAGGTATGGTATCACTGCACTGCTAGTGTAGTGTAGTAATAAAATATCCAAATTTTCAATTAAAAATATTTTCTTTGAGTGAGGTTCTTCAAGGGGGGTGTGGATATGTAAATTTTATTTAAATTAGTATCGATTATAACTAACGAGGGGAGCAAAATACTGTTCAGTAATTAGTGTTGTACAGGTTTTGGTGAAATGATCAAGTATTCATTTATCTAATAAAATCTCATTCTGTGCTATGTTCCATCTTCCATACTATTTAGAAGTGACCAAAGAGTTGATCCATTTTTATTCTTAAGATCATGGAGCAGCCAGCTCTTTACAAAATGAATACTTATTGACTGACTGACTGGTGGACCATTCCTAAAATCGTTTCCTCCTGCTTTGGCCCCATAATTATTGTGCCCAAGGTCTAGTAACCACCAATGTTGTGTCTTGTCTGTTGCCTTTATCCCATTAAATCCAACTCTCATTCATTAGACCTTATGCTACTGTGTGGGTTAAACCCATCTGTAAAAAAAGCCTATTTTTTGGAACCTCCTTTAAGGCTCTAAATTATTTCAACAACCATGAATGGTGAAGGAGGTCAAGTTCAAACAGGTGAAACATACCAAAAAGTATCTTAGTACTGAGCCTGATCTCCAGATTGGGTCATCTAAGCTACCTATTAAAGATGTTGTGATTGAAGGGCAGACCTGGGAACCAGAAAGATTGGATGGATTCAAATCCTACCTCTGACCTAAAAGGGCTATGAATATTAAACACTCAGTCCTCTAGGAAATTATCTAGAACTAGACATTTCAAAGACTATTCTGACCTGCATTGCTAGGGGGACCTTCCTCACCCAAGAGCTCCCTATGCAATTAAAATCATAGATCTAGTCTCTATCCCTGTCATACAAAATATATATTCATGGTATTCCACTGCTAAATACTATTTAGTAATTCCCTTTTATTTCCTAATCCCCACCCACAGCCTGGAACAGTCACATGTCACCATCCTCTCCTTAATGTACTTTATGCATTAGCGAAACTGAACTACTCAATGCCTTCTATACGTGTCATATGTGTTTTCTTTTTTCTTTTAAAAATTATTTTGTATTTTATTTTTCCCAATTACATGTGAAAACATTTTTAGCATTCATTTTAAAAATTTTGAGTTCCAAATTCTCTTACTCCTCCCTCATTGAAAAAGCAAGCAATTTGATTTAGGTTATACATATGTAGTCATGCAAAACATTTCCATATTAGTCATGTTGCATAAGTAAACATGAATCAAAAAAATCAAGAAAAATAGAGAAAGTTTAAAAAATATGCTTTGATCTTGGTTTTAATCCCAGCCCCTTTGATCTCCATCAATTCTTTCTCTGGGGATAGATGGCATTTTTAAAATTAAAGTTTATGTTTATTTTTAGTTTTCATCATTCATTTCCACAAGATTTTGAGTTACAAATTTCCTCCCCGTCTTTCCACTACCCACCACCCCAATACAGTGATCCCACTGTATACCCCCACCCCCAATCTGTTCTCTCCTATATCATCCCCCCTAGCCCCTCCACCTTTCCCATATGGCAAGATGAATCTCCATTCCCCAGTAACTGTATATCTTATTTCCCAGTTGGATGTAGAAAATAACAATAATATTTTTTAAAAACATTTGATTTTACAACTTTGAATTCCAGATTCTTTTCCTTCCTCCCTTGTCACCCACTTTTACTGGGAAGATAGGCAATCCAATATAGGATGTACACATGTAGCTATGCAAGGTCCTGTGTTATCCTGATTGTGTTTCCACGATATTCAAATTGTTTCTTCTCAGCTGTTTGTAATATTTTCTCCTTGATCTGGGAACTCTGGAACCTGGCTATAATATTCCTAGGAGTTTACTTTTGGGGATCTTTTTCAAGAGGTGAACAGTGGATTCTTTCAAACTCTATTTTGTCCTCTAGTTCTAAAACATGAGGGAAATTTTCCTTGAGAATTTCTTGAAGGATGATTTCTAGGTCCTTTTTTTGATCATGTCTTTCAGGTAGTCCAATAACTTTTAAATTATCTCTCCTGCATCTATTTTCCAGGTCAATGGTTTTTCTAATAAGATATTTCACATTGGCTTCTATTTTTTCATTTGTTTGAATCTGTTTAATAGTACCTTGATTTCTCATAAAGTCACTAGCTTCCATTTGCTCCAATCTAATTCTGAAGGAATGAGTCTCTTCAGTGAGCTTTTGAGATTCTTTTTCCATCTGGCAAATTCAACTTTTTAAGGCATTCTTCTCCTCATTGCCTTTTTGAGACTCTTTTGCTATTTGAATTCATTTATTTTGAAGGTGTTATTGTCTTCAGTCAGGTTGTTGACTCTCTTTTCATGATTTTCTTGCATCATTCTCATTTCTCTTCCCAATTTTCCCTCCACTTCTTTTATTTGTTTTTCAAAATCCTTCTTAAGCTCCTCTATGGCGTGTAACACGTTGATGTTTTTCTTGGAAGCTTTTGGTGCAGGAGTTCTGACTTAGCTATCTTCCTCCTTTTCCGTGCTTTAATTGTTTTTGGCGCCAAAAAAGTAATCTAAAGTTTGACTGCTGTGGTTGCTTTGCTGCCTTTGCTTGCTCATGTAGCCACTCAATTACTTGACTTTTGAGCTTTTTGCCACAGTATAACTCTGATTCCAGAGAGAAGAGCTTTGTTTCAAAACCATGGGGTTTTCACAGCTGCCAGACCTATTAGTTGACTGCCCTTTCTAAAGCCTCCACACACAGAACTTCCACCCTAGACAGTGATCCAGATCCAAGCAGGTTAAAGCAAGCACAATTATCCTTCAGAATGGTTCCTTGGTCTCCCTGCAATCTGCAAGCCAGGAGCTCTGAAGCAGCCATGTGGCTATGGCAGCCACACCTCAACTGCTTCTCCCTCTGGAGGCAGATGTTGGGCCACACTCTTGTTCTCCCTTGTCCCAAAGTCTACACTGACCTCTCACTTTGTCTTTGGCATTTATGGGTTGATAATTCTGGAAACCACTACAGCTGCTGGTCATCCACTCTCCCAATGTCCCTCTTGCCATGGCTGGTCAGCCTGCCCTGATGCTAAAACGATGGGCTCACTTGGGGCTGGGCTCTGCTGCCAGTGGGTTGCTATGAACCCTTCCTGTCTATCTGCAGGCTGTCTTCAATGGGAGATTTGTCTCTCTCTTACACTTTGTGGATTCTGTATCTCTAAAGTTTGTTTAGAGTCATTTTTATAGGTGTTTGAGGTGTTTCTTGGGAGAGTGCAGGGAGTTTTCCTGCTTCTATGCTACCATCATGGCTCTGCCCCCCACTTTCTATTTTTTAAATGCCAGACTTGAAGTGGTCTGCCCCTGGCATTTCATTCTTCCTACTTTTCAAATAACATCTCAAATGCTGTATCTTCCATTAAACCTTCTTAGAATCCCCCCATCAATAATCTTTTCCTACTCAGACCTAATATAACACCTGACTTGTAACTTTAAAGCTGGTGCCTTGAATGTATGTTATTTTGCTTCATATTCTAATTGGGTTTGTACTGTATTCCCCTATCAGACTGCAAGTTCTCTGAGGGCAGAGGCTGTCCTATTTAATCTATTTTATATTTCACACTACCAAGAACATTATTTTTCATAAAATGATCATTTAATAAATGAATGAATCTCAAAAAGACTCTTTGAAGTTTTACCCAAACCTCAAGATGTTGAGATCATACATGATATCCTCAGTTCCTAGGATATGCTTAAGTAGACACTAAATTCAATTTTTGTCCTTTTTCAATAAATCATTTTACCTAGAATTGCTTTAAAACATCTAGGACCCTCTCTGTTTTTGTTATTGAGGACATAATTTAACTTATTGCTAATTTAGCTTAGTGATGCTTACATCACTATTGGGAAGGGACAGAAGGGAGGTTAATGAGAACTTCCAATATAAGGGCTATGGTGTTTATATAAAAAAATTGGAAAGACATATGATTCAGAGGTGTAGGTCAGAGGCACAATTTCCACGAGTTTCTTGGTAAAAAATATTCCATATCACCCCCACAGAAGAGTTTCTATTTCTTTTAAAACTAACCCCTCTGTGTAAGTTTCAGTCTTGTGCATTCAGAATACACTATGGGTTCTCAGAAATATGGATTCAAATAGGTCAGAAAGCAGGGATTTATCCGGCTATTTGGTTCCTGGAGATATAACACTCTTCCACAGTACTGGGGACAAAACCAGATGAGCAGGGGGCAGAAGGAGTAAGAGTGCAATATCCCCATTATGGTTATAGTGGGACAAAGATAGGGTGACTAAGCTTCTCTTACCCAATATGTCACAGAGAGAACATGGGACAAGGAGCAAGGATAGTGGATAATGAAGGGAGGAGATGTGCTAGCGTGCTCCTTTCCATAAGGAGACAGTATGTGAATGTGGAAGTATATACTTTACCCTATATATCCCAAGATTCTTAAATCCCCTCTGATTATAGGCAAGATCCATTAGGGAAAGCTAAGTTCAGAATCAGAGTTCCACGTCATTTCCCAAACAAACTGGTCATAGAGTTCAGAACTCTGAGAAAATGATCCAAGATAATTCAAAAGGACTGGGAAGGGAAAATATTATTGATCTTTAGGGAAAGAACTGACAGTGAACACAGATCAAAACAATACTTTTTAACTATGTGGTGAACATTTTTTTATCATCCTCCCCCCCAAAAAAAAAGCATATCCAGTATCTAAATGAATCAGTTTTATCATTATTTTTCTCAATATGGAATGGCACATAATGGAATTTCCCAAGTGATTCTTAAAATTACATTCTTTGCATTTTAAGCAGTCAACTTAATTTAGCATTTGTTTACTACATCATTCAAATTTGATGAAGACTTGGTAGAATTAAAGACTGTCAATGCTGTGTTCAATTAATCAATCAATATACCATTACATTAATAGAAACTGGGATGCATCACAAAGTTTTGAAATATCACAATGTTTCCTCAGACACTTGACATTTACTAGCTATGTAGTCCAGGGCAAGTCACTTAACCCTGATTGCCTCAACCCCCACAAAAAAAATAAAAACTACAACATGGCAAATTGTATAAAATAGATGAAAAGTTAGCCAACTTAAAATGATGAACATATGTGCATCATTCAATCAACCAATCTACAAGCATTTTTAAAGCTTCTATTATGTTACATGTACCATACCAGGAACTCAGCATACACAGAGAAATAAAATAACCCATGATGTCAAGGACTTTGCATTCTGTTGAAGAAGAGAACATGCACTACAGCGAGGTCCTGGTTAGTGAAAATAATGAATCCCAGAAGTGATCACATGTATTTAAGTTCAAAGTATTCAAAATTATAATTGTGTAAGATATGGTGATTTGTTCCAACCCAGAAGAATTAGTCAATTTGGATTCAAGTAATGAGACCACTTTGTATGATCTATTATTCATAATAATAGGGACTTTGATGTATACAAAATAAAGAAAGGAAGGAAGGAAGGAAGGAAGGAAGGAAGGAAGGAAGGAAGGAAGGAAGGAAGGAAGGAAGGAAGGAAGGTTCAAGGAAATGGGAGGTGGAGGGACACTAACAAATGAGGTCCTAGAAGTTTCTTGGAATCATATGATAACTATCCATCTGATTTGTTATTTTCTACCCTAACTCATACCAGTAAGATGGAAAGTATCTGAAACCATTATGTTTTCAAAATAATTTTGTAGTCTTAAATATTGAAATTTCATTTTAAAATAATCTTTAAATTTATTAGATGAGCCTTTCTTTAAATATTCCAACCTGGAACAATTCAAGACTAAATATTTCACTGAAAGATAATGTCAAATGCTTCTCCCTCACTTGAGATATCCTCAGGTAAAGCAGAGACAATTATTTGATCCCATGTTGGTATTGTACTAAGGTATTGGCATCCCAATTCTGACTCCTCCAGGTATTATAGAGCATGAAAGGCAGAAAGGTAAAAGAAGTTTATCAGGCAGTCACCATTCTAACCAATACATAATAATATTGGATCCAGGAAGTGAAGTCCTATTTCAGAAAGAACAAAGCAAAACTGCCGGTGATCAAATTACTATTTGTTGAAGAAAATTATATTTGATCTGGGTAGAATGGTCTGATTGGAGGGGGAGAAAATAATTCCTTAAACTCAAAGGAAGGTACAAGAACCTAAGACAAGACATCAGTAAAACAGCACCAAAGCAAGTTACCTTTGCAGGGCTGCCAACAAGGAGAAGAAAAGAACAGCCTGAAAACTTCAACAACCTTCTAAAATTCTCTGGAATACAAGTAAAACAATCAGAGACATATTAAGTTAGAAAGCAGAGAAACCTTAACATTGCTAACATACTATATTCCTATATCTCTGCTTGGTTTTAATGCTAGATAAATAATGTCATAAGTAGAAAGCATAAGATTTTTAGCATTTAGAAACATGTTTCAAAACACATTCCCTGCACTCTTATATCCCTCTCCTTTAACTTTTTGCTTTTTATATGTGTTCAACAACTCACTGAATATTTTTTGAAATTAAATATTATGTTAATTTTTAGTTTAGATCATTCATTTCCACAAGATTTTGAGTTACAAATTTTATCTCCATATTTCTCCTACAAACAACCCCAAAATAGTGATCCCATGGCATAACCCCTCCTACAATCTGCTATCTCCTATATCCTTCCCCACACCCCATCAGACTTTCTGGCAGGTCAAGATAGAACTCCATACCCCAGTGCCTGTATGATTTATTTCCCAGTTGCATGTAAAAAAAAATAACAATAATATATATTTTTTAAACATTTGATTTAAAAATTTGAATTGCAGATTCTTTCCCTTCCTCCCTCATCATCCACCCTTACTGGGAAGATAAGCAATTCAATATAGGTTGTACATGTGTAGCTACACAAAACATTTCCATAGTGAATATATTGTGAAAGAGTGACTCTATTTCCCTCCATCCTACCCTGACCCCAACTTGTTCTATTCTCTACTTTGACCCTGCCATTTTCAAAAGTGTGTGCTTCTAACTTCCCTACCCCCATACCTTCCTTCCCCTCCATCATCTCCTCTCTCATCCCCTCCCCCCCTACTCTCCTGTAGGGTGGAATACCCTTTTTAGTGTGTATGTCAAATTCAATAAGAGTAAAGTTGACTCATTCCCTTTTGCCCTCCTGTTCTTCCCCTTCATTGTAATAATTTTCCCTTGCCTCTTCTATATGAGAAAATTTACCCCATTCTGTCTCTCCCCATCTCCTCTCATTATATTCCTCTCTCACCTCTCAATTTCACCTTTTAAGTATCATCCCTTCCTCCTCAATTGATCCTGTGGCCTCTATGTATACCTGTACACATATATACACACACTCACATATGTATTCATATGCCCATATACCCTCCTAAAATACATACAAATATATATATATATATATATATATATATATTCCCTTCAACTATCGTCATACTGAGAAAAGTTTCATAAGTTATAATTATCATTTTTCCATGAAGGAATGTAAATGGTTCAACTTTGATATGTTCCTTATGATTTCTTTTCCCTCTTTACCTTCTCATGCTTCTCTTGCTTCTTGTACCTGAATGTCACATTTTCTATTCAGCTCTGTTTTTTATATCAGGAAAGCTTGAAAGTCCTCTATTTCATTGAATGACTAAATTTTCCCCTGAAATATTATACTCAGTTTTGCTGGGTAGGTGATTGTTAGTTTTAATCCCAGCTCCTTGGAACTCCAGAATATCATATTCCAAGCCCTTCAATCCCTCAATGTAGAAGCTGCCAGAACCTGTGTTATGCTGATTGTGTTTCCATGATATTCAAATTGTTTCTTCTCAGCTGTTTGTAATATTTTCTCCTTGATCTGGGAACTCTGGAATCTGGCTATAACATTTCTAGGAGTTTTATTTTTGGCATCTTTTTCAACAGGTGATCAATGGATTCTTTCAATCTCTGTTTTGCCCTCTGGTTCTAAAACATGGGGGCATTTTTCCTTGAGAATTTCTTGAAGGATGATTTTTAGGTCCTTTTTTTAATCATGGCTTTCTGGTAGTCCAATAATTTTTAAATTATCTCTCCTGGATCTATATTCCAGTTTAGTTTTTTTTCCAAGATATTTCACGTTGCCTCCTATTTTTAAATGTGTTTGTATCTATTTAATACCATCCCAATTTCTCAGAAAGTCACTAGCATCCATTAGCTCCAACAGAATTCTGAAGCAATGATTCTCCTCATTGAGCTTTTGAGATTCTTTTTCCATCTGGCAAATTCAGCTTTTTAAGGCATTCTTCTGCTCATTGGCTTTTTGAACCTCTTTTGCCATTTGAGTTACTCTACTTTTTAAGGTGTTATTTTCTTCAGTCAGGTTGTTGACTCTCTTTTCATGATTTTCTTCCATCATTCTCATTTCTCTTCCCGATTTTTCCTCCACTTCTCTTATTTGGTTTTCAAAATCCTTCTTAAGCTCCTCTATGGCCTGTAACCAGTTTGTATTTTTCTTGGATGCTTTTGTTACAGGAGTTCTGACTTTGTTGTCTTCCTCTCGTTCCATGCTTTGATCCATTTTGCTCCCAAAAAAGGAAGCTAAAGTTGAATTCTTGTGCTTGCTTTGGTTCCTTTCTTCCCTTTTCTTCCACTCAATTACTTGACTTTTAAGATTTTTGCCACAGTAGAACTCTGCTTCCAAAGAGGAGAGAGAGCTTTGTCCCAAATCCCTGATTTTTTCACAACTGACTGAGCTATTGGTTGGGTGCTCTCTCTGAAGCCTTCACAGGCTCTGCACCTGGTCACACACCCCAGGACCTCAACCCAAGACAGCAATCCAGATCCAAGCAAGTTAAAGCAAGAGAAATTATCCCTCAAAATGGCCACTTGGTTCCCCTACAGTCTGTAGGGCAGGAGCTCTGAAGTAGCCAACCGGTGGAAGCTGCACAGCTGGTGTTCCTCAGCTGCTTCTCACCTTCTCACTCCCAGGGGCAGAGGCCAAAACCCACACTCAGTTCCCCATTTCCCAAAGTCCAAACTGACCTTTTACTTTGCCTTTTCCATTTATGGGTTGATAATTCTGGAAACTTCCACAGCTGCTGGTGATCCACTTTCCCAAGGTCCCTCTAACCAAGGCTGGTTGGTTCGCCCTGAGGCTAAAACCATGGGCTTATGCGGGGTTGGGCTCTGCTTTATATTTTTATATAGCAGATTCATATTTATTTGCCTATCTATCTTAAAAAGATACAGTGAAAAAATTAATTAAATTTGAAGGAGGGAAGGCAATATATTGCCTTTGGGACACTTTGGAGCACTTTTAATGTCTTCATCTTTCTCCTTGAAACAAAGATCTACCTTTTTAATAGCAACAGGCTATAAGACATCATTTAAAAATCTCTCCAGTCCTTCTGGGTGACTTATAATTTTAATTCTTTAGAGACTGATATTCCATCATTCATAGTGCTAAAATTGCACATCATTCAAAGGACAATAAAGTAAGAACTAATGGAAATCACAGAGCTTATTGGGTGCACCCCTTTGTGGATTTATGGAAAGACAAGTAAAAGAGTCACAAAGGATGAGAAGACAGCAACGGACTGTACTATTAGAAGGAATATGCCATTGTTGGAGATCACAGATTCATCAAATTATATATGCAATGTATCCGTGTGTTTCTTTTTCACAAAATGAAAAAAAAATGATCAGTATATTTAGCTACTGAAATAATAGCTAGTATTTTTATAGCAGCTTCTGTGTTTCGGGGGCTGTGATAATTGCTTTCCAAATATTAGCTCATTCTATACTCACAACAATCCTCTGAAGGGAAAAGAAGGAGGAAAAGGAAATAAACTTTTATAGAGCACCTACTATGAGCCAGATGCTGTGTTGAGCACTTATTGCAAATATTTCTTTTCATTCTGACAACAACCCTGTGAGGCAGGTACTATTTTACTGTTGAGGAAGCTAAGGCAAAAGGAAGTTAAGTAACTTAAAGAGGCTAAAAGGGCTATTAAGAGGAAGACGAGGCAAAAAAAAAAAAAAAAACAACTAAGTAACTTGACCAGCATCACAGGGCTAGTAGTGTGCTAGGTGGGATTTAGACCTTGGGTCTTACTAATTCTAGGTCCAATACTCTACCCACAGCACTAGTAGCTAGTAATTAATTTTATGGTTATGGACAGATAATTTGTTATAATTGGAGGGATTTGGGATTGGTGTGTTGCTTTCTGTCTCTGGAGTGAGTCACAACCTCCCTGGAACTCAGCTTCCTTATCTGTAAAATGAGAGGGTGGTACTAGATGATGTCTAAAGCCTCTTCTACTTCTAAGTACTCTGATAACTCCTAAGACAACCAGCTAACAAAGCATATTGCCTAAGAAGATAACATTCTCATGGATAATTTTCTAAGTGAATGGTGTTTTTTAAGCATGTTTTCAAACTATTGCCATAATTGCTGATTTCTAACCTAGTTCTTTAGGGATGTTGATACTTTAGCATGAAAGGGAATTGTTGTTGATTGTGGTTCATAGGGATTATATGCTTTGATTGGTTGTTCTTTGATATTATTTTGGAAGCTCAGCTATGAAAAAGCTAAGACAATCACCTATCGGTTTCTCTTTAAGCCCCCATAAGGGAAAAGATCTAAGAGGCAGCCACAAATTTCATTGGGTCGTATTAAAATGTATTGTCTAAAGACAATCTTAAAACCAGCATTTGGGTGTGGCTAGGTGGTGCAGTGAATAGAACACTGGCCCTGGAGTCAAGAGGACTTGAGTTCAAATCTGGCCTCAGACACTTAACACAAAAACTAGCTGTGTGACCTTGGTCAAGTCACTTAACACCAACTACCCCCCCCCCCCCCCAAAAAAAAAAAACCAACAACAACAACAACAAAACTCCAGCATTTGACATTTAGGAAACTGAAAAACCTACAGCAGACACAATTGACAGGATTTTTTCTCTGATTTGGTAAGCAAGTATAATACCCATGAAAATAAGGGGACCTCTAAAGTCCCTTTCAGCACAAAATCCATGATCTTATGATACATGTGGAACTGATTGTCAGAACGATGACTGGGAATTTTTTCAACTGGGCCAAGAGACAAGAAGAGTTAACTCAGTTAGGATGGGATGAGGGAGATGGAGATCCCAAGACATCCATCCAAGGTGTAGGAAAGGAGGTCATCCCAATTCATCACTGGTTACCTTCTAGTACAAAGCAAAGTAATCCAACAGACATTTACAAAGTGGCTACTTTATGTAAGACACTATGCTAAGCACTAAGGATGCAAAAACAAAATAAAGAGTAGCCCCTTCCCTCAAGGAACTTACATTCAACTGAGAAGAATGCAAAATGTAAACAGATGTCTTTATGATAATTTAAGGAAGAAGACTTTTAATAAATGGGAGGTGGGAAGTAAGGAATAGCTTCTTACACAAGACAGCAAAAGAGCTGTGCCTTACAGAAGCTAAGGATTTATAGAGTTGTAGGTGAGGTGGGAGTGGATTCCAGACATCAAGATCAATCTGTATAAAGCAACACATGGAGGTGAGAGATAGAATTCTTCATCTGGTGGGCAACAATTAAGTTAATTTGACTGAAAAGTTGCATTTGTGCAGAGGATTAATAGGTAATAAGCTAGGAAAGGTAGGCTGAAGCCAAGGACTCTGTGTTTTACTTAATAAGGTGACAACATGGTCCTTGAGTAGGGGAATGACATTTTCAAACTGCTACTTTATAAAGAGAAGATTGTAGAGTCCAATTAGAGGGCTACTGCTATAGTACAGATGAAAGCAGGTGAAGGTCTGAATGGAGGGAGAGGTTGTCTTTTTACTGATATGAGAGGGCTATAAACCTCATTCAGAAGTCTCTGATATTATTTCATTTAAGAAATTATTATAGCACTTTAAAAAGAATGATGGCATATACATTGTTCAAAAGGATATGAAGGCTGAGGGATGGGTGAAAGTCAAGGATTATCTTGGAGTTGTGAACTTGGGTGAATAGAAGGATGAGGATGACCACAACAGAAAGAGGGAGGATTGGACAAGAGTAGATTCCATCACTTAGCACAGTGTCTGGAAGATTGTAAATATTTAATAAATGTTTATTGACTGATTGATGGGATTTAGAAGACTTGGGGTGAAATTAATGTGTTAGATTTTGGAAATGTTGATTTTGAGATGTCCTGCAAGACATCTAATTGGAGATGTCAAACAGACATTTGGTGATATGAAGGGATTAGGGGCTGTGTAGATCTTATTTTTTCTTTTTTTTTGCCTTTATTAATTTGTTTGTTTACTTTTAGTTTATAAGATTCTGTTCCACAAGCCCTTGAATTTCAAATTTTCCTCCCCTTCCTTTCCTCCCTCCACCCCACCATGGCAGCACGCAATCAAGTATAGGATCTGCAAATACTTTCACATTAGACATTAGTCAGGTTATAAAGAATGATTGTAACCAATGGAATGAACAATGGGAAAGAGGAAATAAAACCAAACAAGAAAAAGAAAGAGCAGGTAGTTTGCTTCAATCTGCATTCAAATTCTGTTCTTTCTAGTTCTTTCTCTGAATGTAGACATCTCTCTCCATCATGAGTCTTTTGGAGTTGTCTTATAACCCTGCATTGCTGAGAAGAGTCCAGTCTATCAAAGTTGGTCATCATAAATATGTTGTATCTGTAATTGTGTACAAATTTCTCCTGGTTCTGCTTTTCTCACTCAGCACTAGGCCATATAAGCCTCTCCAGGTAAATATGAAGTTCATCTGCTACTCATTTCTTTTCTTGCTTTTCTTGCTTTTTGGAGGGGCAATTGGGGTTAAGTGACTTGCCCAAGGTCACATGGCAAGATTTTTGTGTTGTGTCTGAGGCCAAATTTGAACTCAGGTCCTTCTGACTCCAGGGCTGGTGCTCTATTTACTGCACCACCTAGCTGCCACCTCCTCATTTCTTATAGCACAATAGTATTCCACTACATTCATATACCACAACCTGTTTAGCCATTCCCCAATTGATGGGCATCCCCTGAATTTCCAATTCTTTGCCACCACAAAAAGAGCTGCTATAAATATTTTTGTACATATGGGTCTTCCTCCCACTTCTATGATCTTTTTGGGATACAACTCTAGAAGTGTTATTGCTGGGTCAAAGGGCATGAACTTATTTATTGGCTTTGTAGATCTTGAAATCATTTGCAAAGAGAAAATAAACCCACTGGAGCTGATAAGTTCATGAAGAAAAAGTGTGTAGATAGAGAAGAGAAGAGGGTCTGGAGCAGAGTTTTGAAGGCTAAATTATGATCTAGAAAAGGAAATTGGGAAGGAATCATGTAATCACAGAATTTGAGACTTGGAAGAAAGACCTCAGTGACCATCTGGTTTAACACATTCAAATGAAAATTCACATGGAATGAATCTTTAATATAACATACAAGGCAAGTGGTGTTCCTGCCTTTCTTTGAAAACCTACACAGAGAACTCCACCACCTCTTGAGGAAATCAACAAGTGGACAGCTCTCATTACTACAAAGGTTTCCTTCCTTCCTTCCTTCCTTCCTTCCTTCCTTCCTTCCTTCCTTC